>NC_140945.1:81457461-81794961 GCF_014529385.1 Adiantum capillus-veneris
TCCAACCATGGACTGTCTGGATGCTGCTCCTGCATCCTCTGTAGTGAAGCAATGCCTCGTCTGAGACACTGCTGCTCCTCTCTCGTTGCAGCCCGTCGAGCCAGAGACTCCTGGAGAAAGAAGTGGCTAAGCTGAGCTAGGCCTGAGGCCACTCTGTCTGCAGGTGGAGCCTGGCTGTCCATGCCCTCTGTCCATAGAGCCTCGACCCTCTCTCTGAGTGCTGAGTCCAACAAGACCCGCTCTAGGATGCGAAGCATCGTGCTCCCACTCCTCTGCCTATTTGCCACTGTGAGAATCACTGGTGCATGGTCCGAGAAGGATGTCCCTGCCAGGATGCCCACTGATCCCCCCAAGTCACTGAAGTGATCACTAGTGTAGAAGCGATCTATGCGCGATAGATTCACTCCTCCCACTCTGCGGTCCGATCTAGAGAAGGCAAGACTCTCTGGAGGCCTCACAAAGCCAGAATGCTGCCATGTATCCGAGACCCTCAGCGTCATACAAAACCTCTCCCAAGCTGCTAACTCGACTCCATGCACAGTAGCATGGCTGCCTCCGATCCTGTCAGAAGGGTCCTCCAACATGTTGAAGTCCCCTCCTACACACCACTGGTCAACCTGTGGCAAAGACTCAACAATCTGTGACCAAAACTCTGCACCAGCACTCGCCACATTGGGCCCATAGATGTTCAGGAAACCCACAAGGCTACCCTAAACCTGCATAGTAATCCACTGAGCCCTGCCTGGTACAATAATCCCTCTGCCCACAATGGCCTGCTGTAGTGAGTCCGCAATAGTCATACATACCCCACCTTGGATGCCTCCAGGTCCAAAAGCAGCTGACCAAAAGGTATCATAGCGTCCACGCAAAATCTGACCACATCGCCGAATGCGGCTCTCAGACAAATGGTGCTCCTGAAGCATAAGGAGATCAATCTCTCCTCCCACAAGGCAACGCTGAAGCTCCTGACGCAATCGGCCCCGCTGTCGCTGAAACTGGGGCCCACCTAGTCCCTACACGTTCCACGAGACGATCCTCATGGGGAGCGAGAGAGAACAGATGCTGCCGCAGCAGCAAGACGAGCTATCTTCGAAGCAGGCTTGGATGGGGAGTAATCCGCATCCGAGCGTCCTCTAGATAGGCGAGACTGCAGTGAGTGCCTGGTCCAAGCCCAAGCAGAGCGAGCCGTGTGTAAAGCAACCTCCTCTGTCCAGGAGTCCTCATGAATGAATACATCGCAAGGCAAACACTGCGTATCAGCAAAAAAGTACATCACAATGTGTCTACATCCTGCTGAGTCTGGGGGTGTCACCGCAAACTTGGCCAGTGGCCACAACGTCTGCAGCAAATCTGTAAGGCCAAGTTCTCCCATGTGGTGAGAGAACTCGAGAACCTGTGTATGCAACCATCCCACCACTGAGTCGAGGGACCACTCTGTCTCAGTCCTGCCACAGAGGGGGAAGGAGAAACCAATTGCTGAGTCCAAGGCCTCTGTCCCCCTAGCGGCGAGGAACAAAGCGTGGACTCTGAAGCAGGCTGCCTCGTGGTCTGCTGCGGAGTCGCCAAGAAAACGAGTAAACCCGTAATCGAAGAAATCCCAGCGGCGTCGGAGGTCAATGCTCGTCAAACCACGCGGGATAGCTGCAAGAGAAGATGTCTGAATGTGCAGAGGGGGCCGCATGAAGGGCTGACCCTCTCTCGCTAGGCGACTCGTGGCAAAGGCGCTGCCAAGAGATCTCCTAGCCGCCGGCGAGGGTCCAGTCTCCTGAGCCGACTGAGGTACTGAAGCAGAAGGAGGGGGAGAAGGGGCTGAGGGGGGCGGGGGAGAGGAGAAGCGGGGTGGGGCGGCAGAGACATGGGGGGGGCGAGGTGGGGGGTGAGTGGTAGCAGAGGGCGGGGGAGGGCATGAGGAGGAGGAGGGGAGATCGGAAGGCGGAGCGGCTGGCGAGGGTGAAGCGGAGGTGGAGGCTGGCGAAGAAGGCTCCTCATGCTCAAGAGGCCCAAAGCGGTTCCCCGTGGGAACCCACTGCTGCTGAGTAGGCACCTGGGGGCCACTCTGAGTGCCAGGCTGTCGCTGTGGCCCCTGGCGTCGACGGCCACGGACCTGCTGCCACCCCTCCTCCGCTGGAGCCCCAGGCTCGGAGGGTGGCGCTGAATCTGTGCTCTGTGTCGCTGGCTGTGGCTGCGGCCCAGCCTTGGCAGGTTGGGGCTGAGGCTGGGGTGCGGGTTGTGGTCTCCTCCGTGGACAGGCCTTCGCTAGGTGGCCCATCTGTCTGCAAATGAAGCACTGGTTCGGGAGACCCGAGTACTCCACACTCTGTCGAAACCAACCCCCACTCACCCGAGGCAGAAGGATGACCTTCGGGAGCGTGTGGGTATCTCTGACCAAAACTCGAACTGAAGGGATGCCAGCCGCCTTGGCAGCTACTGATGCTGCCGTAAGAGGTGTCTCCAGGACTGTCCCGATGGCGGAGCCAATCCTGGAGAGAAGTGGAAGGTACTCCCTCCGTAAACCCGGAAAGCAGACTGAGATGGGGATGTCTGTCTCTACTAGCACATCCGAAGTCGGGTCAAAACCATGTCGCCACTGTCAAAAGTGGGCGCGTGATGCTCGGATGGCCAGTGGACTCATAGCAATGACCTTGGAGGCCATCTCGGAAGTCTCGAACTCAATCTGGTAGTACCCCCGTCCGAGAATCTGGACATCCAAGATCTTGCCCACCTCTGCGAGAAGGCGGGCCTGGAGAAGGTCTCGCAGCTCTCCTCTGCTAGGTCGAGTGCCGAGAACCTTGCAGATGACCGAAGTCGCCTGCAAGCGCTCTACCTCTGCGGCAAGGCTCGCTTGCTCTGTCGGCGAAAGAGCAAGTCGAATGGTGGGCTCAGCGGGGTCGGGCGAGGGGGCTTTAGGCGAGTCCCTCTGTGGCGAAGCTGGAGCCTCCATCTGTGTCTACTGCTGTGGCGTAAGAAGAGGACGACGGGACGATGCTGCAGAAGGGCGCGCAAACACTGCTCCAAGGAGTTGGAACAGATGCCGAGAGTGCCGAAAGTGCAGGGAGCAACCGAGGCGGGGGGCCCAAACTGATGGGTGAACGGGTCGAGACGGGGGGGGGGGGGATAAAGCGGGTTTGGGCTAAGGGATGAGGGCGTGAGGCGGCAGCATGGGATGAGGTTGAGGGCGGGCAGAAAGGCTGGAACAGGGCAGCGCGAGGGGGGGGGCAGAGGGCAGGCGGGAGGGACAGCAGGCGGGGGGCAGCGGGGGCTGAGGGCAGCACGAGGAGGACAGCGGGCAGCACGTGAGGGAGGGAGGGAGGGGAGGGGGGGGGGGGGGGGGGGGGGGGGGGGGAGGAGGTGATGGCGATGGCGCAGCGGGAGAGTACAGCAGCAGCGAGCTCGTCCTACTGACAAACCAGTTTTTTTAACCTGCAGCTCTTCCGTATGCATATACATACACACTATCTACACACACACGCATCTACTCCCACACTTGCCTTCAAGCATCTCTTTGATTAGCCGAGAAGATTTTTTTTTTTTTTTCAAATCTCTCACTCATATACTCACACACACACTTACAGATATGCATGCACTTCGGCAAATAGTGACGGAAACTACAAAGGCGAAGAGCGACGAAGAGCAATGAGATTGACCAAAAAGTTCGCCACAATGATGTTCGAGCGGCGTCAAGCTACAAGAGTGAGAGTCGGATGGCGAGCCGTTATCATTTTCCATTCGCTTCGAACGTTTTTTGATGGCATCAAACCTCGTAGTTACCTTTTACTTCACCTATCATGATCTCTCAATTGTTTTAAACAAATCAGAATCATTGTATACACCACCCACTAGACTAGGAATTTGGTACATGTTGGTGAGAGCCAAAACTGTATTCAATTAAGTCTTTGCGAGTTTAGTAGTTGTTACCACTAGGAGTAGCAGATTCATCTTCTTCAAACAACTATCACCCTCGACAAACTCCTTGTAATTATTTACCCTCTCTCTCTCTCTCTCTCTCTCTCTCTCTCTCTCTCTCTCCCAATAAGCTAGCTAGGGCTAGTAAGTGTATAAATTCCCCTCACTCTACGCTATTTCTCTCTCCATGTCTTCTATCTCTCTTCTATTCTCTCTCTATGGACTTCTTCTATCACATGCATTATGCAGCAGACATGGCTGACCCACAGTCACATGGTTTGGACCACTCCCAATAAGAAATTCGAGTGGCTAGAAGAGTTTTCAAACTGGAAGACTGAAGAAAAGGAGACCGCGGAAGCGTTGAAGGCCTTCATCGAAGCGTTATTACCAGGTTGTAGCATCATCGAGATCCAAGACGTAACCCCTTATCTCTCATTGCTCACGCTAATCGCAGATTAAGAGGACCAAGGGAGAGGGCTACAAGGTGTCATTATTGCTGTCAACCAAAGCATTCTGCCAATGAGTGCTGGAAAAAGAGGTGAGGAAGGGGCGGTACATTTTCTTTATGAAAACTGCATCAGCACTCTTATATTAGTCAGATTTTGTGTAGCACCGGGGGTTTTCTTTTCAGCGCCTGAAGAAAGATCACCAATCAACCAAGCCACAAAGCCTAAAACATTTGGTAGAAGCAAGTGGACCTACGCTCTCTCTAGGCCTGGAGAGTTCAAGTGGAATTCACTCAGCCAAGCGTCGTCGTCGTCGCATGCAAAATGGGAAGCGAACTGAGTAGACTATTCCCGCCTAGTTTTTTTTTAGCATAGTACGGAGGATTGTGAGGACTTCAGCAAGTGGTAAAGGTTTGTGGTGGATGTACCATCTTATTGACGCCAAAAGTATGCAACTCCAATAGGCGAGTTCTTACCATGTACCCGGTAAGGATAAGGACAATGAGCTTGAAGTCTTTCCC
Organism: Adiantum capillus-veneris; assembly: GCF_014529385.1. Classification (NCBI taxonomy): domain Eukaryota; kingdom Viridiplantae; phylum Streptophyta; class Polypodiopsida; order Polypodiales; family Pteridaceae; genus Adiantum; species Adiantum capillus-veneris. The sequence goes on from NC_140945.1 coordinate 81,462,332, forward strand.
TTTCGTTTTTTACATTATACCCATATAAATGTATATATAGATAGAAAAATATTCTACGAGTATAAAATTGTTTTCTTGTTTGGAGCAGAAATGCTAAGAGAAAATCCTCAGATCTTTACGCCCTGTCATCTTACCCATTTTCGATTACTATCACTCTTTTGATATAGCTAGCTAGAACATAATAAAGATGGTTGGCTTAAAAGAGTGATAGTAATCGAGAATGAGTAAGAGGATTGGACATGGGGATATGAGGATTTCTCCTAGCATTTCTGTTCCAAAGAGGACAACAATCGTCTTCTCGTAGAATATTTGTCTATCTATGTAAACATTGACATGTATATGATGTAAGAAACAAAAGAGAAACACTTCAGGCGCGTTGTTCTTATCTATATCGGGTACTGGGTAAGACCTAATCTACTAGAGTTGCATACTTTTGGCATTCATAAGATATTCACCACAGGTCTTTACCACTTGTTGAAGTCCACACAATCCTCTGTACTAGGCTGAAAATAGACTTGGGAGAGTAGTTTACTTCATTGGCTTCCCGTTTTGCATGCAACGATGAGCTTGGCTGGGTGAATTCTATTATAATTCTCTAGGCTTAGAGAGAGCGTAGATCCACTTGCTTCCACCAAATGTTTTAGGCTTTGTGGCTTGGATTTTGTGGTTGATGCGATTGGTGATCTTTTTTTTTTTTATAGAAAAAGATCCGTCTATTAGTTAATGAAAACTGCCCATAAGGCTACAACCACCTCGGCAAGAGAGGGCTACAACAAACATGATGGGGAGACTCTCCCAATGAAAAAACAACATATATACAATGAGGCTAAATCAAGAGATGGGAGGAGGGAAGAGCCACACAGGTGGACGATAGTGCCATCTGAGCACACCCTGGAAAATGGTGTAGAAAGGCCCAGGGCGCCAGAGTCGAAGGAAAGCCTCGTGGCGCTCCCGCATGCGGTCGGAGCTGCCCTGTAGTCCCTCAAGCTGTCCTCTGAGAGTATGGATCAGCTCTAGCCAAAAGTCACGAACAGTCTCTGCTGGTGGCATAGGGCGAGCCTCAAAGAAGCAGAAACAGCAGGCCCGCCAGATGAACCAAAGTGTCAAGCCACTGATGAGCTCTCAACACTCCTCTCTCTCACTACACCACTCCTGTGGAGTAAGCTCTGGAGCAGGCTGGAGTGTAGGTCGCCCCCCCTGCATCACTATCATCCTGCTGGTGGAAGATAGCTCAAACTGAAGTGCCAGGCTCGTGAGAGTGGACCAAGCGGCTGCCCCCCAAGTTTACTGCCGAGCCGTGGACAGAGTAGGCATCAGCCGAAGAACTCGTAGCCACACCTGCTGGGCCGAGGGACAGTCCCAAAGACAGTGACGTTGACTCTCCACCAAATGGTCACAGGCTGCACATGCGGTCGAGAGACCACTATGCACTAGCCAACTCCCTACTGCTGTAGCTCTTTGTGCGACCAACCACTGAAACAAAGTGACGCGCCTCGGCTGTCTGGAGTCCCACAACCTCTCCCAAAAGGCTGCCAAGAACTCGACTGTGAGACCCTCCTCCTGCCAATGACGTGCTGCAGTGGGGCGGGTCTCTCTCTGTGCTGCTAGTATATGAAGTCCCAGCCGAACAGTGTACTGAAAGAAAGGGACTCCAGGGTGGTCTGCAGAAGAAAAGGGGTCCCTCCATAGCCACTCACCAGGATCCCACTGTACTCGTGCCAGTGGACAACACTCCCAAGCCCAAAGCCTCTAGTGTCCAGTCTCATGAGCTGCTGGGTCAGGGTCTATGACGCAAGTCCTCCCACAGATGCCCACTACTCCGATCCTCTGAAAACAGCACTCTGCTACCTGCGGGGCCTCTAATGCAACTCGCTGTAGTCGTCCCCCACCCTGAAGCTCGAAGAACAGGGCTGGGACAGTTTCTGAGCAGGCCCTGACTGAGATGAGAACCTCCAGTCGTGTGAAGGCTCCCATCCACCGAGGTGCTACTGGCTCGAGAGGCGTGAGCCACTCAGCTGGAACTGACTCTGAGATGTCCTGACACGTGCTCTGCACCCCTCTCATGCCTTGTAGCTAGAACCCCTGCACCTCCTCTGACAAACCTATGAACTCTAGCCAATCACCTAGAGAGCGCGTTGGACCTGCTGCCATGGGACCCCAGGAAACATGAGGCCGACTACCAACCAAGTGGCCTCTCTGAGTGCTAACCATGGGGTTCCAGACGAGGGGCTACCATAGGCGCTCCTCCGTGCACGTCGGCTGTCTCTGCTCCGGGCCACGCCGTAAGAGCTCCCAAGATCGAAGCAAACTCACAGCAAAGCGGTCCTCCAGTCTCCTGCTCAAACCAACTCTGCGCATCTCTGTAAAGATCCATCTGGTCGAAGGTTGCCAAGGGCCTCCTGACTGAGGCACCTTGGCACGAAGCCTTTGCAGCAAGAACTCCTTCCAGGGCTCCTCACCTGGAAGAAGTCCTTTGACTATGAACTTCCCAAGAAGGGCTCTGCTCTGCTGTGCTGGATCAATGATCCCAAGCCCTCCCTGAGAACAAGGAAGCGTGATGACCTGCCAAGCCACCTTGGCTCGGGCTATCTGAGTGTCACGTCCTGACCAAAGGAAGTTCCTGATCAGCCTCTCTACCTGGCTGATACAAGAACTCGAGAAGATCCAGTAGGAAGTGATGTACCACATAGTCGCCAACAACACGTGGTTGGCAACTACTACTCTGCCAGCCAGAGAAAGTCGTGTTGAGCTCCAATGTAACAACTTTCTCTAATAGACAGAAGAAGGGGGGAAATCTGCTGCTTGGGAGACAAGTCAAAACCAACTTGACAACCCAAGTACCGAACTGTAGTCCCTGGGGGAATCCACCTGAAACCCTCTCCTGGCATCCAATCTGGCACAGGAGCACTACCAACCGAGAAAGCCACTGTCTTTCTCCTGTTGATCAGTGCGCCCGATGCACAACAGAAGGTCTCCAAAGCCTGCTCACATCTGTGAAGATTGGCCTCCTGGCCATCTAAGTACAAGGCTGAGTCATCGGCAACCTCAGCGTCCAGTAGCTCATCTCCCCGAATAGGGAGTGCTAAGCCCCGTAGACCAACCTGCTGTGACACCAAAAATCTGCTCATCGCCTCCGCATAGAACAGAAAGAGAAAGGGGGCAAGAGGACAACCCTGTCTAACCGAGCGTGTAAGCATGAAGCGATCACCTCTACCTCCTTCCAAAAGTACCTGACTGTGAGCCTGTCTGTACAAGGCTGACACCCCTCTGATCCAAGCATCTGAGAAGCCCATGCTACATAGAGTGCCCTCTAGAAAGTCCCAGTCAACTCTCTCGTATGCCTTCTCAACATCGAGAAGAAGAATCACGAGGTCCTCACCACGGAGCCGTGCCAACGCAGAAGCCTCCCAGAAAGTAAAGATGTTGTCAAGGATACTGCGTTCCTTGACAAAACCTGTCTGAGTCCCATGTATAAGGCTCTCTAAAAGTGGCTGAATCCTCAAACTCAGAGCCTTGGCAAGAATTTTGGAAGTCGAGTTGAGGATGGTGATGGGGCGCCACTGTTGAATCTCATCCAAGGAGCCACCCTCCTTGGGAATGAGGTAGATCAGGCCCTCACTCATGCTATCAGGCATCACTCCTGTGTGCAACTACAGAGATATGGGCCAAGCAGGTCCCAGTACTCCAAGAAAAAGCTGGGAGTCAACCCATCCTCACCTGGACAGCTACCACGGGGGAGGGCCCTAAGAGCCGTGTGCAGCTCCTCAAGCTGAAGTGGCATCTCTAGCCTTTGACGCATCTCCTCAGTCACAAGACATGGCATCTGTGCCCAAACCTGCTCCCTGCATGCATCTTGCTGCTCTGACTGGGGCTCAGCAGACAGTAACTCACGGTAGAAGTCAGTAGCAACTGCACGCATATCCTCAGGCTCACAAGCAACTGACCCATCGGGCCTCCTCAACTCACTGACCTTGGCATGCGAGTGCCGAGGTCCCACTGTCTCAAAGAAAGCACCAGTCACTCTATCACCCACCTGAGTCCACTGAGATGCCTGTCGGTGGAAAGCAAACTCATGTCTCCTCTCCTCTGTGCTAGCAAGCTCCTGTCGAGCCTGCTGTAACTGCTCCTCCAACCAAGGACTGTCTGGATGCTGCTCCTGCATCCTCTGTAATGAAGCAATGCCCCGTCTGAGACGCTGCTCCGCCTCTCTCACTGCAGCCCGGCGAGCCAGAGACTCCTAAAGAAAAAAGTGGCTAATCTGAGCTAGGCCTGAGGCCACTCTGTCAGCAGGAGAATCCTGTCTGTCCATGCCCTCTGTCCAGAGAGCCTCTACCCTCTCTCTAAGTGCTGAGTCCAACAAGACTCTCTCTGGGATGCGGAGCATCGTACTCCCACTCCTCTGCCTGTCTGCCACTGTGAGGATCACTGGTGCATGGTCCGAGAAGGAGGTCCCTGCCAGGATGCCCACTGATCCTCCCAAGTCACTGAAGTGGTCACTAGTGTAGAAGCGATCTATCCGCGATAGATTCACTCCTCCCACTGTGCGGTCCGATCTAGAGAAGGCAAGACTGTCTTGGGGCCTCACAAAACCAGAGTGCTGCCATGTATCCGAGACCCTCAAAGTCATACACAACCTCTCCCAAGCTGCCAACTCGACTCCATGCACAGTAGCATGGCTGTCACCAATCCTGTCAGAAGGGTCCTCTAACATGTTGAAGTCCCCTCCTATGCACCAATGCTCTGCTTGCGGCAGAGACTCAACAATCTGTGATCAGAGCACTCGCCACATTGGGCGCATAGATGTTCAGGAAACCCACAAGGCCACCCTGAACCTGCATAGTAATCCACTGAGCCCTGCCTGGCACAATAATCCCTCTGCCCACAATGGCCTGCTGCAATGAGTTCGCAATAGTCATACATACCCCAAGTCGATGCCTCCAGGTCCAAAAGCAGCTGACCAAAAGGTATCATATCGTCCACGCAAAAGCTGACCACATCACCGAATGCGGCTCTCACACAAATGGTGCTCCTGAAGCATAAGGAGATCGATCTCTCCTCCCACAAGGCAACACTGAAGCTCCTGACGCAATCGGCCCCGCTGACGCTGAAACTGGGGCCCACCTAGTCCCTGCACGTTCCATGAGACGATTCTCATGGGGAGCGAGAGAACAGATGTTGTCGCAGCATCTAGACGGGCTATCTTCGAGGCTGTCTTGGATGGGGAGTAATCCGCATCCGAGCGTCCTCTAGATAGGCGTGACTGCAGTGAGTGCCTAGCCCAAGCCCAAGCAGAGCGAGCCGTGCGTAAAGAAACCTCCTCTGTCCAGGAGTCCTCATGAATGTATACATAGCATGGCAAACACTGCGTATCAGCAAAGAAGTACACCACAATGTGCCTACATCCTGTTGAGTCTGGGGGTGTCACCGCAAACTTGGCGAGTGGTCACAAAGTCTACAGCATGTCTGTAACTTCAAGTTCTCCCATGTGGTGAGAGAACTCTAGAACCTGTGTATGCAACCATCCCAACACTGAGTCGAGGGTCCACTCTGTCTCGCCCTGCCGCAGAGGGGGAAGGAGAAACCAACTGCCGAGTCCAAGGCCTCTGTCCCCCTAGCGGCAAGGAACAGAGCATGGACCCTGAAGCAGGCTGCCTCATGGTTTGCAGAGGGATCGCCGAGAAAACGAGTGAAGCCGTAGTCGAAGAAGTCCCAGCGGCGCCGGATGTCAATGCTCGTCAGACCACGAGGGATAGTTGCAAGGGAAGATGTCTGTATTTGCAGAGGGGGCCGTAAGAAAGACTGACTCTCTCTCGCTAGGTGACTCGTGGCAAAGGCACTGCCAAGAGATCTCCTAGCTGCCGGAGAAGGCCCTGCCCCCTGGGTCGACTGTGGAACTGGAGTAGGAGGGGGGGGGAGGAGCTGGGGAAAGCGGTGGAGAAGAGGGGCTGGAGGGGGCGACAGAGGTAGAGGGGCGAGGGGGAGAGGCGACGGGAGCAGAAGGCGGGGGGGAGGATGAGGAAGAGGGGGGGAACTCTGGGGGGGGGGGGGGGGGGGGGAGGCTGTCGAGGGTGAAGTTGGGGTGGGGGTTGGAGCAGGGACCTCCTGCTCAAGAGGACCAAAGCGGTTCCTCGTGGGAACCCACTGCTGGTGAGTAGGCGCCTGAGGGCCACTCTGAGTGCCAGTTTGACGCTGTGGCCCCTGTCGTCGTCTACCACGGGCCTACTGGCCACCCCTCCTCCGCTGGAGCCCCAGGCTCGGAGGGTGGCTCTGCATGTGTGCGCATGTCGTTGGCTGTGGCTGCGGGCCAGCCCTGGCAGGCTGGGGCTGAGGTTGTGGTACAGGTCGAGGCCTCTTCCGTGGACATGCCTTCGCTAGATGGCCCATCTGTCGACAAATGAAGCACTGGTTCGGGAGGCCCGAGTACTCCACACTGTGTCTAAACCAACCCCCACTCACCCGAGGCAAAAGGATAACCTTCGGGAGCGTGTGGGTGTCTCTGACCAAAACTCGAATTGAGGGAATGCTAACCGCCTTGGTAGCTACTGATGCTGCCGTACGAGGTGTCTCCAGGACAGTCCCAATGGCTGAGCCGATCCTGGATAGAAGTGGTAAGTACTCCCTCCGTAAACCTGGAAAGCAGACCGAGATGGGGATGTTTGCCTCCTCAACTAGAACATCCGAAGCTGGGTCAAAACCATGTCTCCACTGTTGAAAGTGGGCACGTGCTGCTCGGATGGTCAGTGGACTCATGGCTATGACCTTGGACGCCATCTCGGAGGTTCAAACTCGATCTGATAGTAACCCCGTCCGAGAATCTGTACATCCAAGATCTTGCCCACCTCTGCGAGAAGGCGGGCCTGGAGAAGGTCACGCAGCTCTCCTCTGCTAGGTCGGGTGCCGAGAATCTTGGAGATGACTAAGGTAGGAGCACTGGCAGCAGCGGGTGGGGACGGTTGGGGCGGCAGTGGAGGGCGTGGGCGGTAGCAACAGGCGAGGGCAGGCAGCGCGGGCAGGTAGGGCAGCGGGGGGGCAGCGGGGCAGCGGGAGCTGGCGGGGGGAACAGTAGCAGCGAGCGCAAGTGCTTCTCGATGTGTTTTTGTGCGATTGGTGATCTTTCTTCAGGCGTTGGAAAGAAAACCCCTTGTGCTACACAAAATCTGACTAATATAAGAGTACTAATGCGTTTTTCATAAAGAAAATGTACCGCCCCTTCTTCACCTCTTTTTCCGGCACTTATTGGCAGAATGCTTTGGTTGATAGCAATAATGACACCTTGTAGCCCTCCCCCTTCCCTTGGTGCTCTTAATCGATTAGCGTGAGCAACGAGAGATGAGGGGTTACGTTTTGGATCTGGATGATGCCACAACTTGGTAATAACACTTCAATGAAGGCCCTCAACGCTTCCGCAGTCTCCTCTTCTTCAATCTTGCAATTTGAAAACTCTTCTAGACACTCGTCCATAGTTGATGACACGCAGCACCAATTTTTCACAACTAAAGGTCTTTGCAAAGCCCTCCTCAGTGGGGGCACCATTTAAATGAGGCGTGCAAAAAGGATGTGGTCCTCTCTACACCAAGACGATGCATGATGATCTCAATAAGGAAGCTTAGGATGCGACTAGAATGTAAAAAATCCAACAAGAAGCACCAAAAAACACTGAGCACGGAGGATGTGATGACCAATCAGGCACCTACTCAGTGTCTAGAGACGCTCATATGTTGTAATTGAGCCGGCCGTGTCCTTGATCGTGAATGAGATGAGACATGTCAGAAGTAATCAGTAGGGTGTATCACAAAGGTACGAGCAACCACAATATATATACACAAAGCCATGCACCAAGAAAAGAACAAACAAACAATCTATAGAAGTGTGAAAGTGAGAGATCGTGCGGAGAGAGAAGAAGATCCTCAACATCTCTTGCCACTCGATGCATGGTTGAAACGGGCGTTGCTAATACATGATAATAAGACCCTCTCACAAACAAAACGTGGTACTCAAGGTGCAAGAGTGTTTGGTGCCAGCAAAATAGAGAGAGAGAGAGAGAGAGAGAGAGAGAGAGAGAGAGAGAGAGAGAGAGAGAGAGAGAGAGAGAGAGAGAGAGAGAGAGAGAGAGAGAGAGAGAGAGAGAGAGAGACGAACAGCGAGCCCGTCACCTGCGCGCGAACCCTGCGAACAGTAAGCCTGCGCGCGCGAACAGCTGCTGTTGCAGACCTGCTCGCGAGCTCTGCTGATGCCACATATCGCGCACGCAGTTTGCTGCTGCAATAGTTCCGGCGCCCGAACCTTGCTGCAACAGTTTCTGCGCGCTCCTTGCTGCCTGCAACCCCTCGCCTACTGGCCTCTGAGTCCCCTTGAAATCCTAATCTCTGCAAACCCTAATTTCCTGAAACCCTAATTCTTTGAAACCCTGACAATCTGTCAATCCCACCTGTTTCAACCCTTCCCGTGTGCATCGTTCTAAACCTTGCAAGGGAAGGAGAGAACGAGAAAGAGAGTGAACGAGTTCAAGCTTCGCTTTGGGTCTTGCTTTTCCCGTTTACCAGTCTAGCCCATTCTTCATGGCGGCTTTGCCGGTCTTGAGTGCCACACACGGCGTTCCATCACCAATTGCCTGTCGCGTGGATTGTACTGGTGACTTGTTGACACGCATTGACTCCAAAATTCAACACTTGGCATAGCATGCCTTGGTTGGCCGGATGATTGGACAGTCTCCACCTCGCTCTTCTATACGTGATTGGTGTCAGACTGCACTGGGCACTACTCAGGGACGTGTCTCGGAACTTACATTACTTGGCAGAGGCATATTCATGGTACGTCTTTTAGATCCCGCCACTGCCTCAGCTCTCCTGGCTCGCTCCCCGATACTCTCTGATCGCAGAATGATATACTTGACAAGGTGGTATCTAGAGTTCACTATTGAGGAGTTTGACAGTCGACATCTTATCCCCCGATTCCCTCTGACGCTTTCCTTCCCGGATATGCCTCTCCATTTTATTGATGAGCATCTCCTTCAGATGATTGCTGCTCATTTTGGCACAGTAGTCCCAGGATCCTGCATCTTCTCATCTGGTCCACCTCGCATTTAGGTCTTGGTGTTTGGGGATACTACATTGCCAGATAAAGTTACAGTGGCGGTGCGTGATCGAGACTACTCTTGCCGAATGGTAGTCACTGGACGCCCAGGACAATGTTTACGTTGTCATGAGATGGGACACTTGGCACGCGATTGCCCCACTCAACCACGCCATCGGCGACAACAACAGACAGCTCGTGGCACCTACACTCAGTCACGTGGTCAGCCACAGCCGGCTCCTACTACTACTACTCGAGCACCTCAGCAGCCTAAGGGTGCTCCCAGAGCTTCAATCGTCCATGTTCCTCCCTCTGCTTCAGTTCCTACTGAGACTGCATGGCAGACAGTAGGTCGTAACCATTCCTTCCGTCCTCGTCAGCAACCCACCCCGCAAGCAACCCCCAGTGTTAACTCTCCTGCTCCCTCTCAAGTTTCTGCCACTCCCTTATCCCCAGCTTCTCCTCACCATTCTTCTTCCTCAGCCCAGGATCACTTACCTCTGCTACCAGCTCCTCCTTCACTTGTCGTAGTTCCCTTGCCTGCTCCTTCCCCTATTCCCGAGGTTCCTATCCCCATGCAGATGGATCCTTCACCGTTGCTTCCTCTTCCTTTTCCTCCTCTCCCTCTCGCCCTTACTCCCCCCCCTCCACCTTCTGGTCCACCCCCTCCCTCAGCCGCCCATACTTATGTCCCTCGCAGTTTTCTAAGTTCTTGCCCTCTTTTGTGGGGCACACATCGAGCTGAAATGTGCGGTGACTCAGAAGGACCATTGCGGGTGCAGCTCTACCTTATGCATCACAAGTCAGGTTGTGTTCCCTCTTTAATAGGCAGTCGCTCTCAGCCTACCCATTCCTTTTTCCTTCCATTCCATGCAGCTCAGGAATGGAACGAGGATCAGGTTCTGCATTTTGTGCATGCACAAACTATGGCTCAGCTTAATTTATGGTTGACTACTTCCGCTCCAGATGTATTGTCTCCACACTTCCCTTCCTGTATTGGTGCAATGGAATGGAGTGATGTTTATGCTTGCTATTCATTGCCTATGATCATTCATGTATCCTCAGATGTGGTGCTTCCTATGTCTATGCGCATTTGGGGTGTTAAAGCTGTAGCATCGGTCATGCAATGTAAACAAGCTGAGGTCCGCAGTTGGTGCAATGAGACGCCATATTTTAGAGAGGGCTTACGTGTTGCTTTCCTCCCGCCAGAAGCTCATCCCTTGGATGGCCCAGCTGCCTCCAAGAAGATGCGCAGTTAGTCAGATGCTTTATCAATTCTTCCATGCAGACTATGGATTTACATGTAGTTTCTTGGAATACTAATGGTTTACAGACTTCTCGGGTAAGAGGTTCATGCAAGCTTTTACTTCGCAGAGATTTACATGCTCATGTAGTAGGCACTGTGGATGTATTACTAGTACAGGAGCATAAGATTGTCAGTCCCTTTGGTAATCTCATGCCCTCGGGCGCTCACACTTTTTGGGAGCCTGCTCTAGGCATTCATGGACAGAGTTGCGGTGTATGTATCTCAGTGGGGTCACGATACTTGGCATCAGTTCAGCAGCATGGCACCCTTGTTGCTGGCAGAGCAGTCTATGTTTCTATTCGGATTCGGGACTCTACCATTGGCTTTATGTCAGTATATGCACCCACTACTCCTCGGGAGCGAGCTACTTTTTGGTCGTCCTTGGTTGCTGCTCTACCTGCTGTGGACTCTTGGGTTGTTGGAGGCGATTTCAACAACGTCGAGAGCGACTCTGATTGGCGATCGCTCACTCCCCCAGTTCTATCATCCATTTCTCCAGATGAGCAGCCGGCTTGGGATCGATTTCTTCTAGCTATTCAAGGTGTTGATGCTTGGCACATACCCTCTTTCGGTCATCACCCCGCTACACTTCATTACTCGTGGGGGTTTCAGAGACAACAGGGAAGACTGTTAGAGCGCCTTGATCGTTTTTACATTGGCCCTTGGGCAACAGCTCTAGGTGGATTTACTACTATTTGGCGAGGGACCAGCCTCTCAGATCATTTTCCCAGCTCATTGTTTATCTCTTTCACTAGATCCACTGCACAGAAACGAGGCTGCCGCATCCCTGACAGTGTTCTCACCACTGAAGTTTTGCAGCAGCAGATTCGCGACTTGTGGTCCACGGGAGCTTCTTATTGTGGTTCCCCTGGAGAATTCCTTGCCCATTGCATTACTCAGTCTAGTATTTACTGCCGTGCTCAAACTGCTAGTATTCATCGTCAGTTGAGAGTACGTGAGTCTGACCTCCACATTCCTCTTGGTTCCACACAGCGCTTGCTTGAGGAGTGGCCTCAGGATGCTTATCTCGCTGCTAGACAGACAGAACTCATACAGGAAATTCGTAGCATACCGGAGGCTAGGTCTGAGCTCACTCATCATGCTTCAGTATCTCATTGGATAGCTAAAGCTGATCGAATGAATAAGGACTTCTTCACTGCGCATAAAGAGCGCCCTCCTGGCACCACCCTCAGGACTTTGTGCGATGCTCAAGGAACACTTCATATGCATCCTAATGTTATTCTTGATATGTCTGCAGATTATTTTGAGGCATTGTTCACTGCTGATGTATGCACTACTGAGGTTTTACTTGCCCGTGAGCAGATTTGGTAGCACACTCGCTATCGTTGTACAGACACTATGGCAGAGATCTTGTTAGCCCCATTCACACTTGCAGAGCTTCATGATGCTATCGAGAGTCTAGATCCATCTTCCTGTCCAGGAGAGGACGGCCTCACTAGAGCTTTCTTTTTAACCTATTGGGATGTATTGCATATACCACTGCTTCGTGGTTGTCAAGATATCTTTTCATCAGGCTATATGCATCCAGATCTTTGTTCAGGACTCATATCTCTTATTCCGAAAGGGGGTGACACCACTCAGCTTCGCCAGTGGAGACCTATTACTCTCCTCCCTTCGGTCTATAAAATATTAGCGTTACTGATCAGCCATCGCTTGCGACCGTTCTTACCAGATATTATTCACACTTCTCAGACAGGCTTTGTTATGGATCGATGCATACTGGACAATATCTTCACCTTTTATGAGGCAGTAGAGTGGGCCAGATCATCTTCGGAACCTCTCGCTTTTTTCATCCTTGACTTCGAGAAAGCATACGATCGTGTTGAGTGGGAGTTTCTCGAAGGATCATTGGCTAGGATGGGTTTCCCTTCAAGATGGATCTCAGGCATTTCCGCTCTCTTCAGAACTGCCAGCAGTGCTATTACTATTGGTGGTCGTGTCAGTCGCAGTTTTGAGCTCTCTCGATCTGTCCGTCAGGGATGCCCTTTAGCAGCATATCTGTATCTGTTTGTGGGCGAGACTATGTCAGACTTTCTTCGTGCTCAGAGTCATGCATTTCGTGGCTTGACCATGCCACTACCTTCAACTCCGGACCTTATCGATCAGGAGTTTGCTGATGACACTATGCTGATGTTGCGCTATGAGTTAGCAGCTCTTGATGCCATGCGGGGAGCCCTGGAGGTTTTTTGCATTGCGAGTGGTGCACGCATTAACTGGCATAAATCCTATGGGTTATTGGTTGGCAGTGATGACATACCTACTTGGGGGGTAACTGATGGTTTCACATGGCTACAGCCAGGTCAGACATGCAGATATCTAGGCTTCCAGGTTGGATTTGACGTTTCCTCACAGCAGCAGTTTGCACCTGTGCTACAGTCTATTCGCAGGAAGCTTTGTCATTGGTCTTCACGTCATCTGTCGTTGGCTGGCCGCGCATTGGTCGCCAACCAGGTCATTCTGGCTACAGTATGGTATACGGCCTCCTGTTGGATGCTACATTCTGGTGTGATAGCTCAGCTACGCAGACTCGTGCGGAACTTTTTATGGAGTGGCACAAATGGGACTACTGATACTCGTGCTCGAGTTCGCTGGTCCACGATTATTCGTCCTAGATCAGAGGGGGGCCTTGGCATTATTGATCCAGAATTACAGAGTCGCGCCCTTCTTACCAAGCTTATTGTTCGGGGTCTTTTTCCCGGCCAAGAACCTTGGAAGATGCTTCTTCAGGCCGCTCTTTCCACAGCGACTCCGCGCCTCGGAACTAGAGATGGCCATACTTGGCAAACAGGGTATCGTTTTCTCTTCACGGATGCCCCCTTGTGCACCAGCACTCTCTCACCCTTCATTCGTTCGCTCCTTCAGATTTGGGTATCCATGCGACGCGCTATCCAACGCTCACCTCCCTCATGCCGTGAGGAGATTGAGCGCCAGCCTCTCATTTGGAATGATGCAGTTCTTGATTCTTCGGTTAATCCACCTCGTCAGCTTGGAGAGAGGACTCACATTGATTGGGTTGCTTGGGACACTGGACCTGCTGCCTCTATGCGGTTGTTTCATGAGACGCGTATGCTGGATGCAGATTTTGTGGCAGAACATTTGCGTCGCGGGGTAACAGACGGACTGCTTGAGATTGGCTCCGCCATTCCTTCACACTGGGACGCAGTCATGCACGGTACAGTTCAAATGCCTCCACATTGTGGCTGGGAAGGCTTCTTCTATCAGAGCACTCTCTTACTAGTTCGTTTCGACACTATGCTGTTCACAGTTGATACTGACTACTCTTCGGGGATGCATGCTAGACTGACTTATGCTACTACCTCTCCGCACCTTGTCTACCCCGATGCTCGCTGGGAGGCCATACGAGTAGTTGGCTCCCGCGGGAAGCATCATTGTGTTGACCCCCGTTTCGCTTTCGCTGATGCTGTACTTTGGAGGCTTTGGGTGTGGGAGGGTCGTGCCCTATCTCAGCTTTATTGGGACCCAGGAGAGTGGCATTGGCCTCACTCTAACCCTACCGGCGCACATGTATCGGCGCACATGTATCATTCTTTGAGTATACAGTCAGAATTGGAAGATTCGCATTGATGAGACAACACCCAGAGCAGCCCGCTCGTATGGGTTTCTGGTTACATTCAGGTCTCTCACACGCCTATCTACGGCAATTTTGGTCAGCCATCTGGGATTTACATGTGGCTCGTCAAATTTCCTTTTTCCTTTGGATGATTGCACATGCAGGACTTCCAGTTGGGACTTGGTTAGCTTCTATGGGTCACGATCCGTTATGTACTCGATGTTCTTTGCGCCTACCTGAGTCACCTGCGCATTGCCTTTGGTCATGCTCGTCTTCTCATGCAGTTTGGCTAGCAGTTGGTTTTTTACTTAGCAGAGCTGGAGTTCAGCATGGATTTCTCACTTGGGGATCTGTTTCCTGGTTGATGCCGATGCCTAGACCGCATCTTTTCTACGAGGGCTCAGACACAGATCCAGCTCTTATGCTTACCGCGATTGGTTACAGACGAGGGACTTTGGCTATGTTACCACAGATTGCTTGGCAAGGAGATCCTCAAACACGTGATGAAATCTTCTCAGTAATCACCAGCATTGCACTCTGGAATGTTTGGAGAGCTCGTTGTCTTCATATTCTCAGTGCGGCACCGCAGCTCCTTCAGGATACCCTCACTGTCATTTGGCTGGACATCATTCACACCCTCATCTGGCAGTGGGATTCTTCCTCAGGCACATCTAGAGCAGCCGAGGCTCGTCGATTTGATTTCCTTCGGCGTTGGGCAAGATCTCCACTCTTCTTCACACTTACAGGTGGACAGATTACATGGCATTATTCACCTCCTCAGTGGTTTCTCCTCCACTCATCACACAGACCACCATGAGATTGTACTAGTCGAGTTGTCACTATAGTGGCTCTCATCCTTACATTCAGCTTGTACACCCCACGTGATAGGCTATTTTGGCATCCGTTGGGGATTCTATTGTACTCAGTAATATACAGCCCTGATTTTTCCAAAAAAAAAAGAGAGAGAGAGAGAGAGAGAGAGAGAGAGAGAGAAGGATATAACTTCACATTGCCAATGGTGACACACTTTGATGGCGACAGCCTGTGGCTATGCTTTGCACTCAATTACAAGTGTTTTCCTCTCAGGGATGGTGCTAGTGTGGCGTGGTGTAGCATGATGGTGCTCATAGCTTGTGGAGTGTGACAGTGGTGTGCTATAGAGCTCTCTTTGTGTTCCTCGTGTAGCATGTGCTCTTCTGAAAGTGGCTGTCCTTTCCTTCTGCTGTCTCCATGTCCTCCCCCCCCTCCTCCCGCCTTTGATTGTTGTGTCGAGAGTGACCTCTAATCCTCGCTATATAGTGGAAGGAAGGGGATTTCCTAGAATTTCTTATTGGGAGTCATCCAAACCAAGTGACTAATGGTCAGCCATGTGTGGTGACCCCATGTGTTCTGCATAGTGCATGTGATAGGTGAAGTCTAGAGAGAGAATAGAAGAAAGGTAAGAGAGACATGGAGAGAGAAATAGGATAGAGGGAGGGGAATTTACACACTTGCTAGCCGTAGCTAACTTATTGGGAGAGAGAGAGGGCAAAGAATTACAAGGGGTTTGTCAAGGGTGGTAGTCGTTTGGAGAAGATGAATCTGCTATACTTGGTGATAGCAGCTACTAAACTAGCAAAGACTTCATTGACTATAGTTTTGGCTCTCACAATCATGCACCAGATCCCTAGTGTAGAGGGTGGCGTATACAATGATTCTGGTTTGTTTAAAACAATTGAGAGATCATGAGAGGTGGAGTAAAAGGTAACTGTCGTTGGAAAACGTTCGAAGCTAATGCGAAATGATCATGGCTCGCCGTCCGGTTGTCGCTCTTGTAGCTTAACGCTACTCGGACACGCCTTCGACTCCGTCGTCTCGTTTGAGATCGTTGTCACGAGCTTTTTGGTCGATATCATTGCTCTTTGTCACTCTTCGTTTTTGTAGTTTTCGTCGCTCTTTGTCGAAGTACGTGCATGTGTGTAAGTGTGTGAGAATATATGAGAGAGATTGAAAAACTGTTTTTTTCTCTTGTGGGCTGATCCAAGAGGTGCTTGAAGGCAAGTGTGAGAGTAGATGGTGTGTGTGTGTGTGTGTGTACGGGAGAGTTGGAGGTTGAGAAAACTGTTTTTTCAACCTATGGGCTGATCTGAGAGAGGAAAAAAATGTGAGAGAGAGGGAAAGAGAACGAGAGGGTGAGAGAGTCATAGAGTGCATGTGTGTGGGTAAAAGAAAAGATCTTCTTGTGTGTGTGTGTGTGTGTGTAGATGGTGTGTGAGAGAAGTAGAAGGCTGGCTGCCTCGGCTCTGAGAAGAGAGAGAGAGAGAGAGAGAGAGAGAGAGAGAGAGAGAGAGAGAGAGAGAGAGAGAGAGAGAGAGAGAGAGAGATAGATGAGAAGGCTATTGAGGGAGAGAGGGCTGAGAGTGTGAGGGTATGAGTGTTGAGGAAGGAGAGAAAATGCTCTTTACTTGGCAGAGAGAGAGAGAGAAGAAAGAAAGAAAGAAAGAAAGATTTTTAACGTCTATGTCAGGCCGAAATCGGCCTATGAGACAAATCAAATGTACATGGCGTGTATGTCATCCGTCTATCGGAAAGACAAATGAAACAAAACTGATACAAAACTGAACTGAATGTAGGTAATGGAGTATCTGAGGAGGGATGGGGCTCTATCTCTAGGGGTATATGCATGTCTATATGCTCAAGGTAGTACAATCATGAGAATGCATCAAGCTCTCTAGCTCCATCCTGTACAAATGGGGGGATGTAAGATGTGGTACATGGGCGGGGCTGGTGCCAAGGCTACCCGGATGAAATCTGTCGGGTCGGCCCTCATCTGAGCTACTCGCTCCTCAGTGGCACGGCGCTCCCGGGCTCGGATCTCCTCGATCTGTCGGTGGTGGGAGCTCACGCCCCTGTAGCCTGTGACTCGTGGTCGTCGTCTAGCTCGGTTCACCTCCGCCTGTGTGAGTGTCACTCCTCTCTGAGTATCTGGTGAGGTAGGGGTGGTAATCCTCTGAAAGAAGTCTGTGAGCTGCGACTGTCTCCCCTCTGTCTGTGTAGCTGTGCGTGGCTGTAGTAGTGTGTCCCGATGGCTCTGTATCTCTAGTAAGAAACGTCCGAGCTATCTCTGATCTCGAGAGTCCATGATCTCTCGGAGAGTGGGCTGTCCTCTGAATAAGGCCTCATACCTGCCTCGGATCTCAGTGTATGCTCTGCATCTACATACAAAGTGCTCCTCACTCTCCACCTCCTCTGTGCAGGCTCTGCAGACTCGCTCCTCCCTGGGAACCCCAGTATGTCTCCCGATCTCAATCTCTAACCTGTGTGAAGCCACTCTCAGCTGACCAATCGCCACCCGTGAGCTGTGTGGCATATATGTGTCCATATAGCGTGGTCTCTGTATGAACCCCCCAGACAATATGGTGAGAAACTGGTCTCTGTAATCTGACATCCTCGTCCCCAAGCCAGGTGACTCCCAGACTCTCCTAGTGTATAGCTGCCACAGATCCTGTCTCAATACCAAGTTTCTCTCACTGCGAGAGAGGTGAACAGATGGTGAGTGGGGGTCGTACTGGAATGGTGGTAGGCTCTCCATGTCAAGACCGTGTCCCTCAAACCATGCTCTAACCTGTGAGTACCAAGCTCTCGCATGCCCACTCTCTGATAGCTGTATAGCTGCCTCAAATGCTCTACGAGTAAGTCTGTCAGGGGGTAGCTCTCTCATCCTCTGGATGAAGCAGACTGTCTGGAGCAACCATAGGTGGTGTGGCGAGCTCGGCTCTAATAATGTCATGTGGCACTGTCTTCTTGCTGCGGAGCAAGCGTGAGATCATACATACCTGTGGCCTCTCAAGCTGTGTCCACTGGTCATCTGTCAATCCTGGTGCCCATACTGCCGCCGAGTACATCAGGGCCGGGGTGACTAAGGTGTCAAAAAGCCAGCCCTTCGTGCGGGGCTCCTGAAAGTGTGCCTGGTGGCATCTCCGCTCTAGCATGGTCAGAGCTGCATAACCTCGGGTGAGCCTGTCAGCAGCAGCCTGCCTCATAGTGAAGGGTCCTGGTAGGCTAGTGAATGTGATGCCAAGATAGACATAGGAGGTGACTACATCAACCTGTCCTCCTGCTGCTGTGAAGGTGGCAGCGCTCCTCACTGCACTGGATGTGTGAAAGATCATGACCTTGGTTTTGCCAAGGTTCACAGTCAACCCCTTGTGTGTGCTGAATTCGTCCAAGGCCTCAAGATGGCGTTGCAAGCCCTCGGGTGACTCTGAAATCAACACAATATCATCAGCATATAACATGATGTGGACCGGAGTACCTGCCAAGTCGCTCCCCTCTCCCCCTGCTCGTAGTATGTAGTCGGAGATCTCGTCGATGTAGAGCCCAAAGAGTGTCGGGGAGAGTGGGCATCCTTGCTTAACACCAATGGTGCTAGCAATGGTCTCTGAAAAGCCGCCTGGGCAACGAACTCGACCCGTCACCCTCTCGTAGAGAGTATATATGGCCCAAATCATCTCTGTCGGTACCCCAATGCTGTGAAGGCGCTGGAAGAGTCTCTCGCGTGGGACTGTGTCAAAGGCCTTGCGGAAATCCACAAAGCAGCAGTAAAGCCTCTTCTTCCGCGCCTTTGCCCCATCAATGAGGCAGCGCAGAACGAAGATGTGGTCAGTGGTGGAGAAAGCTCGTCTGAAACCTGCCTGGCCTGGAGCTCGTAAACCCTCGGTCTCTGCGTAGCAGCTAAGCTGTGCCTCAAGTACTGCTCCATATAGCTTGGCCATCGTGTGGCCAATCATGATAGTCCTGTAGTTCCCTGGGTCCAGGGTGTCGCCAGATTTGTGGATAGGCACTATGGTGTGCTGTGTCCACTCCTCTGGGAAGCCCTCCCCTATAGCCCGGTTGAAGACATGTGCAATCAACGGGGCTATAGTGGAGGCCGCATAAATGATGTGCTCACTCTGTAATCCAGTGTGGTCAGCTGATCGTCTGTGCTGCATGCGGCGTATGGCCCTCTCTACCATCTCTGCTGTAAAGAAGGAGGAGCACGTGGGGCGTGGCTCATGTGGCTGTGGGATAGGAGGCTGCCCTGGCACCTCATAGAGGCGCTCTGCATAATCATGCCATATCTGTGGATCCTCAATAGCTGTGGTCGGACGTGGCTCGCGCAGGGTGCGCCATGCCGTCGCGCTATCTATGCTCATGAATAGGCGGTATAGCTCAAGCTCCTGTGCCTCTTCGAATGCTCGCCGCTTTTGGCGTGTCAGCGTCTTCATATCTCGTCTGGCCTCTCTCTCTGTGATCTCTCCTAAGGCTCGCCGTGCACGGAGGCGTCGGTATAACTCTCTGCACTCATCATCATACCAGCGGTTCTGAGGCATAGTCCCGGGGGGGGGGGGGTGCGTCCAGTGTGAGTGGTGTGTGGAAAAGAGCTAATAGCTGAAGTGTGGAGAACGGAAGAGATATGTGATGTGAGAACTGAGAGTGGTGTGGATGGGTGGAGGAGGCATAGGCCCTGCTCGACCTCGGCTGAGTAAAGAGAGGCTAGCTCATGTGTGAAATGGATGGTGGTGTGTGGAGTGTGTGCTGTGGAGCTATGTGGGATGGTATCTCCGGTGATGGAGAAAGAGAGGTATGTGTGGTCGGCTCCGATGGGTATGGGTGGAATGGTGAAGGATGTGATAAGGTGTATAGCCTCCCTGGGTCCCAGAATATAGTCGACTGTACTCCCCCCTCCCTCTGTAACTCCATGTGGCATACACGTCAGGCCCCCTGAGGTGGGCCACTGGGCCATCCCGTTATAAATAACGAGACGGTGCTGGGAGCCAAGTCGAAGTAGGTGTCGTCCGTAGGCTGTGACTGGAGCTCTGTCTGCTGTGTCTCTCATAGTAGCCTCCTCATCTAGAGTGTGTAGTGCCTCTGGGTCCTCGTGGTCATATGTCTCACACTGCTCACTGCGCGTACGAGCATTGAAGTCTCCCATAAGGAAGACTTCACCCAGTGTGGAGTACTCCATAATCTCCTCCGTGAGGCATGCGTACGGTGACTCCTGCTCAATAGGGGCGAATCTGGAGCCTGTGGGAGCAAAGTAGCAAAGGGCAATGTAGACGATCCTGTCTCGTGAGAGCTCGAGGCGAATCCACATGTATCGGGCCTGTGGGTCCCGGGCAACAATCTGTAGTTTGCTGTGAAGCCCCTGTCTAAAAAGTATAGCCACTCCTCCTGAACCGCGAGTGGTGTGCTGGCGCATACATCCCCGATGTAGAGACTCCCATTGGAAACCATGTATCCGTGGTAACCCTCTCTCTGGGCTCTCTTGTGTCTCTGTAAGTAGAATGATGTCTCGACCTCTCATCACCTCCTCAAGTCTCTCTGGGTGTGTCCATAGGTCTCCATTGCAATTCCAAACCGTGACATGAATCTCCTCGTGTGTCCCACAGGCCGCGAGTCCCTATGCGATGGTCTTGCCATCAATGATAACCCTACCATCTCGATATACTGCCTTCTTCCCTTCTTTGCGGGCCTGGTGGACTCTAGGCATGCACGTGCGGCGGTGATCTTGTTGCATCTTTGTGAGGTCATCATCAAGATAAATCGGGGGGCCTTCTAGCCCTCTCAAGATGACCCTCTTTCGGAGGAAAGAAGTTCGAGACTCCTCGGAGGCGAATTGGAGGATGAGAGCTCTCTTCTTTGGATCTTTGCCGGCTCTCCAAACTTTGGAGAAAGGGATCTCTTCTTCCTTGTATCCCACTTTCTTGCATAAGGCTTTCCCATCGCTCTCGGGTGTGGACCCTTCTTCTTCTTTGATGCCGGTCACTCGCACATTGAGACGGCGAGCTTGTCGCATTTTCTCCTCCTCGATGGTTGTGTGTACGATGAGTACCTCATCTTTTTGGGCTTCCTCTCTTGCTACCTTCTTGATATTCTTTTTGACCACTTCGACCCATCCTTCTTTGGTGGCTTCTAATTTGTCCGCAATGCTTGCGGTGAGGGCTTTGGTGATCTCCTCCTTGAGGGCTTCCTTAGCCTCCTCTTTAATCTCTCCTTCCTCGGGGGTGAGGGATGTGATGGAAGCATGAAGGAGGTCGATTTGTGCCTTCATCTCTTCTTGCTCTTTCCTCCATCTCGCCCTCTCCTTCTCGTTCTCCCGTGCCCTTCTCTCCTTCTCCTCTTTGAGGTTTTGGATTTCCGCTCTCATGTCCTCTTTTTCTTCGTTCCATAGCTTGATGAAGGTGGCTTTCTCCTCCCTCCATATCTCTCTCTCCATCCACCATTCTTTCATGTCCTTCTCCAATTGTGCAAGCCTCTTGTTCGTGAGCATGAAGGTTGTCTTCATTGTCGATTTCGGCGTCTTGATGATGGGGGAAGACATAGTTGTATTCGGAGCTACCCTCTCTTCATATTGTGAAGAAGAGGGGAGAAGGGGAGTACGTGTATGTAGGCGTGTATGTGTGTAGGGTGTGTGTGGGTATGTATCCGTGTGTGTGTGTGTGTGTGTGTGTGTGAGAGAGAGAGAGAGAGAGAGAGAGAGAGAGAGAGAGAGAGAGAGAGAGAGAGAGAGAGAGAGAGATGGCTGTGTGATCGGGAGAGAGGAGGGGCTGCGTGAGGGGGAGGCTGGGGGGGGGCAGTTCAGCAGCAGGCGGCAACAGCAGGCGGGGGCAATGGCGGGAGCGACGCAACAGGGGGAGTCGGCAGCGAATGGCAGGGGCGGCAGTGGCAGGTGGGGCTGCAGCAGCGGCTGTGCCGCGAACTGCTACAGCTGGGGATGGGCAGCGCGCGGACACGCAGGGCAGCAACGGGCGGCAGTGGCAGAGAGAGCGCGCAGAGAGAGCGCGGACACGCAGGGCAGCAAGGGGCGGCAGGGCAGAGAGAGAGAGAGAGAGAGAGAGAGAGAGAGAGAGAGAGAGAGAGAGAGAGAGAGAGAGAGAGAGAGAGAGAGATGCTTCGAGTGCTTTGCCGACAGAGAGAGAGAGTGTCACGAGGCTGTGGCAACCACTAACCTTAGTTGTTGGTTTCTTTTCCTTGATTTTTATTTGATTTTTGGGACCCTCTTTTTGAAGTCACAAATGACCGGACATTGTATGGCCAGTGTGAAATGGCCGACGGTCGAGAGTTTCACCCGCAGCAATAAAGGCCAGGTCGCCACGAGTTGATCGGGCCAATCGACATTGAAATCGAAGCTGTAAAAAGTTGGCTAGGCTCAGTTCAAAGTCATTTAGGCTCCACGAGACACTTCATAAGTTTGTGGGTACTAGGAAATCAACTCAAAAGAGGCAAACTGGACACATGGCAGCACGAGAGCTCTCTTGGAAGCCATATCAGCTGGGGTTGCCCAAAATTCAGAGAGAAGGGCTGATCTTCTTCATTAAGTGAACTCCAATGTGTGATAGTAGTAGGTGCAGGTGATCACAGCTTTAATGAAAAGCTTGCCTTTTCCCTTCTTCTATGTAGCACGATGATTCCGCTCTCGTGCACCTCTCTCCCCTTTTGAATACAGAATTGTGATGCCCAGCTCAAGGGCTTTCCATCTCTATGTATAGTTGTGCGGGTTCATGTGCGATTGCCGAGACAAGAGACAGGTATTGGATTAGCTAATTGCTAATCCCCCGCAGGTACAGGTTAACTCGAAGAGATTTCACGGGAGAAATCTGGTCCGATTTAAAGGGCAAGTAGCCCTACAGGTGCGGGAGCTCGAGGGCTTGCTCTGGATGCGACCGACACGCAAAATGGAGCTCGAAATAGGAAATTACAGCCTGCTGTGTATTTTTGCAGGTTTAGGCTTTTGACCCTTTTTGATCCCTAATACCCCCAAGAGCTTCGGGGAAGCTAGGGGATCACTGTGCAGGTGTTCGGGTGCATTTTCGGGGCAGAAAACAGAGAATTCAGCGTGCATTAATTTCTCGCCAGGTTTGGGAAAGTGCTCAAATGCGTGGGGAAAGTCACCTTTGCTTGGGGTTTTTGTCTATGAAGCCTCCTACTGCGGTTATACTGCCGAAATGGGGCCAGAGTAGGTCATTGTTAGCCAGATAAAAGTGGGACAGCTCGTAGGAATTTACAAGTTTTCTCCAAAGTTCAATTTGAATAAAGAAATACCGAAAGGGGCGCCAACCTTTGGGGACTACAAGGCGTCGTTGTCTGCATGGAAGCACTCTAGCTGCCAAGCAGTGGTTTGTTTGAAGTGTAATTTCAAGTAAAGATCGGGTGAAAGCTAAAGTCTACCGGCCTTTAGCGAGTCTCCGGGCTGGTTTCAGAGAGAGTTAATGAGTTTGAGAGAGAGTAAAAGAGAACGATAGGGTGTGAGCGGATGAGAGGTAGAGAGGGTGAGAGAGAGGGGGGGTGGGGTGTGTGCATGTGGTGGGCGTGCTGCACAATCCAAGGAGGGGGAGAGAGAGTGTTGCGTGCTCTTGATAATGGAGGAGAGAGAGAGGAACACTGACACCGGAGAGAGGAAAAGAGGAGGCGGTGATGGGGTGGGTAGCCAACAGAGAGAGGGAGAAAGAGGTGGGAGAGGCCCTCCCTTCCCTTGGCGCTATGGGGAGGGTGGCGGTAGGTTGCCCCCCTCTCTGCATTAAATAAAAACATTTTTCCCTTAAAACAAACCCCCTGCTTGGGGTCGCTGTCACAAAGTGATGACGTGGCGGACAGCAAAAACCCTAATTTCTGCCAGAAACCCTAAAATTCCTGCAAACCCTAATTTTGCCAAAAACCCTAAATTCCGGAAATCGCGGAGGCGGATTATTAAAATAATTTATTTATTTTTTTTTTTTTTTTTTTTTGGAAAATGATGAGCGACGCGAATTTTGCTTTTGCTTTTTTTTTTATTAAAAAAAAAAGAGAAAAGACTCTCTAAGAGAGAGAGAGAACTGATGCTTTTGATTTTAAAAGCTTTTGGGGCTCTGCTTTTGGGCATCCCTTGTAACCTTTAAATTAGTGGTGAGGGCCTCGCTTCTCAGGGGCATCTGGACGCAGAGTCTGAGAGTGAAACCCTAACCACTCTTTTGTACTTTGATGATAGATTAATATAAAAAGAAATACCGAAAGGGGCGCCAGTCTTTGGGGCCAATATCTCTAGGCACGGAACTCCGCCGGGCCAGTGCAAATCTATTGTGATCTGTGAATTGTTTTGAAGTGGTTATTTGGTGCTGTCGCGGTTGATTCTTGACTTGGAGTGTCCAAGTTTGTTACAGTGGTATCAGAGCACGGCCGATTTCTCTTCTACGGGAAATCCAATCCCCGATTTTTTTTTTTTTCCGCGGCACCTATGGCTTCAGGCAATGATCAGTCGACTCCCTCTGCATCTGGAGATGCGGGCTGGGATCACAACGAAGATTCAGACAGAGAGTATGGCCCGCCTCGGCCTACTCAAGCGGAGCAAACAGAGATGGAGCGTCGTCAATTGATTGGCGATGCAACAAAGATGATGCTCAATTTTGCCAAGGACCCGAAGATGGTAAAATATATGAACCAGACCTCTTTGAAAGAGGTACAGATGGAGTGGCAGAGAACCACAACACCACTCCCAAAACCCGCTCTCAAGAAACCTTCTACCTCCAAGAAATATACGGAGAAGGAACTGGAGAACGTGGTTGATGCACGGATTGCTCAGCTTTTCAACGTGCAAAAGAAAGGCAAAAAGCACGGCAAAAAGCACGGCAAAAAGCAGAACAAAGGTACTGACTTCCCGGGATATTTGGGTCGTCAGTCGACATTCGACAAAGCAAAGAAACGGAAGAAGCGTGTTCGATTTGAAGGAGTACCCAGTTCTTCTTCTTCTTCTTCTGACAGTTCTTCTAGCTCCTCGGATTAGAGCGAAGAAGACAGAAAAAAAAGCAAAAAGCGAAGCAAGACACAAAGCTTCGGAACGGGCAAGAAAAAGGCAAAGAAGGCTACATCTCGCCCAGAGACTGACAGTTCTACTGAGGACTCGTCTACAGACAGCTCAGATTCCGATGACGGAAAGTTTTATGCGAACAAGAAGAATTTTTACAAAGCCAACCAGTATGACTTTCTCGAAGATAACAGCAAGAAAGTTCGAGAGTTTAAGGAAGGTGGCCACTCGATCAAGTTTGATACTTTTCAGGATACTCAGATGCTTCGAAGGCTTTGTCTCTTATACAGCAGTTTGACATCGCTTTCGCGGGAGGACGCTATTCAGAGCACTCCAAGATTCGGAGAGCTGCCTCTTACTCTGAGGGGAATGCTCGTACTTGGTGGTCCACGCTTCTATTAAGCAAGACTGTGCCAGTTACATGGCTGAAATTCAAGAGGCTTTTTGTTTCTTCTTGGTTGACTCAAGTGTTTGAGCGAGATATACGAGCTGCTTGGAACCATCTTCGGATGATCAAGAAAGATGCAATCAATGCTTATTGTGAGAGATTCTGGAGCTCTTTTCTACCCGCCTCTTCATTCAAGAAGATCTCATTCAGAGAACAGATTGAGCGGTTTACCTTGGGTCTACCTACAGAGATCCGAGATCACTGCTTGGAACAGAAGTCAGCTTCTATTCACGAGTTGATGAGTCATGCGAAGCGGGGCTTTGCCATTCACTCTGGCAGTCTGACCTACCCCACAGATGAGGCCATGACACAACGAACCGAACAGACTTCTGGGAATGAAAGTAGAATGAAAAAGAGCAACCTAGAGAAAAAAAAAGGATGCACGACCCAAGCTTACTCCTGAGGAGAGAGCTCGCTTCATCATAGAGGGGAAGTGCTTTGGATGCGGGAAACATGGACATATTTCCGCAAAGTGCCCTGATAAGGCACAGAAAGAACAGAATGATAAAGACGACGACAGGTCTGAGAGTTCGAGAGCAGCTGAGGAATGTGGCAGAAAAGGCAGATAGAAAAGCAGAACTGGTACCACATGGCGTGGGACTTGCACCGAATCAAATGAATGAAAGTACAAACTTTGCCGTTTTTTTTTGGGGCAAAGTGAAGGATCAGGAAGCTCTTTTGAAGGAGCCAAGGCCAGCTTCTTTTCACTTGGAATTGGCGGCTCGATTTGGAACTACGCCCGACAGACTGACGCCACAGGCGGAAGTAGTTCGACTGGCACCCGGATGGGATGTTGCCATAACACCGAGCATTGGCAAACTTTGTTTGCAATGACAGGGGTGTTCAGGGCACGCGAGTGACGTTCTACTCGGGATCCCTTGGTACCACAAGAACTACGCCGTGGTTGACTACCGGGCTAAGAAAGCGACTTTGATAAATGAAGGGCTTAGAGATTGTACTTGATGAACTTCAGTTTTCTTACTCATTCTTTTGGGAGAACTGAACGATGGATAAAAGTTGAATATGTTTTGATCCGAAGAAAAGAACGCCAAGATTTTTTTTCTCCACGCTCATGCCGATTGCTTTTGAGAGGGCCTGAAGATCATACCATTGATCTGATATCTGGAAACACGCCACCGAATCGGCCACCTTATCGTGTGAGCCGAGTACAGAATGAAGAGATTATGAACCAAGTGAAAGACCTCTTGGAAAAGGGTCTTGTCCAGCCTAGTACTTCACCGTATTGCTCTCCAGTATTGTTGGTTTTGAAGAAAGACGGATCTTGGAGAATGTGCATCGATTATAGCACTCTCAACGAAATCACCATCAAGAACAGATTTCCGATTCCTAGGATCGATGATATACTCGACAGGTTACAGGGATCCTCGTGCTTTAGCAGGATTGACTTGAAGAGTGGATATCATCAGATCAGGATAGCACCAGGAGATGTCTACAAGATAGCTTTTTGGACGGCTTTTGGGTTATTTGAGTTTTTGGTGATGCCTTTTGGCTTAACCAATGCTCCTGCGACATTTAACCGGATGATGGACAAGATTTTTCGAGAGTACAGGCTATTTGTTGGCACTTTCTTTGACGACATCATTGTTTTCTCCAAGAATGAGGCAGAACACAGAGATCATCTGCTTCAAGTCTTTCAGGCATTACGAGATCACACGTTAGTGATTAATGCAAAGAAAAGTGAATTTTTCCTACTAGAGATACACTTTTGGGGCACATTGTGTCAACAGCAGGAGTGCAAATGAACCCGGCCAAGATAGAGACTATCCGTGATTGGCCCGATTTGAGGAATGTCCATGAAGTTAGAAGCCTCTTGGGACTGTGTTCGTACTACAGGCGGTTCATACGAAAGTTTGCAGAGGTTGCTTCCCCTTTGCATATCTTGACACAGAAAGGAGTACCTTTTTCGTGGGGACCCACAGAGGTGACTGCCTTTCAGACATTGAAAGAGAAATTGACTACGGGACCTATTTTGACTTTGCCGGACTTGCAGAAGTCATTTGAAGTATTTTGTGATACTTGTGGTCGTAGTCTGGGTACGGTCTTGATGCAAGAAGGCCATGTCATAGCTTACGAGAGCCGTTTGTTCTCTAGGCCGGAGATGACAGCACAGATCTATGGGAAAGAGCTTTTGGTGGTTATCCATGCTCTTACTCAGTGGCGGCATTACCTACTCGGAGCAGATTTTACTGTCTTTACAAACCATCAGAGTTTGCGCTACTTCTTGTCACAGAAGCAGCTTTCGGAAAAGCAGATGCGGTGGGTGAACATCTTGTCACAGTTCCACTTCCAGATTGTCCACGTGCAGGGACAGAAGAATGTGGTGGCAGATGCTTTGTCTCGGAAATCGTTGGTTCTGGCTATTTCCGCGTTACATCATAGGAGCTTCGAGGATATGGTCGATCAGTATGCCACAGATACAGGTTTTGCAGATATTTTCACACGGATACGGGATGGGGAGACAGTAGCTGGATATACCCTTCGGGAAGGCTACTCGATGAAAAAGACTATGTTGTGCGTTACACAGCCGTTGAGGGAAAAGGTTATGACTGATTGCCACTGTCCACCTTTTACGGGTCACCGCGGCATTGCTACCACCATGAAAGGGGTAGAGAGAGATTTCTTTTGGCGGAGACTGAAGAAGGATGTGGAAGAGTTTGTGCGCAGTTGCTTGGTATGCTAGAAGGTCAAGTTTGACAGGCATAAGGCACAGGGATTGTTACAGCCTTTACCCATACCCACCCACCCCTGGGAAAATATTGAAATGGATTTCATTTTTTTTGATCTCCCGAGAATACAGAATGATCACGATGATTTTCCGATTACATGGCACGCTTGAGACGATTGTCTCCGACAGAGACCCCAGATTTATGAGTTTGTTTTGGAAGGCAATTTGGGAGAACATTGGCACGCGGTTGCAGTTCTCGTCATCGTTCCACTTGCAGACTGACGGGCAATCTGAGATTGCCAATTCAGTGATTTTAGATTTATTGAAGTCTTGTATCTCGCATCAGAAGACTCAATGGGAAAAGAACTTACCTTTGGTGGAATTTGCCTACAATAACACGATACACTCTTCGACGGGGAAGATGCCATGACAGATTGTTGAAACTGCTGCGAAGGTTCCATCCTTCCTGAGCACGAAAGAGTAGAAATTTGAAGCGGATGAATATTCGCGAGATTTGGATACGGCTTTTGCCAAGGTTCGCGAGACTTTACAGAAGTCTCAAGAACGACAGAAAAAGGCAGCGGATCGCCATCGTCGCGACTTGAAACTGAAGAAGGATGATTGGGTGCTCTTACTTTTGAGAAGGCACGTCTAAGAAAGAAAAAGGGAAAGGAGAGGCTTTTTCCAAAGCTTAGTATGTGATACTACGGACCTTTCCAGATTACTGACAAGATAAATGAAGTCTCCTTCCGATTGAAACTGCCAGATACTTGGAGGATTCACAATGCATTTCATGTGAATCTCTTGAAACCTTTTAAAGGTGATGTGCCTGATGATGGGGAGCCTGATGAGCAACCCGAAGTGGAAGAAAACGAGGAGATCCTTGTTCCTGAACAGATTTTGGCACATAAGGATACGAAGAATAAGGGTAAAGTTCGAAGGCGGTTCTTGGTTAAGTTCAAGAATTATCCTGCACTTGATGCGAAGTGGACCTAGCAGATACTCCTCAGATTGTGAAACTTTACCTCGATGCTTTTGGTTTAGCATAGTCTACTCCAAATGGAACCCAGAATTCAGCTTGGCCGAAGATCTGGTGCAGTGGGATGCACAAGAGGGGAGTTACTCCACTCCTTTGTCAACAAATGCCTCGATTTTGATACTAAAGTCACTGATGTCTCTTTGAGCTTCAGGGATACTGAGAGCTGACAGTATTCTGCTGGATGACTTTATGAAATGGAATTCCTGATTATGATACTGATTTGTTCTTGACTTCTTGTGAGTGCAGGAACTGATAGCCGAAATGACTGCAGCATTTTGGTCTGATTGATCTCGAATAGACATGGTTGCAATAGGGGTTAGTCAATCGGACATCGATGAGGTCCCGATTGGACCTAGATGTGATTGCTAGCTACATTGCCGATAAATCATGGTCTAAGATCCGAATGAATGTTGAATGTCATGTGATGTCCTGTGATGTCTGGTGATGTCCTGTGATGTCGTGTGATGTGACTGTCGATTTTGTACATGTGCTAGATGTGTGTTCCTAGTACGTAGGTACTAACAGTCAGTGTCTGCTAAGACGGTTTATGGCTTTTGTCGGTTTTGCAGGCGTAATCGCGGTCGATTACAATGCTTTCAAGAGGGGGGTATGTCACAAAGTGATGACGTGGCGGACAACAAAAACCCTAATTTCTGCCAGAAACCCTAAAATTCCTGCAAACCCTAATTTTTGCCAAAAACCCTAAATTCTGGAAATCGCGGAGGCGGATTATTATTAAAAAAAAAAATAAAAAAAATAAAAAAAATTTGGAAAATGATGAGCGACGCGAATTTTGCTTTTGCTTTTTTTTATTAAAAAAAAAAGAGAAAAGACTCTCTAAGAGAGAGAGAGAACTGATGCTTTTGATTTTAAAAGCTTTTGGGGCTCTGCTTTTGGGCATCCCTTGTAACCTTTAAATTAGTGGTGAGGACCTCGCTTCTCAGGGGCATCTGGACGCAGAGTCTGAGAGTGAAACCCTAACCACTCTTTTGTACTTTGATGATAGATTAATATAAAAAGAAATACCGAAAGGGGCGCCAGTCTTTGGGGCCAATATCTCTAGGCACGGAACTCCGCCGGGCCAGTGCAAATCTATTGTGATCTGTGAATTGTTTTGAAGTGGTTATTTGGTGCTGTCGCGGTTGATTCTTGACTTGGAGTGTCCAAGTTTGTTACAGTCGCTTCCTACGGCCGAGGGTGAAAACCCTTTGAAACCCCCCCGTCCGCGGATACACCCCGAAATCAGCCATGCCCAAGACAACCTCTCGCACAAGAAGCTTGCTAAGTGCTGCATGGGTTCTCTACAAATACAATGCACCTTCATCATGCAAGTGTAGATAGTCGCATTCAAAGAGAGATTTCTCCTTCGCTCCTAGTGAAAAGATGGTCTCGAGCTTACTCCCCACACCCAAACGCCACGTCTTGTAATCAAGGCACTCTGAAAGATGACCTCCTGGATTGCACACTCAAAAAGTAGATTGGGTTATGTAACGCTTGAATGTCAAATTGCATTATTGGAAGCTATTCACTTGGCCATTTCATGTTCGCTTGCGAATTGTTCAGAGTATCCCGATGGCATATGTTTAGTTCTCTTTGCCACTGATGCATTGCCCTCGCCATTGTCTTGATTCTCCTATGTCAGCCATTTTGTCTTATTTGTGGCGAACTCATGCTCACAAAAAAGGCTTGCGTTTGATGTCGAGGGAGAAGCTTTTGACACATCTTTATCATGTACTTTACAACCCTTTCCATGCCCATAATCTCAATTGGAAGAGAATCTCAATTGGAGGAGATCCCGACTCCAGAAGTAGGAGCATATATGGAGTTTGTGTCTTAACCTGGAGAAAGTTTGTAAGAAAACGCTTTTGAACATTCTCAAATTCTTTCCAAGTAGACTTTGAGATGCTCCCGCCCCACATTTCAACTCCATAAAGAAGAACTAGTGTCACCAATGTGTCGGAAAGGTACTTCTTGAGAACCCAACACTTGATGTTTCCCGCATTACACATGTTCTCAAATGCATAATATGCTCTCTTTCCAGATTCCAGACGATGCATATAACATTCATGCCACTTGTGATTGGCCGGAACTTGCTAGGAAAGCTATGCTATTGCCTACACTTGCTTAACAAATTCAGCATTGGACTCTTATGTTTGCATACCTAAGTCAGCATGTTGTTACGTCCTCATTTGGCCACTGGCAATCATCTATTTGGGAGGCTATATCTGGTAAGATGGGAGGACACATTCCTAGATGTCCTCTTGCTTCCGCTTTGCTCTTTGTTTGGAAAGAGGTTACGATTCGTCTATCGTGGAATGCTTGGCGAAAAGGAAATTTACTTTGTTTGGAGAGTCTTCATTGGAGCCAGGCATTCTGTCTTACCGCTCTCCTCGCCAGGTGTACTTCTTCTCTTGCCGTGGCATTCGGGTGGTTGCGGATGTGGTGGATGCGGCCGGATTCACTTTTAAGTTTCTCTTCGCTGCTCGCCGATTTGGATTTGGCATGCATTACCGTCAAATCTGGAGAGAACTTCAGCACACGCTGGTTGATTTTTTGCCCATTTCATCTTTGCCTGATGATATCGCATGTCTCATTGGAATCTTCGAGAAACGCCCTTTCAAGATATTTGTGCCAATCGAGTTTATGCTCTTCTTCTACTGCAATCTTGGCTTGCTGATCATTGTATTGCTCTTTGGCACATGCACAAATCTGATATATGGTGGAGCTTCTCTCTGCCGTGTTGAAAAATCATTTGCCTTTGAGCGGTTATTTCTTTGGCGTTGTTTGCTTCGTGTGCTCCCGATGGGCACTTTTCTTAGGGCATGTCATATCCGCCCTTCTTCTTGTGTTTGTTGCTCGATTGCAGAAGAGAATGTTTGCCACTTGTTGTGGGATTGTTGCATTAATAGAGATTTCCTTCGCCGCATATTGGCGTGTATGCGGCTCCATTTTCCAGCGACGGTTTTCCATAAATGGTCTTGGGCATTTGGCATTTTCTCACCGACATTGCAACGCGGTCTTCTTCATGTGGGTCAAATTTTGGGCTTACTGGACCCTATGGCGTCTACGTAATGGCTATATGTTCATCGCATTCATGCAAATCCCTTCCCGTTATTCAAGCTCTCTCTTAGGCAATCTTTACGGTTTGCCTTGGAAGTTGGTGATATCATCGCAGAGATACATCAGCTTTCCTATGAATGCTTTTAGCCATATTGTACAGTCAAACACTTCTGTGTTCCTTCCTTGTATATGATTCTTTCGGTGGGTTTTCCTCACTTTGAGATTTCCCACTAGTAAATTAATCAAACCGATTTACAAATATGTGTGTGTGTGTGTGTGTGTGTTGTGTTTGGGAGCATATGTTAGTACCTAATTCTACACCCACTATTGGGCAACACTGATAATGTTAGGAGGTACGTTGAACTTTGTGTTGATGTATGCTCATGTGTGTATGCATGTGGTGTGTGTTGTGTTTAGGAGCATATGTTAGTACCTAGTTCTATACCCACTATTGGGCACTGACGACGTTAGTGGGGATGTTTGTGGTATTTAGTCAAAACTATGCATGATGGAGCCAATGGTTCTGGATTCATCTAGGTATATGATTATTGACGATGAAAACATGCTTAAGTATGAGTATGGTTGCTGATATTACTTGACCTGGAGGGGCTACTTCTTACTTACTAAAAGATACATCTTTCAATTAGAGAAATATTGTGAGATATCTCTTATGTTCTAAATTATCGATTCACTCTCTTTAATTACCTACCTTAGATGCGTATAATGCTCTTTATATTAGGTGAGAGCCGTAAAGAGTCTTTTAAATAACCCTGAAAGCATCCAACCACCACATTTGTGGAATTACAATGCCTGAAAGCATTTGTCTTTTCAAATTGGCAGACAGATGAAGTGTACCTTCAGTGAGTTGCTATCATTTATTTTGCCTATCACTTTGTTTAAACCGTTTTTGAGTTAGAGTTGTTTTTTGTTTGTTCCAAAGATAAAATTCATGCAGAGATTCCATTCCTTTTAGGGAAAATTACCAAAATACCCCTCTAATTTGTGGAAATTTCCAACATACCCTTCAAATTTCAAAAATTCCCAAAATACCCCCAATATTTTGTCTTAAATTCCCAGTATGCCCTTCAAATTTTCCAAAATTCCCGAAATACCCCTGGTTGTGGGGTTAAATATCTCCAAAGAATAAGAAATTTGTAGTTTTTCATAAGAAGACTGATTGTCTATCAATTCTAGATGCTAAAACTAGAATTTGAGTTGGTTATGCGAGATGAATTACTTCATTATTTTTAGACATAATTGCCTTTTTTTGCGGGGGTAATTTGTGACAAATTTCATGCTAAGCACTCAAAAACGGATCTCGACTGTGAAAAAGGAATAAAGATTAGAAAATCTTGAACAATCCAACCAAAATAGATAATTTTTGAAATTTGAGGGGTATTTTGGGAATTTCCACAAATTAGAGGGGTATTTTGGTCTCTGATGGTTTATGCATATGCACAGACACAGGCATGCTTCACGTGTTTGAGGGGTGTTCACACACATGCTCACAAACGTTAGGACATATATAACATATCAATGCCCAGACCTAGGCAGTGCTTATGATTCATTTACCTCACCTTTGGCCTCCTTTATCAGAGCTTTGGGATGGTCCAGAAGGTATCGTGCGGTACAACATTCAAGATATAGTTGCAGCAACTGATGATTTTGATAAGAGACATCAGATTGGAGTTGGGGGTTTTGGAAGGGTTTTCCATGCAGTTCTTGGAGGAAGAGAGGTAGCTGTCAAGCTTGCACACACATCTTCCATTCAAAGTACTGCAGGCTTTCGAAATGAGCTGGTGCTATTAAGCAGGCTTCATCATGTAAATTTGGTACATCTACTGGGGTTTTGTGAAGCTGAAGGAATTCAGGTAAGCATTTTGTTCCTTTGTCCTTGTTTTTAGTGATTCAACAGTTGTTTTCCTAATGTGTCACAAATTACTTTTCATAAAAACTGCAATGCTTTCTAAAATTATTTCATTTCAATGCAGATCCTTGTTTATGAGTATATGCCAAATGGAAATCTGCATACAATGCTTTTCAGTAAGCTTATTTTAGCAGTTTGAAGTCGCTCATTTACTTTCTGTTTGCTTAATATGCGTGCATGAGCTTGAGGTCGGCAATAAGGAAACAACAAGAGAAGATGGTTCCATAGATTTTTTCTCATAAGCATGAATACGGGGAGGCAGTTTTGAGCAAAAAATCAAATGAAATTGCAGTCGAACAACCAGCCGCATTGTTATAAACCTTAAAAGTTCGTATGGAATCTAAAATACTTGAATGGTGGCATAATTTTCTGCAGAGAACACAATCACTCTGGACTGGTTGACGAGGCTTGATATCGCTCTGGGAATTGCACATGGCTTGGAATATCTTCACTCCTTTGCAGTAATTCTCTCAATGACTAAGTTGGATCACAAATAAAATCCATGATTAGATTCTTACTTGAATCTGGATTCTTGCAATGAGGGTTCTCTTTCTATGAGAAGCTTGCTTTTTATTTCTGCAGGACCCTCCGGTCATACATAGAGATGTGAAACTAAGCAACGTTCTCCTTGATGATAATCTCGTGGCCAAACTTTCAGATTTTGGCATTTCAAAAGTTGCTCAGGAGTTTGAAACCCAAATGGCCACTAGACCTGCTGGAACAGCTGGGTAATACTTGCGGTTCTTTATTCTTGAAGACGTCAAAGAGTAAAGTTCATAGGAAACGAGAGATAATTACAGCTTTAAATGAATGAAACATGAGTAAATAATATAATATAGTGACAGATGTATCGTAGTAAGCTGACAAAAGCTTAGTCTTTTTTAGTTTGTTGGGTAATCAACCACATAACTAATGCTTTGTTTCTTTTGAAACAGCTATATTGATCCACAATATGTATTGACAGAGCAATTGACATCGGCAAGTGATGTGTATGGTTTTGGCATGGTGTTATTGGAGTTGATCTCTGGTCAGAAATGTATTGATAATGCACGAGCAGATGGACAGAATCTTATAGAATGGGTAAGCTACCATAGCACGCGACTTTAATCAATTGATTCACCTATCACAACCGATGCAAATGTGTCACTTTCAGCTCACACTGTACGGTAACTACGTGGTGTTTCTAGAAAACCTTAAAACCCTTCTACAACAGATGCAAATTGCCAAAAATTTTGTCGAAAATAGGTAGAAATGTTCAAATGGCAAAGGAAGACAAAAAATGGCTACACAGCCAACATGTGATTGCTGGAAGTGTCACAACACATAAGCAATCGAAGTGTGAACCGAAAAAGACAGCAGAAAGCAAAATGGATGAAGGGTAAAGTTTAAGACACAAGGCTTTCAGGAGATGTACAAAGGAGAGGCTCCATAGTGCTATCCTCGTTACCATCCTTATCCCTCGATAAAGCCACTTCCCTTACTCGAGGAGGTTTCTCTCATTGTCCTACTGAGGCTCTTTAAATCTCATATTCAGGCTCTGATGAAAAGTCTTGAGGATCATCCTCGATGGCATGACACTTGAGTTGGCATTGGGCTTCTGGATGCATGCAGTGAAGATGTCCGCTTGACTTTTTTGGCCTCTGTGTCAAATTACATGTCCGCTCTGCTAGTCTGAAAGACTTTACGATCAATCTTCCTTGAGCACTTGATAGAATTCAAGATGGACAGACTTCTCGTCCACAAGGCGGTCAACCCTCCAAATAGTATCCCTGTACAGCGAAAATCATCCACCTTCACCTGAAAGATTTGCACTATGTATCGCTATGAGGACATCCTGCCTCTTGGATTACCCATTGGAGCTTGTTGGCCTCTAGCACAAGCTGCACATCCACGATGATTGATTCCAAGAGACTTGATGATTAATCTCCTTGAGAGCTCAACTGATTTGCTCCTCTTCATCCACAAGGTGACTGACACCCTTTAAAGACTATTGTTCGTAAACTGAAACTCATCCACATTCACCTACAATTCACAAAAAGCAAAGAGCCAATCTTCAATTTCTTGTTTGTCATCCGTCATTCAGTCAGTTTTAGTAGCATAACAAAAGGACCAGTCTACCATGCTCAAGCTTACGTGTAGGTTGTAGCTTGTGGATATTTGAGCAGTAAGAAAAACCCTCGCCAAAAGAAAGCTTTACAAGACCTGTCCATCCCTTTCGGTGTTGGAGGCTTTGAGCTCCTCAAGGACCTTAAGGCATCTTTATCATTGAGCAACTCCCTCTCAGTGAAGAGGTTGGGAGATTCGTATGCCGTATGCAACAATGCGGCATGCCCATGGATACATCTCCGTATCTCCTCCATCTAATGTGTGTGGTGGCCAAAACCTCGTGTTCTACCATGGCTCCACAATGTGCATTTCTCGATCTCCTTTCTAGCTTCTAGCATGAAATGCATAAAAAGCCTTATTGTAGCCTTCACAGTTAGTTTTCCAAAGGACCCTGTACCAAGGGTGAGCATAATGACATCGGCCTTGATTTTGCATTGAAATTCATAGCCTTGCATGTCCTTGGCATCCTTCTTGAAATGTTTCGAAATGTCGTTTGATAGAGGCATAGTTGTTATGGTATGGTTTTGTCTTGAAAGTATGAGGTACTCTCACCATATCATAAAGTACAGGAAAGTATGGTGTGTTACTGAAAAAACTTAAAAGACCACTAAAACCATTTGCAAACTGCCAAATAATAGACATGTAAGTAAACCAAAACACATAAACTACAAAGACAAAGCAGAATACAAACTATGAAGAGATGCACGAAGGCTAAAGTCTAAGACATAAATCCATAAGAAAGTATGGAAAGAAAGACTATGCCAAACCTACCAAACTTGTAGTCCTTGTCTAAGCTGCTCTAGGATCCTTATTCTCAGGTCCCAATGAAAATGTATCAGATCCTCTTCAAGAAACTCAACGTCATTTGCTGAGCTAGTGGATCCATGTGTCGCCTCGTATAACTAAGGACATCTTGCCTTTCGATATGCCACTTGGCAAGGCAGTTGACAACTCAACGAGTGAAAAGACACTCGTCCACATTTACTTGCAAATTATAAAAATGAAAGGATAACTCCTTTACCCCTCATTCTGTTAGAGTTCTGGCTCCTTTTGGACTTTAGAGGGTTAATATTAGGGTTTACCACCAGCAGGCGGCCATATTAGCCTAGTGAAGCAAAGTATGATGACACAACCTACAACACAGAAGGTAATGGCTCCTACTAGTGGTGGACTCCTAGTTGATTTAGCTCAAGGTGCGTAATTGCATATCATGAAAGTGTGGAGAAGCAATGATGGTCCCAATTTCCCATGAACTAACTTGGCAAAGGATGTGGAAGTTGGTTTTGAGGTAGAGGTGGAAGGGCTCACTAGGATCTTAAAAAGGCTCGTCCAGTATGAGGGGGTGCATCAATAGCCCTCTAGAAAAAGAGGGAGAAATGAAATACTTATTTATCTTCGTCTGCAAAAGGCCTAAAAGACCTATCAGACCAAAACATCACATGATCGTCATATGATCCAAATGTTGAGTACAAAAATACAAAAGACTAAAGTATAGGAGCTATTCTATGCCTCTCAATGATGGCCTTGTTGTGGCGATTGTAGACGTGTCAGAGACGTGATTGGGAGGGGGAGGAGGGGGTTGAGGTCTACTTATCACTTCAGCTCTATCTTGGAGAGTCCCATGAGCTGAAAATTGACGTGTCTTGGGGCCTTGATGAGAGCTACCGCTCTTCAAGAAATTTATGACGTGCCTCTGAACGGTCCTTTGCTAGAGTGTCTCAAGCTCCATAATAAAGCACGTCTCTGCATGCGTAACTCCATCATTAGGATATTTTGGAGGTCTTTTAGAGGGCCATATTCAAGAGAGAAAATAATGCGCGTCCAATGAGCAGCAAGGCAGCGTAACGTAGAAATACATGAAATAAATCAAGAAATAGGTTAAAACATTCCAAAATGGGAAGAATCTAAAATTCTTTGTAAGGCAACATTTTGTTTTTACGGGGTTGGTGGTGTCAATATGTGGACCCGCTGGTAAGGGACTCTGATAGCCGTCAAGGTGTTGAAAGATAGTGACTAAAAGCTATCATATTCCCGCAACTAAAAGCTATCCCTGTATTAAGAAAGCTTTCAAAACTCATACAAGAAAGCTATCTTTCTTCTTACACTCAAAACTATGGCTTCTTCTTCTTCTTCTTGTTCCCACCCTAAAAGCTCTAGGGGTTGCTCTACTCTCTGTCCAACTAACCTCACCATGAGTCTACCAAGGAGGCCAAGCAGCAACATAAGCTCTATTTCCATCTCAAACTCCATCACTGCAGATAGTCAATGGCAAGAGTAGAGGATATGCAAGGGTTCTTGGGTTCGTATATAGCCAAGGAGGAGAAAAAGTTCCTCTACAACAAATCTTTTTCGTTCCGCATGGAAAGCACGAGTCCTAGTTTTCGAAGATGAGGTTGGTAAGAAGAAAGTAAAAGAGGTTTTAGTTCAGCATCTCTTCATTCACTCTGATGTGATTGCTCATGGAGGTAATGTCTCAATAATACATCACCCACGATGCAACTGTAAGTGATTTCTTATCCTCCTTTTTATTCTTGTCCATTTAGACCTTTCTATTCATTGACATTTAGGTATTACACTTACAGATGTTTATCGTTCTTCATCCGAGGAATGGGAGCCAATGGAGTGCATTATAGGCCTCATATCATTAACCCATGGTCACATTGGTGTTTTACAGTATGCTGCAAGAACAAGCAAGAGCCTTGCAGATGAGGACATTTTCTTCTATAACCATTTCTATCAGCTTAGCCAAAGAAATCAGAAAGGAACATTGGTTAAGATTCCTCTACCAACAAACTGGAACTTCATGGGCAGGCCAGTACCGGATACAACAGTGAGTGAGTCTGTGCGGAGTAAGCTTTATAGGAATGTGCAAAGGTCTCTTCAAAACTCTGTACCCACCAAATTGATGAAGGTTGCAAATTTCTGTCCTATTAGTTTATTTGATGAGCTTTTTCACGCATGCCATGTATGTGTCGCTAAGACTATGCTAGTATGTAAATCTTTTTATTCTTCCTTGTGTGACAAGCTTCTTGATCGAGGATGGTATGTGAAAGAGGTGGATGACATATGTTGCCGGATTGTACTTGACACTCTGGTTGCCAAGTACATGATTGACACTCAATTGCTTATCATGTCGTTTTGTTACTACCTCTCTCAGTTTGTTAAAGGCTGTTATGTGTCTATTGATCAAGAATCCATAGGTTTGGAGAACAATGCTGTCATAGATGTGGAAGTGCTGGACAAAGAGCTCAACCTTGTGACAATGATGAACTTGGCCAGTTAGAGCGTTGCAATAGCCAAGCAAGCCATTTTCTCCATCACCAGCAAAGGTCAATAAACTAGTAGGATTTGTAAATACAGGAGAGGCATTAGTCTTGAGAAGAAAAGAATAGAGCGAACCATGTGTTCAAATGTCTAAATGTTTTGCTCCCTCTGTTCCGAGTCTCTCTTTTTTTGCTATTGTCACTTGTATGTTGGTTTTGCTTCGCTTACATAATGGCTCATATTGAGGATCCAAGTCAATGTGTTGTAGCAGGCTAGAGTGTCACTTTCACAGGACGCACAGTTAGTA
The DNA here is from genome assembly GCF_014529385.1 of Adiantum capillus-veneris. Taxonomy (NCBI): domain Eukaryota; kingdom Viridiplantae; phylum Streptophyta; class Polypodiopsida; order Polypodiales; family Pteridaceae; genus Adiantum; species Adiantum capillus-veneris. The sequence goes on from NC_140945.1 coordinate 81,501,937, forward strand.
CAGTTGGTCTGGTCTGGTTCACACTGGATGGACTCTCTGGGAAGGGCAGTGACACGTGGCAGAGATACAGACGGTGGTCTAGTGGACGTCGTGGCCAGGTCACCACCAGTTTGGGATAGACTTACATGGATGACATTTATGAGCTGTTGGTGGCTCTTTATGATTGTACATGTGAGTAGTAGCTGTTGGGTCGGGATTATCATCTTCTTTATATATGGTACAGCGTCGTCGTCTAGGGTAGCGGTATATACACACAACACGTCTACACCATCCTTGCACATCTGAGCCTCGACACCCCCATTGTACTTGTGAGTTTTGGGCTGGAGCTGAGTGTGCTGTCACCCGAGAGTCTGTATCGGTCCTTATGTTCTGGTCTGCTATTGTGTCTTTGTGTTGATCAGCTGTTATCTATTGTTTCCTTTGTTTTCCTTCTGTTTTGAGTGAGATGTCACGCACATTGCACTGAGGAGCACCCACTGTAGAGAGCACGACACACTAACCGCGCTACAGGTGCTCTCATTTTTAGCACGCCCGGTGGGACCTCAACTGAAGTCTCACTCTCTGTTGAGGTGCAAATCGAGGAGCTAGCTGGGTTTTACCTAGCCTCGCCTACTTCGCCTTGCCCAGTGAGCCTGCTGGTCTGGTCCTCTCGCCTTGGTCCAACGAGCTCTCGTCCTGGTCTAGTCCTTCCTCGTCCCTGTCCAGCCAGGTGGTCTAGTCACTCGTCTGGTCTAGTAGAGTCTAGACCTGTGTTCAACCAGTTAAAGGTCTTCTTGCCCAAAGCTTGGTTGGGTTTGTGGTCATTGCATGACACATACAAGGCGGTCATTAGAGCGTCAAAGCGCACTACTCTGAAGTACTACAACAGAAGACGTCAACCCTTGGTACCTAGTAGAAGTCCACCAACCTCATCACCCATACCTCCACTTCCTGCATCCGGTTCTACATCTTCCAGGTCACCTTCGCCAATAAAGCTCTCTCCCATTTTGTTACAGCAAGCTATTGAGCAACGGGCTCCTGAGCAAGAGGTCGTGGAGGCGTTGACGAGTGTTGGCCAAGGTAAACATCAAGTTTCCTACCTTCAAGGGACTCTCCTCAGAAGATGCAGACGACCATGCAAGGAGGTTTGTATCTCTGTGTAGAGATCGTGGTCTTAATAGAGAAGATGCTTATTTGGTACTCTTTCCATCTACCTTGGATGGCTTAGCAGACAAGTGGTACAGTCAGTTTGCAAACAACCATTTTGCAACTTGGATAGCTTTAAGACAACAGTTCTGTGCAGCATTCAGGTCAGGTGACTACTAGGAAAAGGTTTTTGGATGAGTTGGCCAACATGGTGCTCCACCAGAGGAGACTTTTGCAGAACTCATGACTAAAACCAAGTCTCTGGTTGCCAAGCTTCCTCAGCAACCAGGGGAATTTATGGTTAAGAAGTGGGTGGAGAAGGCTCTTCCTAAAACTTCCCAGCAAAAACTCCGAGAGTCTTCGACCTGATGCCACTCTGGAGGAGTTTGTCGCAGCTGCTACTAGGATAGAGGGAGCTAGGAAGCTGTTCACCAACTCCCCTCAGGTAGAGACCCCCTCAGTGTTTTCGGAAAGTCCTTCTGATCCGTTAACTTTTTTACGCAGGGAACTGGAAGCCCTAAAGTTACAACAAGCTCTTCAAGAGGAGAAATCAATTTCTCTCAGATAGGAGAAGCCCCCACATCACGACGGTTTGGATCAAATCAAGAGAGAGCTAGAAGAGCTTAGGTCTCAGCAAGAGACTAAGGCTATGGTATGGTGCAGCTCGTGTTGCTCTCCAGGACACCCTCCATCGGACTGTCCCCTTCATGCTTATTGCCATTTCTGTGAAAAGTCTGGGCATGAAGACAAGGATTGCTACGATATCAAGGGATTACGGAAAATACAACAAAGTGTAGGTCCTTCTCTCCAACAAGGGCTAGCACCAACATCCAATATGGTTTCCCCTTATGGCCCTCCAAATTACATGCCACCTTTGCTCAATACCCCTACTGTCCAAGGTATCTCAGGTACTTTTCCGTCTCAAAGTCATGCTCCCTCAATACCGCAAAGTTTCTACACCTCAGCTTCCAACTCCATGCAACAAGAACAGAGACCACCTCGTTCCCCGTTTCGTCCATCAAATCGGCCCATCTTATGCTACAAATGTGGAGAATATGGGCATTACCAAAGCAAGTGTCCTTTACCGGAAGGATCTCCTCCTTGTCGTCATTTTCCGGAGTCTAAAGACCACTACAGTAAGGATTGCCCCAAGCAAAGGACATCTTGTCTTCAAGCCCAACTCAGAACCAACAAGAATTCACATTCCCGATAATCAATCTGATCACAGTGAACACCACCCCTCAGCCATCACCTGCTACTCATACAGTTCGGCCACAACAAGTGGCGGAGCCCGTTGGCGTACTCACTCGGGCACAAAGAGCAGCTCTGGGTCTCAGCTTGCCAACAGGTCCATCTCGTCCATCACTTCCACAACTTGACCAAACTGACGAGCCCTTCATTGGTGTTAAGAGTAGGCCAGTCTATGCTTTCGGACATTGATGGAGCCTTCTTAGAAGCAGTGGCTGACTTGGAACAGGTCAGAGTTCCAGAGGCAGCCCAGATTGAAGGAGCTAAGCCCACAGCAGAAACAATCTTGAAGAACACCTTTCAACAAGTGTCCCTTTATGAGATGCTCCGGCTAGATGCAACCCTCAGAAGTGACACCCTCTCAGTCATTCAGTCTTTGTACTCGGGTGCAGGGCCTAGTGGCGGGCACCTCCTTGTACAGCCTTCAGAGTCTTACATATCTCTTATCCAGCTGCTCCCCTCACCGACTACAAAAGTCCTCGTCTCACTGTCTCTATTCTTGGGCATCAATTCTCAGGCCTCATAGTGGATGGTGGATCTGGGATCAATCTAATGCCAAAGTTTACTATGCTGGCTTTAGGTCTGCAGCCTATCCACCCCGCTCCGTTCACTGTTACATTGGCTGACCAGAGGACAGTCTATCCGGTGGGCATAGTAGACAAGGTGCCTCTGAAGGTACAAGACTTCACCTGTAGCTTGGATTTTGTGGCGGTCAGTCTTCCCCAGGTGGAGGGAGGATTTCCTTTGCTTATTGGTAGACCATTGTTACGGCATACTAAGGCACTTCATGATTGGGGAAACGACGCCATGTGGATACATACTCCCAACTCTCTCATCAACCAATTCGACTCGAAGGAGGTATGGATCCAGTGGTTCATCACAGCTCGTTGTCAGTACAGTCCAACCCCGACCCCGAGTAGCCTATCCCACTTGACGGGTATGACGAAGACCTGCTGCAATGGTTGGACGCTACTACATCGATGCCGTGCTATTTGGTCTCTATTCAAGCCTCACGTGTGCATGTAATTGTAAGGTGCAGCGGAATGAATGTTGAACTTTGCCCAAGATGAGTGCTCCGAACTGTGCTCAAGGGTTCCTTTTTACTTACGGAAGGGAGAGCCTTCCGTTCCTTTAGTGAGAGAGTGCAATGGACACAAACAAAGTGATGAACACTGTGAATGAAGGTGCATGAGACTGAGAGATAGAGAGAGAAGAATACGACACCAGAATGTTGTCAAACCCTCCTGTGAAGGCCCCACTCTCTATGGCGAGAGCGGTCTACTTATGATTGCACAAATCTCTACAATGCTTGGACTTGTCGACGACGATGAGGACGACGACGAGACGGGCTGAAATCTGCAAATCTTTATCTGCTGAATTCTGACTCTATGTCGGTGATGACGGCAATGACAACGATGCAACGACGACGCGCTGAAAATGGAGATACTGAAATCTGCGTTTTCCGGGCTGAAACTGCAAACTTTGCGGGATCTAACCGTGCGCGAGGATCTGTTGCGGGAAGGTGAGATCTGCGAGGTTCGGGATTTGTTCTGCGATGTCTAAGTGCTGAAAACTGAAAACGCTGGTGCTTGTGTTGGTTCCGTCGTGGTAGATCTGCAAAACACTGAAATGTCTGACAGATGCAAAAACGCTAGGGTTGAAAATGGTTTGGCTCTGGATAATCTGCTAACGCTCGGAGTCTTCTGCTTCTTGCTGTCTCTAGGCTGTTGCTAATGCAAAAACGTTGGCTGATCTGGTCCAAAAACGCGAGCCTTCTGCTGTGATGCAAAAACGCTAGGCCTCTTGGGGGTTTTGTGAAGTTGTCTATTGAGCGTGTGCTCCTGCTGCCTCTTAAGCCAGAAAGTGCTAACTGTGGTTTGCTTATATATTAACTTAGCAAAATTGCCCTACCTACTTTCCAACAAAAGTCACTTAAAAATAATAAGTGAAAAATGTCAAATATAGGGAACATAGGCCTATCCACTGTTAATGCTACTGATGGCTTCTGATGGAAATCTGATGGTCATGCTATGTGCAACCACAGGGTATGCATCTAATCTAAGTGACTGGTCATGCACAGTCTGCGAATGGAATGTGACTTCCTTGAATACATACTTTACAGCTTTTCATGAATCATCCGCATACATTCGTGCTCAGTCATGAGTGAAACGTGCTCAACGTACAATATGTCATGCCTAGGAAAAGGGATCACATAAAGACGTTGACGAAAATACAGGAAACGATCACGAATGAAACACTCGAACAATGCGTGTTGACGAATCAGTCGAACACATAATACTTCCTGTGAGGGTTCTTTGGACCTAGGTTCGAGAGCCAGGTTCGGTGTGTCGTGTTTAATCGAATCTTCCTGTGGGGGTTCTGTGGACCTCGGCTCGAGAGCCTAGATCGGTTCTTCGTGATTGATCGAACCTGCAATGAGGTTAGCTTCACTAGAGAAAGTATCAACTAACACATCATCCTTGTGAACAATCACATCATCTTTATGCAAATCATCATGCTCGTGAGAAATCACATCGTGATCATCATGCTTGTCATTGTCATCTAAATCATCATGCTCATCATTATCATTCAAATCATCATGCTCATCATTATCATTCAAATCTTGTGTGTCATGCTTTGGAGAAGAAGAAACTGAGAGAGTCTCATTTCCCGAATCTCTTGCATCTGTGCCTGAACTTGAGAAAAGAGTCGCAACATCTCTTTCATGTGTCGGTCGCTCATTGCTTTGTTCTCGCGATTCAATTTGGCTTGAATTTCTTTGTTCTTGGGATCAAATTTGGCTTGACTTTCTTTGGCTTCCAAGTTGTACTTACGCTCTATGGCTGCCATGCTTTCTTCCTAGTCACCATCTATGGCTGCCATGCTTTCTTGGTAGGCCTTTCTTTCTGCTTCTCTTTCTTCGCGTTCTAACTTTCTTTCCATCCATAGGAGTTAGTGCAATCCTTGGCGTAGATGGGGAAGGGGGAGGGTCGGAAAAACCTCCTGGTGGGGAAAATTCTTCTTCGCCTCTCTCATGCTCATCACCTCCAAGCGAAGTATCCATTCCGCTTCGAGTGATGACCATCCACTGAAGTCTTGGGTTCTTGTGGTCTTGGGTTCTTAAGTTCACGAGGAACTTGGATTCTTGGGAGTCTTGGTTCTTGGGTTCTTGAGTTCTTGAGGTTCTTCTTTCGCTTGCAATCTGTGTTAGAGAAGGATCTTCTCTTCACCCGAGTTCTGCTCTTTTCCGCGGGCGCACCCCTTGGCGGCCTTGCGCTCACACCAAGGTTGCTTTTTCCCACCTCACGTCCATTGGCCGGCCCCTAAGTGCACTGTCCTCAATGAGTGAAAAGAGGCACAAGGGGAGGCTGGACAAGTCCTTCTTTCTTGGGTTTCTTGTCACTATTCAAAAACACGATTAGGAATCGACATGCCCAAGAGAACTTGGGTTACGTGCGACCACAAGAAGCAAAAAAAATTATGTGGTTCTTTCCTTGAGTGATACAGAACACTGCCAGAGCTCTAATACCAATGTAAGGTGCAGCGGAATGAATGTTGAACTTTGCTCAAGATGAGTGCTCCGAACTGTGCTCAAGGGTTCTTTTTTACTTCCGGAAGGGAGAGCCTTGCGTTCCTTTAGTGAGAGAGTGCAATGGACACAAACAAAGTGATGAACAGTGTGAATGAAGGTACATGAGACTGAGAGATAGAGAGAGAAGAATACTATGGTGAGAGCAGTCTACTTATGATTACAGAAATAATCTCTACAATGCTTGGACTTGTCGACGACGATGAGGACGACGACGAGATGGGTTGAAAACTGAAAATGCTAAGGGTTGAAATCTGCAAATCTTTATCTGCTGAATTCTGACTCTATGTCGGTGACGACGGCAATGACGACGATGCGCTGAAAACGTAAATGCTGACATCTGCGTTTTCCGAGCTGAAACCTCAACTTCGCTGGGTCTGATCGTGCTGCGAGGGTCTGCAACGGGAAGGTGAGATCTGCGAGGTTCGGGACTTTTTCTGCGATGTCAGTGCTGAAAACTGAAAATGTTGGTGCTTGTGTTGGTTCCGTCGTGGTAGATCTGCAAAACACTGAAATGTCTGGCAACTGCAAAAACGCTAGGGTTGAAAATGGTACGGCTGTGGATAATCTGCTAACGCTGGGAGTCTTCTGCTTCTTGCTGTCGCCAGGCTGTTGCTTATGCAAAAATGTTGGCTGATCTGGTCCAAAAACGCTAGGCCTCTTGGGGGTTCTATTGAGAAGTTGCCTGTTGAGCATGTGCTCCTGCTACCTCTTCTGCCAAAAAGTGCTGACTTTGGTTTGCTTATATATTAACTTAGCAAAATTGCCCTACCTACTTTCCAACAAAAGTCACTTAAAAATAATAAGTGAAAAATGTCAAAAATAGGGAAAATAGGCCTATGCATTTAAAAAATGCTACTGATGGAAATCTAATGGTCATGCTGTGTGCAACCAGAGGGTATGCATCTAATCTAAGTGGCTGGTCATGCACGGTCTGCGAACAGACTCACAAAAGTGCCAGATCACTTCCTATTCTAGACTGACTTGATTGAACTGAACCTTGGTCATGCTGTAGCTTGTCCACTGGCAGATAGGATTGGATGTGTCACGTGACATTCCCTCCTTTTCAAAGTGAGGTACTGGTACCGAATTGTATGGTGGCGAGGGAGATCGCCAATAGCATCCGGAATCGTGGAAGAGACTCTTCGCCGGCCTACTCTGATGTGTGGGTCGTGCGGTACTTAAACTTCATAATGGTCTGCAATGCTTGCTTCTATGGGCCGCGCCGAAAGCGACACAAAGTCTTCTGAGGATTCTTCGATGGTTCAATTTCATCTAGAGTCATGCTTCTTTCTCCTTCAAGAATCTCCATGGTTGAAAATTCCTGAAACCATTTCCAACACAAAACCATGAACATACCTATTCCATGTAAAGTGACTGGAAAAAATCTTGTCTTTGCAAAAGACTGTGCATGCAATGTAGATGAACAAAGAAACGGAGTGCCAAAGCATTCACCACACACGCGTAAACAATGAGATCGAATCTTTCTCTTTTGATCTAAAGCAATCAACTGTGGCAATTCACAACGGAAATGCCCATGCTTGGTGCTCATATTTTCTTGTGCTCTTTCTACAAATGTCTCATGCCAAGGAAGAGACATGGAATGTGACTTCCTTGAATGCATACTTTCAGCTTTTCATGAATCATCCGCATACATTCGTGCTCAGTCATGAGTGAAACGTGCTCAACGTACAATATGTCATGCCTAGGAAAAGGGATCACATAAAGACGTTGACGAAAATACAAGAAACGCTCACGAATGAAACACTCGAACAATGTGTGCTGACGAATCAGTCGAACACATAATACTTCCTGTGAGGGTTCTTTGGACCTAGGTTCGAGAGCCAGGATCGGCGTGTCGTGTTTGATCGAATCTTCATGTGGGGTTCTGTGGACCTCGGCTCGAGAGCCAAGATCGGTTCTTCGTGATTGATCGAAGCTGCAATGAGGTTAGCTTCACTAGAGAAAGTATCAACTAACACATCATCCTTGTGAACAATCACATCATCTTTATGCAAATCATCATGCTTGTCATTGTCATCTAAATCATCATGCTGATCATTATCATTCAAATCATCATGCTCATCATTATTATTCAAATCTTGTGTGTCATGCTTTGGAGAAGAAGAGACTGAGAGAGTCTCCTTTTCCCGAATCTCTTGCACATGTGCCTGAACTTGAGAAAAGAGTCGCAACATCTCTTTCATGTGTCGATCGTTCAATGCGTGTCTTGCTTTGTGCTTGCGATCAAACGTTGCTTGTCTTTCTTTGTTCTCGCGATTCAATTTGGCTTGACTTTCTTTGTTCTCGCGATCCAATTTGGCTTGACTTTCTTTGGCTTCCAAGTCGTACTTACGCTCTATGGTTGCCACGCTTTCTTCGTAGTCACCATCTATGGCTGCCATGCTTTCTTCGTAGGCCTTTCTTTCTGCTTTCTTTCTTCGCGTTTTAACTTTCTTTCCATAAACAACTGCTTCAACTCCTCCATAGGAGTTAGTGCAATCCTTGGCGTAGATGGGGAAGGGGGAGGGTCGGAAAAATCTCCTGGTGGGGGAAATTCTTCTTCGCCTCTCTCATGCTCATCACCTCCAAGCGAAGTATCCATTCCGCTTCGAGTGATGACCATCCACTGAAGTCTTGGGTTCTTGTGGTCTTGGGTTCTTAAGTTCACGAGGAACTTGGATTCTTGGGAGTCTTGGTTCTTGGGTTCTTGAGTTCTTGAGGTTCTTCTTTCGCTTGCAATCTGTGTTAGAGAAGGATCTTCTCTTCACCCGAGTTCTGCTCTTTTCCGCGGGCGCACCCCTTGGTGGCCTTGCGCTCACACCAAGGTTGCTTTTTCCCACCTCACGTCCATTGGCCGGCCGCTAAGTGCACGGTCCTCAATGAGTGAAAAGAGGCACAAGGGGAGGCTGGACAAGTCCTTCTTTCTTGGGTTTCTTGTCACTATTCAAAAACACGATTAGGAATCGACATGCCCAAGAGAACTTGGGTTACGTGCGACCACAAGAAGCAAAAAAAATTATGTGGTTCTTTCCTTGAGTGATAGAGAACACTGCCAGAGCTCTGATACCAATGTAAGGTGCAGCGGAATGAATGTTGAACTTTGCTCAAGATGAGTGCTCCAAACTGTGCTCAAGGGTTCCTTTTTACTTACGGAAGGGAGAGCGGTGCGTTCCTTTCCTTTAGTGAGAGAGTGCAATGGACACAAACAAAGTGATGAACACTGTGAATGAAGGTACATGAGACTGAGAGATAGAGAGAGAAGAATACTATGGTGAGAGCGGTCTACTTATGATTGCACAAATCTCTACAATGCTTGGACTTGTCGACGACGATAAGGACGACGACGAGATGGGTTGAAAACTGAAAATGCTAAGGGCTGAAATTTGCAAATCTTTATTTGCTGAATTCTGACTCTATGTCGGTGACGACGGCAATGACGACGATGCAACGACGACGCGCTGAAAACGCAGATGCTTACATCTGCGTTTTCCTAGCTGAAACCTCAACTTCGCGGGGTCTGATCGTGCGGCGAGGATCTGCTGCGGGAAGGTGAGATCTGCGAGGCTCCGGACTTTTTCTGCGATGTCTAAGTGCTGAAAACTGAAAACGCTGGTGCTTGTGTTGGTTCCGTCGTGGTAGATCTACAAAACACTGAAATGTCAGGTAGATGCAAAAACGCTAGGGTTGAAAATGGTATGGCTGTGGATAATTTGCTAACGTTGGGAGTCTTCTGCTTCTTGCTGTCGCCAGGTTGTTGCTAATGCAAAAACGTTGGCTGATGTGGTCCAAAAACGCCAGCCTTCTGCTGTGATGCAAAAACGCTAGGCCTCTTGGGGGTTCTGCTGAGAAGTTGCCTGTTGAGCGTGTGCTCCTGCTGCCTCTTCCGCCATAAAGTGCCAACTTTGGTTTGCTTATATATTAACTTAGCATAATTGCCCTACCTACTTTCCAACAAAAGTGACTTAAAAATAATAAGTGAAAAATGTCAAAAATAGGGAAAATAGGTCTATGCACTGTAAAATGCTACTGATGGGTTTTGATGGAAATGTGATGGTCATGCTGTGTGTAACCAGAGGGTATGCATCTAATCTAAGCGACTGGTCATGCACGGTCTGCGAACAGACTCACAAAAGTGCGAGATCACTTCCTATTCTAGACTGACTTGATTGAACTGAATCCTGGTCATGCTGTAGCTTGTATACGGACACAGAGGGTTGGATGTGTCACGTGACAATAACACTTTCTCTCCCGGCTCCTCAAGCTGACACAGGCGACCCAAGCGTTACAGCAGAAAGTGTGTCAGTCAAAGAAGCAAGTTTGTTAGTCCCTGGTGACCATGATTCAAGTGTTCCTATGATGGAAGTTGTCGGCCTTGGTGAACCTATAACACATCACCGAAGGGGGAAGAAATCGCCTCTTGAAGCACCTGTCAAACATGTTTGTGAAGGCTGTATTTTGGGTAAGATGCAGCGTTCTATGTTTCCAAAGGATGGTTCAGTTCGGGCCACATGCAGGTTGCAGCTTGTGCATAGTGATGTTTGTGGGCCCATGCAAACTCCGTCTTTGGGCAATTACCTTCACTTCGTGACTTTCATTGATGATTACTCCAGGCATGTATGGGTATTTCCGCTTAAAGCGAAGTTCGAAGTTTTTATGTGCTTCAAACAATTTCTGGCTATGGCCGAAACTGTCTCGAAATGTACTAGGCACCCTCCGTTCCGATTGAGGGGGGGAGTATATGTCTCATGAATTCGAGGTTTCCAAATGGCTTAGTTATTGTTTCAAAGCCATTTTACCTAGCGTAAATGAATTGTGGAAAAATATCCTAAAGGAAGCAGACGTACCTACCGATTCAAGTTGGATTTTAAATGATTTAGTAGGTGTGATTCCTGTTTTAAAGTTTTTGAACTCTTCAAGAAGCCTTAAGAAGAAATCTTCTCCTTTATGTCTCCAAACTTTTGACTTTACAACGCTATACACGAAGCTAAATTTGGAGGACCTCAAATTTAGAGTCAAGTCTCGTATTTCAAAAGTTTTTGCGTACAAGCTTGAGAAGGATAGATACAAGGCATTGCTAGTAGAAAAGTCAGCCTTGAACTTTGACTACTTATGGCTGAAAAGTAAGAATGAAGATGTAGACAAAGGAAGAAAGAGATTCACCAGGATTGTAGATGACGTTGACATCATATCTTGGTTAGATTTTCTTTTGGACAATTTATATATAACCATCGGTGACTCTCTTTTCAAGCAAACAATTAGTATACCTATGGGTACTAATTGTGCTGTTTTTCTTGCTAATTTCTATCTTTTTACCTATGAGTTTGATTTTATGGAGCGTCTTGTCCTTGCTAACACTTGCCCAATATATTTGCACAAGTTATGCAATGTAAGACGCTTGTAGATGATCTTTTTGTCCCTGACGACCCTTCTTTTCAAGATTTTATGTACTTGAATTCGAGTTCTGCAGGCGAAGGAATTTATCCCAAGGAGTTTTGTGAACTTAACTGTACCACAAATAGTGATTGTTGTGCCTTTTTAGACCTTAAGATTTTTTAGACTCCCTTAGGATTAGAAATAGATATCTATGATAAGCATCTTGAACCAAAATATGCCAATCTAAATATCATCTGTATGCCTCACATTTCTTCGACATTTCTCTTTTAGCTAAGTACGGTGTCATTTGCTCTTAACTATTTAGATTTTCTCGTCTTTGTTCTAGTAAATCTGCTTTTGTTGTTCAATCTTGCCATCTTATTTCTTTACTAGTTGAAAAAGGATATTCATTCAAAAGAATCATGAAAAAGGTTTGTTCATTTTTGCATCATAGTAAGTTTATTTTTAATGTTTCTTCCTTTGGAATGTTCAAGATAATCAGCAGTAAATTCAATAGAAGTGGGCAGCTAAAAAGCCCACTTATTGTTTGATTTAATAACACCCTATGTTGTTGTTTTGATCTTTAGCACTTCTAGTATTTTTACTATAGCTTGACAAATGCTAGCCTTTATCATGGCTGAGTATGCCCATCACCTCCGGAGGGTGATAGAAACTCAGCTCGTTGGTTTTGTAGAGTACGTTCAAAGCATGAATGACCTCTATATAAACCTGCACCTACTCTTGGGCACTGACGACGTGAGTAGTGATGTCATAGTTGTTGTCCAAGCTATGCATGATAAAGGTGATAATCTTATTCTTCCTGTTTGGACAAGCAGCGAAGTTGAGATCACATATTGTCAAGTTTGGTTCTTTGCTCTTCGTAGGTTTGTTGTAGTATTCATTTTTTGATTTTGTATTTAGCTTTCTGAGGACTTAAGATTGTGTTCCTTTAGAAGTTGTTGTGTGAAGTTTGATTTCTAGGATTAAGTTTTTAAGATGTCTTTTTTTTTTTTTTGCTTAAAGTTGAGTACTTGTTTTAAGCCAAGTAAGTTGCGTCAATTTATTTTACACATGCCTTTTCTAAAAACATTTTTAAGTTAATAATGTTTTGTTTTATCTAGTTTTGTTTCGTAGCAAACTAAGTGATTTAGTTAGTTTGTTTGTTTGTTTTTGTTTTTCTTTTCTTTTCTTGTGTCCCTTGCTTTTATAGTTTTATGAGTGCTTTATTCCTTCTTATAATTCGTGAGTTCAGACTATTTTGAACTTATGAAGGTATATAAGAAATCTTCTCTGCATGAGTTCGCCAACGTTCCACCTCTTCCTCTAACATCTTCCTGGTCTGACGCCCCGCCCAATAAAAAGCACTCTGCTATGTCTGTGTCTGAAGACGTATCCTTCGAGGAGCTTCCACCAGGATGGTTACAAGAGGAGTATGCGGAGTTTCCAATCGATAAAACACCGGCCCATGATGTCTCGAAGCTCCAAGAGGGAGCTCACTTGTCATCTTCCGAGGCACCCTCTCCAGTTACACCTCCTGACCCAGTCAAAGAAGTCAACCTTGGCGACCCTGCCAACCCTCAGCACGTCCTCTTAGCAGCTTGGTTATGGGAGCATCCCGCGTTACTCGGTTAGGTAGTCTCTTTTATACACTCTTTTAAAGATGTTTTTGCTTTGTCCTACAAGGATTTGGAAGGCATCCCACCAGAATTGGGTGTCCATACTATCCCTCTGGTCGAAGGGGCTAAGCGTGTCGGAGGCCGAGCTTACAAGCTCAACCCAAAGTATGCAGAGGGGGTCAAGTCAGAGCTCGAAAAAATGCAAGAGGTAGGGATCATTGTACTTGTGGAGCACTCTGAGTGGTTATCACCCATGGTAATAGCGCCTAAGAAGCAGTCCAATAAAATCCGTGTGTGCGTAGATTACCGCGCTCTGAACAAGGTAACTATCCCAGATGGTTTTCCCACACCGTTCAGTGAGCGTGTGCTAGAAGATGTCGCAGGGCATGTTTTGTACAGTTTCATTGATGGATTCAGTGGATACAATCAGTTGGGCATCCATTCAGGTGATCAAATTAAAACGGCTTTCGTAACTCCTTGGGGTATTTTTATCTACACTAGAGTATCGTTTGGGTTGAAAAACGCTCCATCTTTCTTCAATCGAGGAGTGTATCTCATATTTTGACCTTTGCTTACGGATCATCTTCGCATCTTCATGGATGATTTTTCAACTTTCTCGGGTGCTCAGTGTTCGACTCCAGTGGAAAATATAGAGGAGCACCTCGCTCAGCTCTCTGCTATCTTTCTGAGGTGCAGGGAGGCACGCCTGAAGCTCAATCCGAGTAAATGTTATTTTTTGGTCACTGAAGGTACACTTGGTCATGTAGTGTCTGCTAAAGATTTAGCGTCTGATTCAGAGAAGATATTAGCAATCTTGAAGTTACCACCTCCCATCAACCCAAAAGGTGTGCAGAGCTTTGTAGGCCACACATGCTATCATCGCAGGTTTATACGCATGTATGCATAGGTAGCTCAACCTCTGACCCGACTCACAAGTGCTATTGTCTCCTTTCAATGGTCCAATGTAGAGGTGGAAGCATTTGTATACCTCAAAAAATGCCTCACTGAAGCGCCTACTCTGGTGGCTCCTGATTGGTCTCTTCCTTTTCATGTGCATACTGATGCCAGTCAACTGGCTGTGGGTGTTATGCTGACTCAACCTAGTAAGGAGTACAACTTGGATCGTCGTGTTCACTATGCAAGTCGCCTGCTCACCAAGGCAGAGCGCAACTATAGCACCACAGAAAGGGAAGGTTTGGCTATTGTGTATGCTTTACAAAAATTTCGCCATTATTTATTAGGAGTCCACTTCACAGTTATTACTGATCACCATGCCCTGCACTATTTGCTTAATAAGCCGCAAGTTGCAGGTCGAGCATGGCGATGGCTACTCTTATTTCAAGAGTTTGATTTCGAAGTGGTACTCAGGCCCGACAAACATCATGTCCTTGCTGACCACCTCTCTCGCATTCACACAGGTGAAGAAGCAACAGGGGTTGCAGATGACTTTTCAGATAGCAATCTCTTTAAGGTGGATATCACTCCGGAATGGTACGGCGATGTCTTGCATCTGCTATCCACTGGCCTGTACCCTAATAATGCGTCTCCATTGCAAAAGAGAAGATTGCTTTTAAAGTCGAGGCCATTCACTCTAATTGAGGGCCAGCTCTACAAATCCGGACCAGATGGTGTTCTGAGACGGTGTGTCTCCCTTCATGAAGTTGAGAATATTCTGGAAGATGCCTACAGTGGTCCCACTGGTGGCCATTACCATGGTCACATCACCGCTCAGAAGATTCTACAGAGTTGTCTATGGTGGCCCTACGTTTTTCGGGATGCAATTGCCTATGTAAAAGTATGTGATGTGTGTTAGCGCTGTGGACCTAAACCAAGCAAGCAATCCAACCGTCCTTTGCAGGTCTCTATGGCATGGCTGCCTTTTGAGAGATGGGGCATAGATTTTGTGGGTCCAATTGCTCCCTCGGCCAACCAGGTAACATGAAGTATCTGTTGGTGGCTACAGATTATGCAACCAAGTGGGCAGAGGTACTGGCAACAATTGATTGCACTGGCAATACTGTAGCCAAGTTTCTATATGAAAACATTTTGTGCAGGTTTGGATGTCCCCTGGAGATCGCCAGTGATAGGGGCAGTCACTTTGTTAATGAAATGATTTCAACCTTGCTCGCCAACTACAAGATTTTTCACCGTAAGTCTTGTTCCTACTACCCTAGAGCAAATGGACACCCGTATAAATAAGGTTCTGATAGCCCTTCTGCGAAAAGCATGTCATCTACATCCGCCGTCTTGGGCTCAAGCTATCCACGGCACTCTTTGGGCTTACCGCAGTTCTTTCAAAGCCACGACCAACCACATCCCATTTCAGTTAGCCATCGGGTTGGAAGCAATAGCACCCTTTGAATTCAACTCAGGATCTCCACGGGTAGGCAGTCTCCGTGCCAATGTTGGTTTGAGGTTTGTCTCTATATCTCGTCTCGCCCTATTGGAAGAAAGCTGCCGTTTAGCTTCTCAGGCTCTTGAAGAAGAGCAGCTTCGTCGCAAGGCGTGGCATGATCGCCATCTCAGAAAGCCAAAAATTATGCAAGGATCATTGGTGCTACTGTATCAAGCGAGATATCAGAAAAAAGCAAAGAAGTTGGTTCGAGCTTGGCAAGGTCCATTCATGGTACAGAAAATTTTGCCACAAGGAGCGATCCAGCTTGTAAAGTTGGACGTTGTTCCCTTGCCACTGGTAAATGGCTCCAGAATTAAATGCTACTACCCTTCACCATAATCCATGGTTCAAGTTTCTAGTACTTTCCATCCTGTCAACTCACTTCTATCATTTGCCGTATCCCATTCTTTCTTTAACTTCATCTTTGGGGCACTTTTCAACAGTTTCCTGGTTTAGATATGTCTTCTTATGACTGTCCTCTTCTGTCCCCGAGAGTTTCTATGAATCCTGCTCTTTGTCAAATCAATGACGTGTACTCTTTCAATTAGTGAGTGTACTCTTTCATAGTTACATTTTTCATGGGTTAATTGCCTTGTCTATTTATGGAGTTACTAAGTCTCGATCTGTCCATATTTATTTGGGTATTCTCATGGAGCCTTCACTAGGTTCTCATATTAACCGCATTGCTGCTTTCCCTCTTTGGTGCCCCTTCAAAATAGAATATGTTAGTTAGTAGTAGCTGTTGTATCACTCTGTCTTTTCCCATTCATTAGACATGTGGAATTCAAGAATTGTAGTACATCAGAGTGGATGACCCTTGGGAAAAAAGTGGGGGTGATAAAGGGTTGCGTTTGAGGCGTCATAGCCAAGCCTTTGAGTATTATTCTTTGAGTATTATTCTGGCTCTCCTGCTTGGTGATCCCAGAGGAGGGGGCTTGGCCTATGCTTCAACTTCCTCAATGTCAGAGCTAAAGGAGCTAAATTGATTTGACCCAGTCGGAGCTCAAAGGAGTTCTAAGGCACAGAATGTCCTAATTTTGTCTCGATTAGAGCTCGCCAGAAGCTCCCTATCTCCCCTCCCCTCGCCCCCCTACCCACTCAACCTCGCCTCTATCTAACCCCCCCGCCCCTACCCACCCAATTTCCCCCCCTCGCCCCTACTCAGAGCATCTCCCCTCTCATCCCTATCTAATCCCCCTCGCCCCTACTCACCCTATCTCCCCTCTTGTCCCTATCTAATTCCCCCTCGCCCCTACTCACCCAATCTGCCCCTCGCCCTTATCAAATTCCCCCTTGCCCCTACCCACCCCTCCCTCGCCCAATCTCCCCCTCTCACCCCATCTACTCTCACCCTACCCTAAATCCCCCTCGCCCCTCACCAGTCCCCTCTTCCCTCGCCCCCCCTACCCTCATCCCCTCGCCCATACCCTCATCCACCTTGCCCCTATCTCCCTTAACCTTGTCCCTAATTCCCTCGCTCCTCTATCTCCCTTCCTCATACAGTGCCTCGCCCTACCCAAACCTACCTCGCCCCACCTATCAACCCTCGCACTTATCCTCTTTCAGCGATCTCAATTCTCATTGAACAGATCTCTTTCAACGATCTCAATTCCCCACGGACAGACCTCTTTCAGTGATCTCACAATTTTCATGCTCTACTCACGAACTGTCCGAACTTTTGTGGGTTGCTTTTATGGGTTTGTAAGCTTCCGAGGATACAGGCACAAAGTGCGTTCAGAACACGTTCAATTCAAGATGGCTGGCACAAGAAGCAAGTGAGAAAGAAATCCTTGTCGCGACAGAGACCCCGTGAAACATCTCGAAGTTCTGCTGAGGAAGAAGATGTGGAAACCTCCAGCCATGGCCTCACCGATCTGTCCTCCAATGATCATAGTGATGAGAGTTACAAAGTGTCTGACTCTGACTCAAAGTCTTCTAGCCAATAGGAAGATGATGAACAAGAAGATGAGGTGAAAGACAAAAAGAAGAAGGCCAACACTCAAGTGCTCAGCCATCAAATCCCTCGGTCTCCTTCCTCAAAAACTCAAACCAAATTCACGTTGAACTTCCATCTGTAGCAGCCTCATCCGTCTCTTCAAGATGTTTTATCAAAAGATCAGCTACATACGCTAGGTCTGTCAGCATTAGCAGAGGCCGATCTACCTACTGATATTGCCATGGATATGGTGCATGAGGTTCTCAAGCTTTTACCCAAAGTGAGAGAGCACCCACTGACGGCTACACGCATTGGTCACACATTGGGAATGACAAACTTTCTTGCAGTAAAACCGGCTATAAGAACCTACTCACAACTTTCGAAAGATGCGACCATTCAAGCATGCAAAGAGCTACTTAGTACTAGTCATGTTGACTATGCAAGAAATAAAAAGCTCTGGGCCATTTTCAAGTACTACTTTCTGGCCAGAGCTAAGTAAGCAAGGACAGATGTGATGTGCCTACTATGTTCTCTCACTGCGATGGCCTATATTGCCTCATCAACACCATCCCGTGTGGCTTTCATCAAATTCTATTCACCTCCTTATAGTCGTGGGCAAAAAGATTCAGAGCTCAGGTGCAATCTGTGCAATCTAGCTTTCATTGCTTTGCAGCTCCCATGTTGGCCTATGTCATTAGCATACATGTTAGCCCCATGGATGCAGATACGGATATGCGGCGTAAAAGCTCTAAAGCAAAAGGAAAAGCTATTGAACAGACAAGGGATCTACGTGAGAAACCAAAGAAAAAGAGAGCGAGAGTGGTGAAGGACACAATAGAATCTCTAATATCTCTGCCAGTATCTGAAAGCTAGCAGCTTCGAGTGAAGCAACCTGTTCGACGTTCCTCGCATACTCCCGCTACTTGTTCGATGGTAAGTTCAGGCGCTGCAGATCACATTATGCATGTCACAGTTGTGGCTTCTATAGTGTGTGTCCCTCCCTCTACTGGTGCTATTTTTACTCCTACCACAGTGACTAGCTTCCAAGCCCCAGTTGGAGTTGCTTCTTCTCCTATGCCTAGTCCTGCTGCAGCCACTCCAACCCTCTCTATTTCACCAGAGAGGCATGCTCCCAGTCCACCACGAGCAATGCCACTTGCCACCCTAGTGCCACCAGCAATGCCACTTGCCAGCCCTCTCCCACCTGACACTGTTACAGGATCTTCCATAGTGTCGGACTCTACATCACTTTTTTGCCTATCTGAGGATATATTGCAGGAGTCGAGGCAGGCCATTGCTACCATTGAGCTTAGAGCGGAGCGGTTGGCAACTACACACCAACGTCACACAGCTACTTACTTTGCTATTGAGGGATCTCTGTGAGTCGTTGAGAGTGCCATCGCCGATCGGGATGCTACTATTTTTGCACTACAACAGGCCCTGAAGTTAAAGTCACAAATGATTAATGACCTTCAAGCTCAGGTACAAGGATTTAGAGAACTGCTTTTACATGAACAAAGGGCAACCCAGCCTACGATGATGGGTGTGGGGTATGGATAGGCTGGAGCAGGTACACCAGTGCAGAATGCAGCAACGGGTCCTTCTCAGCAATTTATGGGACTCTACCCACAACCTCCAGTTCAGTACTACAATTAACTATATCCTTAGGGGTTTCAGTCGTCACCATTGCCTCAGACGCAGAACGTTCCTTGCTGCGACGGTATTGCTGGTGCACACCGCCATGGCTGTGTTACTCGTCGTCCTCAGTACACTACAGGACAGGTGCTACCCTCTGCCCAACAGCAGGTGGTTGGCCTCTTTCCAGGCAGCCCAGTTCCGGACAAGAGAGCCCACAAACAGTAGGGTCCCACCATTGATTTGATGGCTCCACCTTCAGAGACTGATGCTTCGGGTGGTGAGGCGACTAATCTTTCTCTTGGGTGACTGCTAGGCAGTTTTTTCACGATGACAGCACAGTGCAGTGCAATAGTGGTTTATTTCGCAGTCTTACAGTGGTTTATTTGTAGTCTTACAGTGGTTTATTTTGCAGTCTTACGATCTTTTAGCAATTTTAGTTGTTTCTCTCACCGAGACGATGAGCGGTCTTGTGGCGGGCAACCTGTAGCAGGCTACAGTGTCACTTTCACAAGACACACAGTTAGTACAGTTGGTTTCGTCTGGTTCACACTGATGGACTCTCTAGGCAGGGCAATGACACGTGGCAGAGATACAGACGATGGTCTAGTGGAGATCGTAGCCAGGTCACCACCAGTTTGGGATAGACTTAGATGGCTGACATTTTATGAGCCGTTGGTGGCTCTTTATGATTGTACATGTGAGTAGTAGCTATTGGGTCGGGATTATCATCTTCTTTATATACGGTCCAGCGTCGTCATCTAGGGTAGCGGTATATACACAACACGTTGTTGGACGCATTTCTGACACCCCGTTTTTTTGTAAATTTGTACATACGGACATGCCACCCGATGTCAAAAGGGTGTGTGGGATTTCTTTTTGTGGGTTTTTTAGCTTGCTTTAGCAAGCACGTGTACATGCACTGCAAGTCGCTAGTCTAGTGACAGCTGTCGGGCTACTGTAAGTGCCCGTGAGTGAGTTTTTTGAAGCGAGACTTGTATATAACTTAAACTTATGTACAAACTTGAAAGAGTTCAATCAAACTCCAGAAAATTGCAGGTTTGAGCTCGTTGTGTCTCCTTGATGGTTTATGTTGTAGTTTTTGTCCCCGCCTTGCCTACTCTACGTGTAGTCGTGTTGGGACAGCTCCCTGTTCGCATCAATTTTGCAT
The DNA here is from genome assembly GCF_014529385.1 of Adiantum capillus-veneris. Classification (NCBI taxonomy): domain Eukaryota; kingdom Viridiplantae; phylum Streptophyta; class Polypodiopsida; order Polypodiales; family Pteridaceae; genus Adiantum; species Adiantum capillus-veneris. Next base: position 81,522,028 of record NC_140945.1, read on the forward strand.
GTAGAGGCGTGTAGATTCAAATTTGGTCATCTTCAGCTTTCTTGCCAATCATTTTTCAAGCTTTCTCTCAAGCTTTAATGTGCCCCAATTGGAGTTGTGCTCTTCAGGTTACTACTAGTTCTTTGCAGGGTTATGGCTATGGCAGCCTAGTGGCAAATTGTGTGCAGGCAGATTGGCAAATTATGTGTAGGTAGATTGGTAGGGCATGTATTTAGGAATTGTGGAATTGATGTTGAAGTTGTGGGTTTGTGATGTCCAATGATGAAAGGGGAGGCCCTTGTCTTCTTATGCATTGGTCGGCGTGTGCTGTAAATCCATGCTTTGACAGGGTTTTGCTCCTATGTGACATAGTCTCTTGGGTGGGCCATGGCCAGTAAATTCCCAAGTGGACTACTCTTGCTGGACTTGTGGTGTTCCAAAGGGATTTTTAAAAAGCTTTTGGTGTCTTGTAGTTCTCTTTCAACGCTCTTGGGTGACATCGCTATAGAGGTGTTTCAGTTTGCTTGTTTCCCAACAGTGTTTTGGTGCCCGCCACCGAGGAATCGCTTCAAGTTACTTTTAGTTTACATGTTTTAGAAGACATGGCGTTTAATTTTCCGGAGTTTCGTGGGAAATCAAATGAAAGCTCCAAAGGTTTCATTGAGGGAATGGAGTTTGCTTGCCTTCTTGCTGACAAGCAAGACCCAACGTTGGTGCTACGAATCTTCTACTTCTGTTTGAAGGGAGATGCTAGAGAATGGTTGGAAGGCTATGAAAAGGAAAGTGTGCAAGAAAAGCATGCCTTACCATTTCATAAGTCATAACTTGAGGAGGTTGGGCTGATTGTAGCTCAACAGGTGGAAGACCCACAAAAGGTATGGCAGTCTATTCAAGGCTTGGTACAGGGTGAAGGCCAGACCATAGAAGACTTTGTGAAGGCATTCAATGCGTTATAAACAAAGGGGCTGAAATTCCTCCAACCATGTTGAAGAAGGATAGGTTTCTTGCAAGTTTGAGGAGTAACCTACGCTTGAAGGTAGAGCTTAAGCAGCCAAGGACCTTTGAGGAGGCAATCGAAATTGCAAAGAATAAAGAGTGGAAATCAGAGCGTCTTCATCAACTTGGAATCAATATCGAGCCAAAGATGGAAGTAAAAGCGGTAGAGCAACCAAGGGTCCTCATCAGGGAGCCAGGTTATGATCAATAAGCTTCTCATGATGTGAATGCTTTTCGCAAGGAGATGCAAGAGGTTGTAGCTCTTATGAAGAATCTTAGTGTGTGTATATGATGGGAGGTGGAAGAGGTCAAAGCTATGGATATGGACGTGGATATGGAAGCAATGAGGGGTTTACAGGTGGTAGAGGAAGAGGCATGGCTGGAAGAGGGGATATGTTTCAATGTTACAATTGTGGTGAATGGGGTCATAATGTGACAAGCCAAAGAGAATGGGTGGTGACATGTTTCTCTTCCTCCACAATTTCTTTCTCGAGCTTAGATTATGGTATTGAGATTAAAGGGGAAGCAGGGCCAAGCGGTTTGACAGCTGAAGAGAAGGGCAAAACAAAGGTGGTGAGCATAATCCGTTTGGAGAAGAAAGAGGATGATTTGGGAGCTATGGTGATGCCTATAGGTAAGAGGGTTACAAGAGATCATGATATGAGTGATGCAAGTCCCAGCCATAAAAGTGGAAAATGGGTTGAAACAGATATAGGTAAAGAGAAGAAGAGAAAACCCAGGAAACATTACAATGCATCCAACTTTCCTTTGGGAGAAGGGCAACCAAATTATAGTTTACGAGCTGATTTGGTGAGTAGAAAGGCTGATGTTACCTTTGGGCAACTCATGGAGATGTATCCTAAGTTAGAGGCAATGGAAGCATGTAGTCAATCCCATGAAGAAAGAGCCTGCAAGGGGGTCAGTGAGAGTCCTATCTTTGAATGAGCTACTTGATATATATGCCCTACTATGGATGCATGGCAGAAGAGAAGTGCATTGGAGAGGCTTATCTTGATGGACATGCACAGGTATGTGTTATTACTCAAGCTTGTGTATCAAAGTTGAAACTCAACATGGTGAAGAATTCAGGTTTTTGCATAAAGCTTACCAACCAATCGAGGGTGAGGTGCTTGGGAGTTATAAAGGACTTGGAGGTGGATGTATTTGATGTTAAAGTGCTGGTCAATTGCCATGTTATGCCTGCAGGTATTGGTGCTTTCCCTCTCATCCTTGGAAGACCATGGTTACAGGCAACTAAAGCTGTACAGGATTGGGGACATGGTACCATCACTCTCTACAATAGAAGGGGTGATAAGAAGAGGTTTGACATGGTTAGCAAGCAATCTTTGGACGCTGATTTTGATGAGAAAAGTGATGAAAGAAGAGTACTCAAGTGAAGAAGAAGACAATGGGGATGATGGCAGTGAAGTGGAAGATAGCAGCGATAGCGATCTAGATGTTTCCTCCTTGTTTCTTGAAGAAGAGCATGATGAGAAACAAAGATTTCTTGGCCTTATGGAGAATGAGGATATCTCTGGTCCTTATGAAGCAAATTGAAGAGCTGATGCAACCCAAAGTTCAACCTAATATCAAAGAGGAGCTGGTACAAGGTATGTTGTCTCCCGACTTGACTAGTCATGAGAAGGGTGAGTACCTACATATGATACAACAATTTCTCCATTTATTCATCACTTCTTATGAGGAAATTAGAGGCTTTAAGGGAGAGGAAATTGACATTCCAGTCATGGAAGGAGCTCAGCCCGTACGCCAAAAGCTAAGGAGAATGGGACAGGTACAACTTAATGCTTTAAAGGAAGAGGTGGACAAGCTTCTTGAAGCAGGTTTCATATGTCCTGTGAGTCCTGCAGAATGGGTGAGTCCTATTGTTGTCACACCCAAGAAGGATGGAAAGTGGAGGATGTGTGTTGATTTTAAGCCTCTAAAGGCAACCATGAAGAGGGATCCATACCCCCTTCCTTTCATAGATGACATACTTGATTCTATTGCAAGGCATAAGAGGAATAGGTATGTGATGGATTCTCTGGATATTTTCAGCTCACCTTGGCTTTAGAAGATCGAAAGAAGACCACATTTATCACACCATGGGGATGCTTTTGTTATTGTGTGCTTCCTTTTGGTCTTATGAATCGTTGTGCGTAGTATCAATAAGTGCATCAATAAGGTGTTCTCTCCCTTTCTTGGCAAGTTTGTGAAAGATCTTATTGATGACTTTTGTGTTTATAGCTCTAGAAAAGATCATTGTGTAAAGCTTGGGATGACATTGAAGCAATATGATGAAAGTGGAGGTCAACTCAACCCAAAGAAGTGTCATCTTGCTCAACCAAGAGTGAAGTTTTTGGGACATATGATCTCAGAGAATGGGATTGAAGCGGATCCTGACAAAGTGAAGGCTTTGGTGCTCCTCCCATCACCTAAAGATACAAAGCAACTTTCTACTTTCATTCAAAAGGTGAAGTATATGGCAAGGTTCATTCCTTTGTCCTCTCAACTTCTTTATCCTCTACAACAAGTAGCAAGGTTGGATCCTCTACAATGGACAAATGAATGTGAAGAGATTTTTCAAGGTATCAAAGAGGTTCTTGGTTCTCTTCCTGCTATGCAAGCTCCTAATTGGGATAAGGAGTTTTATGTGAATCCATCAGTAGGTGAGGATGCTATTGGAGCTATGCTTCTTCAAAGAGGTAACAATTCCCACTACATGAAACCTATCTATTGTGCTAGTAGGGTGAAGCTAGATGTGGAAAGAGGCTATACTGAGGTGGAGCTCATCACGGTGAGTGTGATTTATGCATGTAGAAGGTTTAGGCACTACCTTCTCCATAAACCATTCACATTCCTCACTAGCTACACTCTTCTACCTCAATTGGTGAATAGCCCAACTTTGTCAAAGAGGCTCATGAAGTGGATTGTGGAGCTACAAGAATTCCAATTCTCTTTTCTTGTTGAAGAGAGTACAAGGGCTACATTGGCTGATTTGCTTACCTATAAGGAAATCCCTCTTCTTCTTAAGGAGGACGCAGTGAAGAAGCAACACATGGAAGCTTCTGACATAGACAATGCCTATCTATTGTTTTTTTATGGCTCTTATAGGAAAGCACATGGTGAAGCTTCAAGAGGTGTTGTAATTTATGATTCTCAAGATGCTTTGGTAACTAAAAGGAGTTTGAAGCTTACAACACAAAGCAACAATAAAGCCGAGTATGCTACTTTAGAGAAAGGTCTCAACCTTTGCCTTGAGCTTGACATGCGTCGTGTGAGGGTAAGAGGTGATGCTCTTTTGGTGGTTAAGCAAGTACTTGGGGTGTGGCAAAGTAAGAATCCAAGGCTGAAAAATATGTGTTTTCAAGTGAAGAATCTGCCTAAGCATTTTGAAGCTTGGAGTTTAAGGCATGTGGACAGGTCTCAAAATGAAGAAGCACATGGTGCAGCGCAAGCTTCAATTGGGCAATTGTATGTGGTAAGGACTGATTCTCCTCTTTATTTGTAGAGAGAGAGGAAGAGTTTCTACAAATAGGTTTTCTTCCATTAGAGTTGGAGAAGTAAAAAAAATATGCCTTCCTACGCCGTGCCAAAGGGTATGTGCTACTTGGTGATGCCTTGTATATGAAGGGGGCTGATCTTGTGATGAGAAAAGTTCCTTGGAAAGAGGAAATTTACAAAATTTTAGAGGAGAATCATGAGGGTTGTTGTGGTGGTCACTTTGCTTCAAAGATCACTTTGCATAAAGTCTTGCAGGAGGGTTATGTGTGGCCAAGCGTTCAACGTGATGTTCATCATTGGTGCAAGTCTTGTAAAGAGTGTCAAAGCATGGCAAATAGGGTTCTCAAATAATAAATTAGAGGCACCATTGTGGCTTATGATGTGTTTGAGAAGTGGGGTATTGATGCAATAGGTCCTCTACCTATGACAGCTAGAGGCAAATGTTACATACTTACTGCTATTGACTATCTATCCAGGTGGGCCGAAGCCAAAGCTGTTAAGCACATCACGAGTAAAGATGTTTCCTTATTTTTATATGAAGATATTTGCTACAAATTTGGCATACCATTGGAGTTAATTTCTGACAAGGGTCCAGGTTTCAAGAAAGAGTTGGTGGATTATCTATGTGAAAAGCTTCATGTGCATCGCAGGTTTACTCCTCCATATTATCCCCAATGCAATGGCATGAATGAAAGGTTTAATGGAGGGCTCATAATGATGCTTACAAAGATGCCAAGAAACAATGTGAAGACTTGGGATTTAGAGCTACCTTGTGCTCTATGGGCTTACAGGATTGCCATCAAATCAAGTACTGGTTTCTCTCTCTTCCATCTAGTTTTTGGCAAAGAGGCTTTACTTCCTATTGAAGTGGAGATACCAGCTTTGAAGATGATGCTAAAGCTTGAAGAAGAGCCTAATGATGCATTCAAGGAAAGGCTTCTACATTTGCAATGTGTACAGTTGGATAGGCTATTGACTTTTGAGCATTATGAGCAGGTCTTGGAGAAGAATCAAGCAAAGGCAAATGAGAAGGTGAAAGACAAGGACATTAAAAAGGGTGACATGGTGCTTCGTTACAATAATAAGCTTGATAGCACTTTTCAAAAGAAATTTCAAATCAAGTGGCAAGGTCCTTTCTTGGTCTTAAACAGGTTTCCAAATGGCATATATCAGCTTGCTGACTTGGATGGTACCCCACATAAAGCACGTGTGAATGGCTACAAGTTGAAGAAGTATATTGCAAGGTTGGTGACTGTGATTGAGGATGAGCCTTCTTTTAAAGAATTTGTTGATCATGTGGCTAAGGATGAAGATGAAGTGGAGACTCTCTCATGTGGTTTACAGGATCTCTTTTGTGCTGCTGATCATGAATGATCTAGCAGGCTGGGGTGTGGCAAACTATGTTGGGTGCTGTCACGTGACACATCCCAACCCTATGTGTCCGTGGACAAGCTACACCACAACAGGGTTCAATCAGTCCGATCAAGTTAGATTAGCAGTGATCTGGAGAACTTTTGTGAGTCTATTTGTAGACCGTGCATGCCCAGTCACTTAGCATAGATGCATATCCTCCGGTTGCACACAGCATGATCATCGGAATTCCCATCAGAATCCATTAGCATCAGTTAGGGGAATTTTCCAGTGCATGTAGCCTATTTTCCTATTTATTGGGATTTTCACTTATTATTTTTAAGTGACTTTCCAACAAAAGTAGGTAGGGCAATTTTGCTAAGTTAATATATAAGCAAACCAAAGTTCACACTTTCTGGCAGAAGAGGCAGCAGGAGCTTTCCGCTCAACAGGTCCCTTCTCAGTAGTACCCTCCAGAGCCTAGCGTTTTGGATAAAGACCTCTGCCGGTGAGTCCTCTTGCAGTACCGCGGCAACACGAGATCCCCCGCATCTTACCCTCCTTGCATCATCGCCAAGACCACCAGCCTTGTAGCGTTTTTGCTCACCAGACATCAGCCCCGACCAGCGTTTTTACTATCGCTAGGGACTGCTGCAAGTTCAGCGATTTTTCAGCCATGCACTAACGCCAGCAGATCTGCAAACATTCGGCGTTTTGGATCAGCAGCCCCAGCGTTTTTGATCAGCAAAATCAGCATTGAAAAACAGAGATTTTCAGCATATAGAAGCGTAGCAGATCAACCCCCATTCAGTTGCAGAAGTACCCCCAAGTTTAGCCCAACAAAACGCAGCCAAACCAGTCATTTTCAGCCACCGAAACAGTCCCTGAATTCAGCGATTAGAAGATCTCAGATTTCAGCCATCAAGTCGTCGTCGTCGTCGTCGTCGTCACCGTCGTCGTCATCGGCATAGTCCCATTGCATCAGTCCATTGCATACGCATTGTACACCTTTGTGCAATCAAAGTAGACCACTCTCGCCCGATGAGAGTGGGGCCTTCGGAGAAGGGTTTTACAACCTCTCGGGTGTCGTATCTCTTCTCTCTCCTTCTCTCAGTCTCATTCACTTGCACGCACAATATCCACTCACTTTGTTCGTGATCACAGCACTCTACAAAACGGAAGGCTCTCTCCTTCCCTAAGAACTAAAAGGAACCTTGAGCAATAAAGATCACTAATCGTGAGAAAATACAACATTCATTCCGCTGCACCTAACATTGGTATCAGAGCTTTGGAAGTGTTCTGCATTACTCAAGGAAAGAACCAGAATAATTTTTTTTGCTTGTTGCGGTCGCACGAAGCCAACTTTACTTGGGCGTGGCGATTCCTAATCATGTTTTGTTGAAGAGTGACCGGAATCCGAAGAAAGAAGGGCTTGTCCAGCCTCCCCTTGTGTCTCTTTTCACTCATTGAGAGCGGACCGTGCACTTAGCGGCCGGCCAATTGACGTGAGGTGGGAAAAAGCAACCTTGGTGTGAGCGCAAGGCCGCCAAGGGGTGCGCCCGTAGATAAGGGTAGAACTCGGGTGAAGAGAAGATCCTTCTCCAACGCGATTTGCAAGCGAAAGAAACCCTCAAGAACCTCAAGACCTCAAGACCCAAGTTCCTCGTGAACTTAAGAACCAAAGATCCTAGTGCATGGTCGTCACCCGAAGCGGCATGGATTCTTCGCATTTAGGTGATGAGCATGAGAGAGGCGACCAAGCATTCTCCCCACCAGGAGATTTTTCCAACCCTCTCCCTTCGCCATCTACGCCACGAGTTGTCCTCACTCCTATGGAGATGATGGTCAAGTCAATGTTGGACATGATGGCACAACAACAAGAGACGAATCGAGTTGCCTTGGCACAACTCGCAAGCAAAGCAGATGAACAAGCAGCAAAGGACTGCATCAATTTAATGCTTATTTTGCGACAACTAAGAAAACAGGCAACAACAAAGTTTTGACGGCAGCTATGTACTTTGCCAGTGATGCCATAAATTGGTATCAAGCTTGGCAAGAGGCACAGCTAGCCGCGCACCTAGAGGCAGCCGACGATCTCACGCCCCTCTCTTTTAGCTGGGCTGATTTCCAAGACAAGCTCAAGGCGCGGTTTATGCCACCTCAGTACCTTGCACGACTAAAGGACGATTGGCGAGCTGTCAAGCAAAACGGTACGCCGGTTATGTCTTTTTCTAATCGTGTTTTGCAGCTTGGCACTCAATTACGCAAATCGGATGCGAAGCGCAAGGAGGCATTTCTTTACGGATTGGACGAGTATATCAAGTATGATGTCGAGGTACTCAATCCAATCGATCTCAACAAAGCGGTAGCAATTGGTCTCGCCCACGAGATGAAGCACAACAAAGGAAAGCATAAGGAGAACAAAACTTCCACAAGTCTCTCGTAGACTTCTCAGAACCCGCAGAACGGTAAGAACGGTAAGAATAATAACTCTTCTAACCAATCTTCCAATAGTCTCTCATCAAAGAATTCTTCCAATGAATCTAAGGGTAAGGCTAACACAATTGCTAAACCTAAGCTTACTCCAGATGAAAAGGTAGCACAAGGAATTGTAGGAGGTTACATCACTTCGGAAGAACAAAGCACGTATTCTAAGGAAGGTCGTTGTTTTCATTGTCACATTAAGGGTCACATAAAAAGAACATGTCCTAAGCTTGAGTCGAATGAATCTAAAGAACCCACAACACCTACTACATCTGTCAATGCAATGAATGATAACACGATTGTGCCCAAAGTTTCTCAGGACCCTCCCATTGATGATTCTCTCATTAAATGTTATGGTCGTACGTCGGGGCACCTTTTTGTCATATTGTTTGACCCAGGTAGTATGCATGATGTGATTAGCCCCTCTCTTGTTGAGAGAGCCCACCTCGAAGTTAGTCTGAGATCTCCTATCGAGGTCTCTGGCTTTCGTCCTGGTATGGACGCTCTCATCACGAAGGAGTGCCTTGATGTGTTGTTTGCCATTCAACAGACTGCCTTCACTAGAAGATTTGTTGTTTCTCCTCTCTCAGGATGTGATATGATTTTAGGCATGAAATGGTTTCGTGAAATAAACCCTCTCGTTCATTGGGAGGCTAGCACTTCAACTCTCAATGTCAAAAGTGATTCTCCTATTGTCCTTTATGGAGTGGATACTTCTCCTTCTCCATCTCTCATTGCTAATATGCAGGACAAGGTTGAAAGGATTCGGGAAAAGGAGACTCTCTCAGTCTCTTCTTCTCCAAAGCATGACCCACAAGATTTACATGATTATGTGAAGCATGATGATGATTTGATTGACAATGACTTGCATGATGATTTGAAGCACAATGATAAGCATGATGATTTGGATGCCAATGATATGTATAATGATTTGGATGACAATGACAAGCATGATGATTTGCATGATCAAGATGTGATTTCTCACAAGCATGATGAGTTGCATGAAGAAGATGTGATTGTTCACAAGGATGATGTGTTAGTTGATGCTTTTTCTAGCGAAGCTAACCTCGTTGTAGATTCGATCAATCACCAAGAATCGATCTTGGCTTTCGAGTCGAGGTCCACAGATCCCCAACAAGAAGATTCGATAGATTTCGAAGAAGCGATCTTGGCTCTCGAGCCTTGGTCCAAAGAACCATCACAGGAAGTATTATGTGTTTGCATGATTGATACGTACGCATTGTTCGAGTGTTTCATTCGTGAAGGTTTCCTGTATTTTAGTCAGCATCGTTATGTGATCCCTTTTCCTAGGCATGACATATTGTATGTTGAGCACGTTTTTCTCATGGATGAGCACGAATGTATGCGGATTGTTCATGAAAAGTTGACAAGTTTGTATGTCAGGAAGTCACATTCCATGTCTCTTCCGTGGCATGACACAGTTTCCGAAAGAGCACATGATTGTATGAGCACCAAGCATGGGCATTTCCATTGTGATTTGCCACAGTTGATTGATTTTGATCAAACAGACAAGATTCGAGCGCATTGTTTGCATGTGTTTGATGAACGGGTTGTCACTCTGTATCTATGTTCATCTACATTGCATACACAGTCTTTAGCGAAGACAAGATTTTTTTTCTTCACTTTACATGGAATGGGTATGTTCATGGTTTTGTGTTGGAGATGGTTTCAAGAATTTCCAGCCATGGAGATTCTTGAAGATGAAAAAAGCAAGACTCTAGACGAAGTTGAATCATCGAAGGAGCCACAGAAGACTTTGAGTCGCTTTCAGTGCGGCCCAAAGAAGCGAGCGTTGCAGACCTTTATGAAGTTCAAGTACCGCACGACCCACACATCAGAGTTGGCCGGCGAAGAGTCCCTTCCAGGATTCCAGATGTTGTTGGCGATCTCCCTCCACGCCATACAGTTTGGTACCAGTACCTCACTTTGAAAAGGAGGAGATGTCACGTGACACATCCCAACCCTATGTGTCCGTGGACAAGCTACACCACAACAGGGTTCAGTTAGTCCGATCAAGTTAGATTAGCAGTGATCTGGCACTTTTGTGAGTCTATTCGTAGACCGTGCATGCCCAGTCACTTAGCATAGATGCATATCCTCCGGTTACACACAGCATGATCATCGGAATTCCCATCAGAATCCATTAGCATCAGTTAGGGGAATTTTCCAGTGCATTTAGCTTATTTTCCAATTTATTGAGATTTTCACTTATTATTTTTAAGTGACTTTCCTACAAAAGTAGGTAGGGCAATTTTGCTAAGTTAATATATAAGCAAACCAAAGTTCACACTTTCTGGCAGAAGAGGCAGCAGGAGCTTCCCGCTCAACAGGTCCCTTCTCAGCAGTACCCTCCAGAGCCTAGCGTTTCGGATAAAGACCTCCGCCGGTGAGTCCTCTTGCAGTACCGCGGCAACACCAGATCCCCCGCATCTTTCCCCCTTGCATCATCGCCAAGACCACCAGCCTTGTAGCGTTTTTGCTCACCAGACATCAGCCCCAACCAGCGTTTTTACTGACGCTAGGGACTGCTGCAAGTTCAGCGATTTTTCAGCCATGCACTAACGCCAGCAGATCTGCAAACATTCAGCGTTTTGGATCAGCAGCCCCAGCGTTTTTTATCAGCAAAATCAGCATTGAAAAACAGAGATTTTCAGCATATAGAACCGTAGCAGATCAACCCCCATTCAGTTGCAGAAGTACCCCCAAGTTTAGCCCAACAAAACGCAGCCAAAACAGTCATTTTCAGCCACCAAAACAGTCCCCGAATTCAGCGATTAGAAGATCTCAGATTTCAGCCATCAAGTCGTCGTCGTCATCACCGTCGTCGTCATCGGCATAGTCCCATTGCATCAGTCCATTGCACACGCATTGTACACCTTTGTGCAATCAAAGTAGACCACTCTCGCCGACGAGAGTGGGGCCTTCGGAGGAGGGTTTTACAACCTCTCGGGTGTCGTATCTCTTCTCTCTCCTTCTCTCAGTCTCATTCACTTGCACGCACAATATCCACTCACTTTGTTCGTGATCACAGCACTCTACAAGACGGAAGGCTCTCTCCTTCCCTAAGAACTAAAAGGAACCTTGAGCAATAAAGATCACTAATCTTGAGAAAATACAACATTCATTCCGCTGCACCTTACAGGCGCATTTCTGACACCCTGTTTTTTTGTAAACTTGTACATACGGACATGACGCCCGATGTCAAAAGGGTGTGTGGGCTTTCTTTTTGTGGGTTTTTTAGCTTGTTTTAGCAAGCACATGTACATGCACTGCAAGTCGCTAATCTAGTGACAGCTGTCGAGCTACTGTAAGTGCCCGTGAGTGAGTTTTTTGAAGCGAGACTTGTATATAACTTAAACTCATGTACAAACTTGAAAGAGTTCAGTCAAACTCTAGAAAATTGCAGGTTTGAGCTCGTTGTGCCTCCTTGATGGTTTTTGTTGCAGTTTTTGCCCCCGCCTTGCCTACTCTACGTATAGTCGTATCGGGACAACTCCCTGTTCGCATCAATTTTGCATGTAGAGGCGTGGAGATTCAAATTTGGTCATCTTCAGCTTTCTCGCCAGTCATTTTTCAAGCTCTCTCTCATTTTAAAGTGCCCCAATTGGAGTTGTGCTCTTCAAGTTACGACTAGTTCTTTGCAGGGTTACGGCCATGGTAGCCTAGTGGCAAATTGTGTGCAAGCAGATTGGAAGGGCATGTATCTAGGAATTGTGGAATTGATGTTGAAGTTGTGGGTTTGTGATGTCCAATGATAAAAGGGGAGGCCCTTGTCTTCTTATGCATTGGTCGGCGTGTGCTGTAAATCCATGCTTTGGCAGGGTTTTGCTCCTATGTGACATAGTCTTTTGGGTGGGCGACGGCCAGTAAATTTCCAAGGGGACTACTCTTGCTGGCCTTGTGGTGTTTCAAAGGGATTTTTTCAAAGCTTTTGGTGTCTTGTAGTTCTCTTTCAATGCTCTTGGGTGACATCGCTATAGAGGTGTTTCAGTTTGCTTGTTTCCCAACAACGTCTACACCATCCTTGCACATTTGAGCCTCGAATCCCCCATTGTACCTGTGAGTTCTGGGCTGGGGCTGAGTGTGCTGCCACGCGAGAGTCTATATCGGTTCTTTGAGATAGTCGAGTCCTTATGTTCTGGTCTGCTATTGTGTCTCTGTGTTGATCAGCTGTTATCTATTGTTTTCGTTGTTTTCCTTCTGTTTTGAGTGAGATGTCACGCACATTGCACTGAGGAGCACCCACTGTAGAGAGCACGCCACACTATCCGCGCTACATGTGTAGATGATATTTAAGACGTTTGGCGAGAAGGTTTGTGGGTGTGGGGGAGACGGCTATTAGTCCTCAGTGCAAGGAAGACAAGAAAGCCATTAGTACTCAGTGCAAGAAGTGTTGCGAAAAGAAGTCGTTAACTCTCTCTCCAAGATGACGAGGTGCATTCAATTTAGTTGAAAAGAGTCATTTCCTCGATCATCATGGCCGTTATGACGCCATGGAAAGAATCTACTTGTAAGTACACTTTTTCAACGGTTGTACAAAGGACACCTTTTCTTTTACCACACCTATTTTCTCAAGAGAGAATGCCAAAAATTGTAATTTTTTAGAAGGCCTCCTAATGACCTCCATAATTTCCTAATGAAGAATTTAATCCAAGGAATTTTTAATCAGTGTAATCCATCATCCTCAACAAAGGTCCAAAGTCCTTTCTGAAGAGAATGAAATCGTCCCAGTATCTCTTAGTATAATAGGCAGTGACATACGTAATACTCCCTTGTCTCTGGCTATAATCACAAGGTTGACATATCTGCTGCTTTGGAGTTATTGGAATGTATCTGCTTGTCTGTATCTCATTGTACCATAAAACACGTTTTCGTAGGTCCAAAGTGGTGGAACAATGTGAGCCTTCACTTTTCATTGATCAAGTGAAACATGTGCCATTTTAGTAAGACCTAGTGACCATATTTTTTTGGTTTTATGGCCTTGAAATATCCATCTATGAACGTTTCTATCTTAGGTTTCACTGACCCATGCAATTGAAACTAGGCTGACATCTATGTGTACCGACACATACAGTCTCGCCCCATGGCTAGCTGTTGAGACGACACGAGGATCAATCTAGCATAATGATAATGTGGGAGCTCCCACAAGCCATGTATGTAAGATTTTAATCTAGTAAGTGCTTCATCCATAATTGGTGTAGCTCCTAATTCCACTCTTAAGGGCCTAATGCGGCAGGAGCCTAACATCGGATCTTCCCGAAGATCCTAGTGACCAGCGGTCTCTCCATATCTTTCCATCCGTGGTACATCCCACAAGACTGGCTACGATAGTCTAATCTAGGTCCCCAAATTTGTACTCCATTCGATAATGTGGATGTCCTTGAGGTATCAGATAACCATAGCTGAGTGTGGGGCTCTTGAAACTGAACTAGTGAGCACATCTACTCCAGCCGTGCAAGGGTTGTATATCCACGTGTAAATCTTGAAGCTGTTGCCTCTCTCATAGAGAAGAGGTTCCCGTAAAAACGATTTCTAGATATGTGGAGGACTACGTACTCAACCACTTCATGACCATACGTGAATATTGACGTGAATGCCCTTACCCGTTGTGCTGTGGTGTTAAATATCATCAAAGACAAAGGTATACAAATTTAAATCTCTAAACCAAACAAAGCTCTATAATGCATCCAAATGCCTTTGTGGCCCCTCTGGCGAGTCAGCATGAATACAATATCATCCGCTTAAAGTAATGAGGGTATCTAAGTTCCTGATAATTGTGCACCTCTATCACCCCCTATATCAATAGTCTACTACCTCATTAATATACATTCCAAAATCAAAGGAGAGCGGATTTCTCTGCTTCACTCCAACCGTGGAGTGAGCTATCTCTGATAGCTCCTTTCGTGCACGCACTCTACCCATCACCTCTTTAAGTGTCAAGATACTCCATGTAATTTTACTCAAAACACCTAGATAATACAATATATGCATCAATCTTGCTCTCTGATAGCTCCTTTTGTGCACGCACTCTACCACCCATCATTGCTTTATGTGCCAAGATACTCCATGTAAGTTTACTCGAAACATGGAGATAATACAATCTATGCATCAATCTTGCTCTAGGCCTTGTATCAAAAGCTTTGCGAAAATTCACAAAGGAGCAATAGATATGGCACCCTATGCTCGAGCCTCCTCAATGATATCTCGAAGTGTAAGTATATGATCAAGCGTAGAGAATACTCTCCTTAATCCAGCCTATCCCCATGCTCGAACGCCTCTATTTGTGCCCAACGACTGAGCTCAAGCTATCATAGCGTGGAAAGCTTAGCAAATGTGTGACCTATGGTGATGATATGATAGTAGGGAGCACAGGTTCCTCAACCTTAAATATTGGCACCTTAGGGTTAGTGCTCGAGCTCTCAAGAAACCCTTCACATATGGCTCTGTTAAACATGTAGGCCAACAAAGGTGCCAATGTATATTGGGCATGACATAAACGTGCCGTAACTAGATCATCGTGGTCCTGTGATCTGTCTATGTGTATTCTATCAATGACATCACATGTTATATTGAGAGAGGAGGTGGAAGTTTGGCGTCGAGACATCAGTGGCAAAGGGAAGGTTGAGCTTGCACTCTATATAGAGACTAGCGGCCTCCATGTGTTCATAGAAGTGATGGGTGTAGGTTCTCACTGCTCTTGGAAGAGGCTCCATGCCTCTCTGGAATCGTTATTTGAGTATAGCTTGTACAACTCCTCCTCGAGCTTTCTCTTCTTTCATCTTATAAGCCATTAAAAGGTGATCTGTGCCTATTGTTGTGTCTCTGTATTTTGGCTATAGTTTCTCAACACTAATCATACCAGACCAGCCATTTTGAGGTGTAGTGTCTCTACCATGTCTCCCTGAACCACAAGAGGGGGGAGTTGCAACTGTATGAATAGCATTTGTAAGTTGGTATGTAAGCTTTGTCAAAAGTGCATGAAGATCTATTGCAGCTAGCAATCTAAAAATCTCGAAAGTGTAGACATCATCTATCTCCGTAGAAAGCTCATATGGAGGATAAGAACAACTCTCCTGGCTATCCGTAGGCTGTGTAGCATAGCGGAAACTTCCGTAGGACTTGCTGAAGCAGATGGCTCGTGGATCCATGGCACAAGGGCAAGCAAGGCAAGTACATAATAATCCACTGTGCTAGCACCATTTTGATGTGGGTTACATGTGAACGTCTCTTGATAATGGCCATCTAACTATGCCATTGACTGGCCAAGCCCATGTGTAGCTCCTATCTATGTGCATCTACATGAATCATTGGAAACTCTCTTGATGCCAAGATTTGCAGGGTCATACTTACAGAAATAATCTGTTGATGTGTCAAAAAAGGCAACCTAACAAGAAGTTGTCCTTGCATTGAAGTCCCCAACCAACATGATATCGCCCACTTTGAGTACTCCATAATATCATGATTCATGATCACGTAAGACGATTGCTCATTTGGGCTAGCATATCCAGAGATACAAGGCACTGAGTAGCATAGGCAATATAATGAGGACGAAAATCCTCTGTTTGAACTCTGATCCACATGAGCATGATAATCTCTCCATACTATCTATATAATAGGATGCAACTCCCATATGAAGCCTGGCAACTCCTCCTGATCCATTAGTATTCCCACGAGCTTCTTTCCTTGTCAGTGATTTCCATCTATATTCTGAGACTCTTGGCAAGTTCCTTGCCCTTCCGCTCATGAGAATATAGAACAACATCTCGTCCTCTCCTTTAGGCTCTCCATGATTTTTTTTCTGGGAAAGAAGGCATTGTACAACTGCTTCTACCCTACTTACGTATCGTCACTAGCTATGTCCTTTACATTATTGCATTTAAAGCATGCTTAATTTTCACCATCATAAAAAGGAGTGTGTGGGCACGCGCACCGCGTTGTTAGGAAAATTGTCGTCTAGCGAGGAAGGTGCAAAACCTCTAGCTGTGAGAGTTCGTGATGAGAGTCACACACACTTCGTGAAAAAATGTTTATGTTGTTCACCAAGCCTCTTCCTGAAAATGGCTCAAAATTGTAGAGCGTTTGTGATAGGAAAATCACAAACCCTCTTCCTAATTGTGCTTGGAATCTGCTTGTTTTTATGAGCGAAAATATCACAAATTTACGACCAAAAAATAGAAATGGAAAACACATGAAGTTCAGCCATGAAAGCTCAACTCACATACAAGCACAATACCCATTCATAATCCAACCTTATTCATGGATTCTTGTAGCCTTGCCTCTAATTGCACAATTATAACATTAGATTGTTGAAAGGAAAACTCTAGCTTCCTCCTTCAACGTGCTTTGTCTATTTTTACCATTTTTATGCCATTTTTGGCCCAAAAATGACCCCTTTTTTAGCATGAAAAGCTCAATCAAGCTGGGAAAATTCCTTATTTGTGTGGAAAACTTCCCTCAAGCTCAAAGTGCATGCTAAACATCATTTTTTAATCTCTCGAAATGTTTGTGGTGGCTGCGCATGCTGGTTACTATTTTTGGCAATCTTTGCCCACATCGAACTTTGTAGGCGAGACGAGTGTGCCATCATAAGACACTTGACATATGTACATTCTTAAACCAAAGTAGGCGTGTTCTAAAGCAAGAAAAGATGCAATGGCACAACATCCAGGGCCATGACTCCCTAGATAGGTACACGACAGTTACCACAGTAGCCGCTTTTGCATAAATCACACTACGTACATTAATGCTTTGATTCCCATGCATCAAAAAGTATAAAAGGTGTGGTGAATGTTTTTGTTTCACATTATGTACGTGCCATGGCACAAATGCGCATGCGTGGCTGGCTTGCGAGTCAAGTTTCTTTTGTTATTTCAACCTCCAAGAGATAGTTTCCGCTCTTTCTGATGCCTCTTTTCTCATTTACCATTTGAGACATCTCTCAGCAGAATCTACAGTTGTCTTTTGACTGATTTTAATTATTCACTGCTTCAACCCTTTCCTTTTTCATGATCTGAGTGCCAGATCTTACTCTGTACATTATCTTCTTTGTGGGTTTTTCCTTATTCTGAGTTTTTCCACCAGTAATGTAAGTACTACAAAAATGATTTGTGCGCACGCTCCATGCACGCGTGCATGGAGCGTAATCTTTGTGGGTTTTTCCTCATTCTGAGTTTTTCCACCAGTAATATAAGTACTACACTTGATGAGATTTGATCTTGAATGTGCAGGTGGAATTCACACTGCAAACAGGAAAAACTGAATCCATTGTCGACCCGCGACTTGGTGATAGGTATCCCAAGCAGATCTATCAGGACATTATAAGACTAGCCCTGGATTGTGCAGCCTTCAAGTCTGGTGACAGGCCGTCTATGAAGGTATTGTATTGCATAAAAGGGAGTAGGATGTCACATGCATTTGCACAAAATTTAGTGTTGCTCACGATCATTCATAATCAGTAGAATTGAAATTCTGGGCAAACTTAATTTCTTAAGAGTGGGAGAACATTTTCAGGTAGTGGTGGCTATTCTCGATGGGTGTCGATGGTCGGTCGCACGAGACTTGAATAAGATGAATCATAGTGAGAGCTTCCAAGATAATGAGCATGTGGATGAGGAGGCTGTCTCATGTCGAGTGAGTCGGCAAGAAAGCAACAATGTTTTGAGTGAGTCGACACTTGTTCCTCGATAAGGCCATTGCTTTGACAAAGGAGTTCTTCCCATCCATATAAATGATGTGTGCATTGCTATTGTTGAAAGTACATCGTTGAAGGGAATGTGATTGACATTTTTTCTGTGAATGAGCGGTGATTCAAGCCGTGCTTTGTCAGTCACAACATTTCCCATCATTGTATACCAAATACTGAAGTGTAATTCTATCATTGTATACCCAATACTAAAGTGTAGGATGGGAGGCATTGACTGTGCAAATGTGCGGGAAATTGGCTTTTGCATGGAGTCCCATAGTCAATATAAAAGAGATTTTTTGTCGAACCACAAACGACTGTAACATTAATGCAGTTTTGTACAAAATGCTCCATTATTTTGTATTGAAATAGATTCTATGAATTCAATGTGAGATTCAGAAGCTTTTCTTTTTCAGTTTCTTGACATCAGTGAGGTTTCCCTTATGAATATGTACTCAATTGAATACCAAATACCGAATCTCTTAAAGCTCTAATATTAAATGTGAGAGTTGGAAGTAATAGGCGTGTATTGTACATTGTGTATGATCACTCAATGTGTGCAGACAAGGAGGGATGTGAGAGTGAAAGCAACATTAAATGAGACAAATCAAATTTTCTTTGATCATGCCCTCATACATCAAATCTGCAATTTAAGATTTGATGTAGAGGTAAAGGAAAAAGCTTAGTAGTGCACATCTTTATATGATGATGTACAAGGTATGGCATGATCTGGTTTATAATGAGAGAAACAAAGTTTTGGGATTAAAAGTTCCCACTCACTTTTGAAAGCATCCCCCTCTCCTTCCCTTGGTTGAAAGTTGTGATGCTAAAAGGAATAAGAACAGCACCTATGACGCGTATTGTAGATTTGTCAACATTTGTTAAGGTGGAGAGGCCGTTTGATTTGTTAAGGAATATCAAGTTGCCAAAGCATGCTTGTATGTATATGTGTTGTAGCTTGCAAAAAATGGAAAGATTCTCTCTCTCTCTCTCTCTCTCTCTCTCTCTCTCTCTCTCTCTCTCTCTCTTTTTGGAACTAGCTAGATTGATGCATTTGCATGGTTGTACTACCCTCAGCATATAGACATGCACATATCCCTAGTACTAGAGCTCCAACTATCCCCATAGATCTCATCATGCACTAGGTGTCCTCTCTCTTACTATTTTGTCTTTTCCGATAGGCAGAGGACATACACACATGTATACTTGATTTGTCTCATAGGCCAACTTCGGCCTCACATAGATGTTAAAAAGCTCTCTCTCTCTCTCTCTCTCTCTCTCTCTCTCTCTCTCTCTCTCTCTCTCATATTATGTACAACATACAATGCGATATGTGGCAACTTTCGTAGCCTCTTTAAAGAGGGTTTTGGGCCTCTATTTAGAGTTATGAGATACCAAGATCAAGGATGCCTTGGCCTCTATCTACTGGAGATTTAGCGACATTGAGAAGGGTTATTGTGTGTGTGTGTGTGTGTGTGAGAGAGAGAGAGAGAGAGAGAGAGGCTCACAGATTGGGAGACACTTAGAGACAGATCACAGTGTTTTTTCAATAGTGTTCTTCCATTCAAAGATTGAGCAAAGACGAGACCAACCAGAAAGAACGGATAGAGGGTAGTGCATTTCACTAGTATAGGTATATTGAGTGATCAAGCAACAGAGCTGTGGAAATCTAGGAGGCCAAAGACAAGGGGGTGCTCCTATCGGTAGAGAAGGTTGCAGTAGAGGATTATATCTATAGTGGCGAGAGATAGGAGACGCTATGTGCAGACACGCACCATGGAGGCCATCGACATGATCATGCATCAACTGGTGCGAGCCATCTTCGGATTTTGATACACATATCCACCATTTTGTATCTATTCTTTGAGATACACACCCACTTTTTGTACACCTTAGGCTCTTGATACCCACTTTTTACAGCTCTAGTAGTGTTTCTATTTAGTCATTTTCCCTCTCTTTATTTAGACCTTATATCATATTCACCATGGTGTAACTCTTTGGTCTCATGGGTCACTATGGCCTTTAGAAGACATTAGCTCTCTAGGTGGGGGAAGATTTGTCAACCCTCTAATATAACATTTGATTTCATTTCATTTTCTCTACACTTACTAGATCAGTCTCCTTTATACATAGTATCTGGGACCTCCCTAAAGATAGATATGTTCGAATAGCCTTGGAGTCCCTCCGTCATCTAGCGCGACAAGTAGGATACATCTTGCTAGTATGTAGAGATGACATCCTTGTTTCAGCCACATGGTTTCAATATGGATAGACTTCCCCCCTTCCTAGATGTATCCTCCTTGTCTCTCACCCAGAAGAGACCACTTGACTTATTAGACAAGACTTGATACAATTAGACACCAGACTGACATGGATACATCCAACATATGAGTTTGGCAAGAAGATGGATTTCTACAAAGAGCATCTTCTCCAAATTATAGAGGATGGGTTTGTGACTAGACCTAGCTACATGGACACTCATTTATCTCATGGGATATGATGTACTGTTGGTCAAATGCGCACATTTTTATATCAGCTTGAGATTGAGACTGGTAGATTCAGGGGAGTACTAGCGGGGACTGGGATACGTTTGTTATGTCATATGGAGCCAGAGACGGACATTATATATTCCATTGTCTAGTGGACTATGAGATACGGGGCCATTTTCACTCTCTTTTTAGAGAGGGTTTTGGACCATTGTCTAGAGTTGTGAGATACCATGATCAAAGATGCCTCAGTCTAATGAGGGAATCAAGAGGAGAGAGACAATTCGAGAAACAAATCATAGACTTCTTTAGACTAGCTACCATGTAGCTAGAGGAGCAACCACCACAAAAAATTTCACACGTACCAGAGCAGATCTGCACTTGCAACAAGAGGTGAAAGAGTTGAAATTGATGATCCATTGCCAAGGTTGGTTGGTTCATAACTCTCTCTCTCTCTCTCTCTCTCTCTCTCTCTCTCTCTCTCTCTCTCTCTCTCTCTCTCTCTCTCTCTCTCTCTCTTCTCATGCATTCTCTCCTTGGTTCATCGCTTTTGCATCATCAACTTTGACACATGGACCAATGTAGTTAAACAACATGAGAAGACCATGAAATGGATAGAAGTGACGAAAAAGCAAAAGGCAGCCCCAACACCTTCTCCTAGTATTATAAATAATACATTGGAGGAAGAGAAGAGGAGAAAAGTGCGAGCTTTTTATGTATGAGTTGTGGGATGGAAAGAGGACAAGAGTCCAAAAGAGGATGCATTGGATTTATGCTGCATGGAATCAAACAAAAAGACACCGACTGCTGCATGGAGAGTAGGAAAGGATGTGTCAAAAGAGACGCCACTGATAATGAAGTATGTTGATCTTGAGACAAAGAAAGATTTTCTTTTGCATCGACGTGCCTTGAATGGTGAGAAAGTATTTTTGGAAGAGGATCTCCCTCATGCTCAAATTGCACAAAGAAATAATGTATGCCATGTGTGAATGAGGCTAGAAAAGCAAGAAAGTGGACTGTTTATAGAGAGGACAAACTAATTGGAGAGATGTGGAGTACATGATGGTTTGCAACCTATGGGAATTTTTTCCCTCATTAGGAGGTTTTTGCCCGCGTGCGTTGTATATACGCCCATCACTCTAGAACTATCTTATCTTTCCATTGCACACTAAGTAATCCAGTCTTAGTTGTGTGCCTTGAGCTTCCTTTGTCTTCTCCAAGCTATGTATGTTTCCCTACGACCCTAATTCCAACAATTGGTATCAGAGCAGGTTGCGTCCTCCCGAGGCTTAGTTACCAGCAGCTTCAACATATGCTTGCTCACTTTCTTCGATTTCAGTGAGCTTTGACGAGCATCAACAGGTCGACAAATACTTTGGGCAAGCTCCTAGAGCTTGGTCTGCTCAAATTTTTTATTCAGGCTCTCTGTTTCCACTACATGCAGTACTATGCAGGCTATTTTATAATTTTGTGAAAAATTAATTCAGTCAGTGCCATTTTTTGCATAATATGGCCCTTTTAGTCTTCTACGATGTGTGCTATATAGCACGTGTTGTTCTTGTTTTTTTTTTCCTCTTTTAAGCAGTTTTCACATCAGGTGCAGCATTTGCCATGGTTGACAACAACACAGATGTGTTCAAGATGTTTCCTATTGAGGATAGATTGGATGGGGACAATTACCCTATGTGGGATTATATGATGCAACGTGTTCTTGTGTCTTAGGTCGTTTGGAATATTGTGCAGGGTATTGCTGTACGTCCTGATTCTGAGGATGTAGGCGATGTTGAGGATATTGCAGGTTTTGGTGGCAGGATTGCTACTGTCACAGTTGTTTTGCCTACGACTGAGCAAGATCGTTGGGATGTAAAGCTCATGCTTTGATTGCGTTGTCTGTCAAGCGCACTATTATTCCTTACATTCGTTCAACAAAATTTGCAAAACAAGCTTGGGGTATTCTGGCTATTCCAAAGAGCTGGAGTCGAAGATTATGCATGAGGAAGATGAAATGGACACTTTCCTTGCTGGTGTCAAGGATATCAATGAGAAAATTATCTTTGTAGGTGATTTTTTAATAGCTGCAATTCTCTGCAGACCTGCAAAAACTTCTAGAGAGCTCATTTTTTAGCAAGAAAAAGGACACCTCCATGTTCGAGCAGCCATAACTTCTTCGTTTCTTCTCTATTTTTTGCCTATGGATACTCTACAGACATCTCCATGAGACAAGCTTTGTCATGATGTCCTTTATTTCTCTTGATTTTGAGTGGATTCCATGTCATTTTTTTAGGGTTTTTCATAAATCTCTATAGGTGTTTACCACCACAGGTGTTTTGGTCGTGCAATAGTTCTTCGTTCCAATGGTGTAGCTCGTGCAAGGCTATAGGGGCATTCATTTTCCTTCTTGTTTGCACACGAACAAAGTTATCTTGCGGTGCTTGAGCACCAACAATTTTCAGGGTTGTTTTGACAAAGGTTGGACACCGTTATCTATGCAGTTTCTTTGGTAGAGCAATGTTGAGCTACACATTGCATATATGTTGATCATGGTTATAGTTATATAGTGAAGTGAGTTTTTGGTTCAGATTTTGCTCAATATACAAGGAAGACTCTGTCGAATTTTTTAAGGATTTCTCACCATAGTTTTGATTTTATCAATACACTTTTAATGCATATGTGGAATCTAGTTTCTTAACATCCATCTAGCAAATATGTGTGATGCTTTAGAGTCTACAAAGATGACTCCTGAGAGACGGAGATCTCATTCATATTGATACTTACGTTGTTGGTATTATGGTCACACAAAGCACATCAAGTGTTGTTGCTTTTGACATATGAGGCAAGGACATCGATGTACACGAGATACATGAATGTTTTGACATGTGCTAGAGAGGTGGTTCAATATGCTAGTGATGATGATGTCACACTTATCTCTACCATTCCTCTTATTTATGTGTCTCACACATGTGACATTTCTCCCCATTGGTTACCAGATGAGGGTGCAATTTTTCACATCACACCATGTCTTGAGTTTCTTAGCACTTTTTCTAATGGGAGCCTTGGTCGAGTGTGCTTGGCCAATGGTTCACACATTTGACATTGCAAGAGCAAGAGATGTATGTCATTACCTAGTCATGCATCACTGCGAGATATGCGTTATGTTTCTCCATTGAGACAAAGTTTGATCTCAGTGAGATAGTTACAGAGTGTGGATGTCAGATAATACTTAGAGAGCAGTCTTTTGAGATGCATTTCAGATCACTAATGGTTGCCATCATGGGAGCTCAGAGTTGCTTGGTATATACTATGCATGTATGTGAGAGTCAAAATGGCATAGTCTTGATTTTGTTGTTGGGATGCGATGAGCGAGAGACAAAACGTGTCTCATTTGTAAGTGAGCTTGAGTATCCTGAGAACAGAGAGCTTTTAACTGTGGACATTTCAGTAGACTTTGTAGAGACAAAGGTAGAGCAACAATGCTCTAGTGAGATAGCAACAAGTATCATCAGAGTCATTGTACAAAGGTAGAGCGGGTCTACTCCCTAGAGACATAAACACAAATGGAAAACCTTTATTTCTTTCATATGCTCATGCTAGGGGCTAATGAGGTGATGCAAGGACACATAGTTCTACCTATAAATGACAAGGGTGTGGCCATCCGAGTGTTAGCAATGACACATCTATACACAAAGAGTCTACTCTTGATGATACAATGTATACAATGATGAAATGATAGAACCAGGTTTGCATAGATTTCGTCACCATTCAGCATTTCATGTATGACCTATTAATGTTGAAGCCCGACCTAGGAGCTGTCATGGGAGCATTTGTAGCAAGGATTGCTAGTCATATGATGAATAACAATAGCATAATGCATTGTGGAGCTATGCAGACCATCGAAGGATGTCTTGGGGATCTGTATATAGACTCTAGCATGGATACACATGCTCACCTATCACAAGAGCCAATACGGCTACATGCAGACCAAGTGAACGAGCTAGTGGACATAGGTTGAGAGAGTCTCTCACTTATATCTTGTACATAATAGTAGGTATCTATTACGATTCCACTTATCGACACATTCTCCTTTAAGTGGAATATGTTGGGATAAAGGAGATATGTGTCTTGCCCCGAGCCAGACGTCTGATGTCCGACCACCCACTGTGACTGACCCACTGACTTACCCATTATTCCTTTATATACAAAGAATCAGAAGATAGAGTTGGTTGCTCTATTCTCCACCCCACATTGTTCATCCTCACTGTGCACACTTGCACTCATGCTTCCACGCTGCACCGTCACCTTTCAAGGTAGCCATAGGCTGTATAGAATAGCGACAATCTAGTGTGAAAGATAAATATGCATGATCTATAGCAGCCCTGATAAGTCTCGATGAAACCGAGAGGTCCCGAATGTGTGGGATGAGCATAACCGGTGCAAATACATAGTCAACTATGCTAGAATCATTGCGATGTGTGTAGCATGTAAGCTCTCTTGAGAGTTTCCACTTCATTATTCCATTGAGTATGACTAGTTTGTGCATAGCTCCCATCTTTAAAAGATACCATATGCCATGCATTTACTTCTATCCTTTGAGACTCTCTCGATCCCAAAATCCACTTGATCATACTCAACAAAATCTTATGCAAATGTATCAAATAAGGAAACTTGAACATATCCTTGCATTAAAGTCCCCAACTAGCAAGACATCCCCCATTAGAATACTTCATTATATTATCATCCATGATCACATAAGGTGAATACCCATTTGGACAAGCATAGACATATTTTGAAGGTGCAAAGTAGCATATGGCAATGTACAATAGATGGAAATCTTTTTTTTGTACTTTAATCCACATATAATGAGCCCCTTCATCCCTCTCGACCACCACCTGCATGATAGGATGTGATTCCTCTCTTTATAAAACACCAACTCCTTTTGTATAATACTCCTCTCTAAACCACACATATGATTGTTGGAATTAGGATTGCAGGGAAACACACATAGCTTGGAGAAGATGAAGGAAGCTCAAGGCACAGAACAAAGAGTGTATTACTTAGTGTGCAATGGAGAGATAAGATATCCCTAGAGCGATGGGCGTATATACAATGCACGGGAGAAAGAACCTCCTAGTGAGGGAAAAAATGGCCCAACGGTCCTAAGTGTGTTCACACACATCACTACCACATGTATATGGTAACAAATCCCCCCTGGAAGTGATGCGGTGAATGAGAGCTGCTGGCACATAGAGTGTAGGGAAGTTCCATGCCCTAAGGACATGATCAGTCCACAAAGGGGAGTAGGCCCAAAGCTTTGTAGAAAGCTTCGACCTTTTCATGAGACAATGCCTTTGTGAAAAGATCTACAAGGTTGTCATGTGTTGGCACATAAGCCAAGTTGATGTCTCTTGCGGAGAGCCTCTCCCTGATATAGTGGTAATGCACCTCAATGTGCTTTGTGCGAGCATGGAAATTGGGTTCCTTGCAACTGCCAATGTGCTCTGACTGTCAGTGTAGATAGTGTTGGCAGTGTCATGTCCAACACCCAAATCATCCATAAGGCGTCTGAGTCATACACACTCAACCGTAGCTTTGCAAAATAAGACATATTTAGGAATTTTGGGATTTATTCAAGTCCCATTTTTAAATGGGACTTGCAATCTCAATGTTTTTTTGTCGTACTATGTCTAGATTATGCCCAGGTACTGATTGTTTCCTATAGTAAATGAGGCACTAACAAGTGGTTGGGAATGCACAAATTACTTATATTTTCTCATCAATTCATTGTTCTACTTCATGAGACTCGTCACTCAACAAGTGAATTGGGACACACACTATTGGAGACATGGATTTAAGTTTTTTTATGTGTGACTCAAAACTTCTCGATGATTAGCACTTCCATCAAACAATGTACTAGGAAATTTGACACTAATTCAATTGGCATTTTGTATGCCCTTGTGACAAAATGGAAAAAAAAAAATCTATGCTTTTTTTATCGTTGTGAATTTTCTTTTAATGGATAGCAATTGTAAACTTGTAGTATAGCTTTGCTTTGTTAGGCACTATAGATTACAAATGAGGAATCTCAAAGCTCGAGCGAGATTCTCCGAGCAATCCATAAAACGAGCGAGATAGGGCAAGGCACATATACAAAACAAAAACCAAACATGATTTCTTAGGTGACTTCAAGAACAACAACAACAAAATTAATTGAAGATTGCACCTATTTTTTATGGTAAATCAACAAGAAATTTTTGACCGACAAAACCCTTTGAACAAGGTTTGGGTAGAGTGTTTTCTTTGATGGGCTAGAACACTTGGAACCATTATAATGGCATGTTGATATTCGTCTCCAATTTCAGCCCCCCAATCAAAGGATTAAACCACAAGCTTTACACTAAAAAGGTAAGGTTGTTGCCACTAAACTAATCTCATGAATAAGGAGATTTTGGGAGCTCTTCACTTCTTCTTCTTCTTCTCCTCTCTCTCACTCTACATCAAGTTATTATGGGTCTTCAGGAATGTTTAGAGATATCAAACGTCGACTTTGATATGAGCCTGCCCTCGATGAGATTGACACCCTCCTCCTCAGTTCGCCCCATGGACCTCCATATCTGTGCTACGTGAGAATGGATAGGGATCATCTCTCTCTCTCTCTCTCTCTCTCTCTCTCTCTCTCTCTCTCTCTCTCTCTCTCTCTCTCTCTCTCTCTCTCTCTCTCTCTCTCTCTCTCTCTCTCTCTCTCTCTCCGTTGAAAACTGTCTTCTACTTATTGTCTCATCGTGCTACCCAGTCGGGAAGACCTCCAACATCTGCCTCTTAAGATGTGTCACAATTGCCTCGCACAAAGCACCCGTCGCTCCTTTCACAAAGCACCCGTAATTGTGGACAGCACCCGTCGCTCCTTTCACATGACAATGGACATAGCCTCCGACCTTACGTGGTTGCAATGCCAGCCCTGCCACCCGTGCTTGGAGCAGCTGGACCAGCCCATCTTTGACCCCCGAGTGGACTCCACGTCTTTCCATAATCAGAGGTGAATCCCCTCTCTGCAATCTCCTGGGCCGCCTCCAATTAAATTTCGAGGCCGGACAGCTCCGTCTGCACCTATCTCAAAGTGTATCAGGACGGTGGCATGCCCGTCGGCAAGCTCGTCTCCAACACTCATGCTGCTTGACTTCTTGTCGATGCCAAACAAAGACTTTTGCGCCTCTCTTTTATGTGTTGTGCCACATCAATGAGAATTCGTCCTCCTCAGAGTCAGCTCCAGCATGCAATCAAATACAATCTTTAAACTTTCTGTTTACAACCTGCAGGTGCGGAACTAATGCATGCATGTACATGTGCATCTCTCTCTCTCTACTCTACTACACCTACTCGCTCTAAAAGAATATTCTGTCTTCCCTACATTTCACCCTATCTTTCCCCAACCTTGGTTGTATCGTCTCCTCTGCGTGGGCGGCAACAGCAGCCCCGTTGTGCAACAAGTTTTCCTCCACTACGCATCGGCCACCATGCTTATGGCCATACAGAGCGCATGGACAGCAGGACCTTGTGAGAGAGAGAGAGAGAGAGAGACTGTCACATCATGCACCTCCTCCTGCTGATCAACCCTCCAACATTGTTCAACCCTTGCCATCTTTTATGTTTACCGCTAACAACTAGACGCCCACCTGGGTGCCAGCCGCACCCCCAATCCCTCCCATGCTGCCTACCGGCTCTCCTCCCTCTCTTTCCCTCTCTAGCCGCCACACGTTAGGAATTCTGATCTCATGCGAATTATCTCACACAAGCTTTCCCTGATGTAGCAGGCCATGATTCCCCTCATGCAAGCCTTCCCTCACACAAGACATGCTTTCCTCTCACTGGACTACCCGTTTGCGTCTCGTGAAAGCAAGACCACAGGCCAACACCACAGGCCAGCACCTGCTTAAAGGTGAACGCGTAGGTGATGCATATGGAGACAGGCCAAAAAACGCAAAGGGCCAGCACCTGCTTAAAGAATCCACAGTTATTGTTGAAAAGAACCCATAAGTATACAAAAGGCCTCTCTAACCGTAGCATCCTCTCCTAAAGAGACTGCGCACAACATGTGAACCTCATTATTGGACGGGTGCAAAAGAGCCTGGTTTGCCAAGGCGCAACAGAAAACGTGTTGGCTAGAGAGAGAGAGAGAGAGAGAGAGAGAGAGAGAGAGAGAGAGAGAGAGAGAGAGAGAGAGAGAGAGGTCAAGTTTGCATGCATACCTTCCATGCAACTCACAGACGTTTGGCAAATCTGCATGGCGAGAGGAGAGAGAGAGAGAGAGAGAGAGAGAGAGAGAGAGAGAGAGAGAGAGAGAGAACTTGTGTTGTACATCTCATTTCGCTCATTTTCTTTTCAAAAATGGGTAGCACCTACTCTCTCAGTTTTTTGAAAAAAAAACCCTCTGAAAGAGCGCGCGCCGGCGCGCGCTCTTTCAAAGGGTTTTTTTTCAAAAAACTGAGAGAGAGAGAGAGAGAGAGAGAGAGAGAGAGAGAGAGAGAGAGAGAGAGAGAGAGAGAGAGAGCTCCTGGGCACTAACAGCAGTCGCAGGCGTAACAGCAACAGCCACCATGGGAAAAACACGTGGTATGGGAGCTGGTCGCAAACTAGGCAGACAAGGCATATAAGAAAAGAAATCTTGGAAACGAGTGGAAGAAGCCCTTCGTAGGCTCCTCCCACGCCAAGGGCATCGTTCTTGAGAAGATTGGTATTGAAGACAAGCAGCCTAGCTTTGCCATTCGAAAATGTGCCAGGGTACAGCTTATCAAGAATAAAAAGAAGATTGCGGCCTATGTTCCAAATGATGGTTGCATGAACTACATTGAAGAAAACGATGAAGTGTTGATTGTTGGGTTCGTTCGTAAGGGACATGCTGTTGGTGATATTCCTGGAGTGCGGTTCAAGGTTGTGAAGGTATCGGGAGTGTCTCTCCTTGCCCTTTTCAAGGAAAAGAAGGAGAAGCCAAGGTCTTAAGATTTGAGAAGATATATGAAAGTCCTGCAGGATTTGTACCTTATTGATTAGCTTCCTGGGAATGGCCAGGGGAGATCATCACGAAAATTTTGTTAATCTCATGAGATGAGCCAGCTGCTATTTTTCGATGCATGCATTTCCTTCTTTTGAACCATGGGATGGAGAATCATTGTGTCAATGAAGATAAAGATACTTTGTTTGTCCGAGAGAGAGAGAGAGAGAGAGAGAGAGAGAGAGAGAGAGAGAGAGAGAGAGAGAGAGAGAGAGAGAGAGAGAGAGAAAGGAGATTCCTGCTTTGGCATGAGCCTTAGGCTAGCATCGGCTCCTCCTGAACAACAGAGATTGATGTTGGGCGAGCAACTGTATCCACTTGTAGATCAATTCGAACATGGTCACGCAGGAAAAGTTAAGGGCATGTTACTGGAGATGGATCAGCCAGAAGTTTTACATTTAATTGAATCTTTAGAGGCGCTAAAAGCCAAAGTGGCAGAGGCGATGGAGGTACTACAAATGGTCCGAGCTGGTACTGGGCCAAGTAATGTAATCGACTTGTCAAGCTTATCTTTGAATGAACCTCTTGTGAGCTAATAGAGCTTCAATATAGTGACTTTGGAGAAGTGGGTCTGGTTAAGAGGGTCACTTTTTTGTGTAGTCCGCTCATTTTGAGCGGTTTTAGTTGGTCTTTTTGTGAGACTTATTTTAGTACTTGATCTAGTAGTTTTCTGAATGGTATGTGAGGAGAATGATACTTGAAGAGAAATTTTGTGCATTATTTTTTTAGAGAGAGAGAGAGAGAGAGAGAGAGAGAGAGAGAGAGGGAGGGGAGAATTGAGGGTTTCAATGTGTGTGCTATTGCAGCCATCCCATCTCGTCGTCATTTCCTCTCTCACCGACAAGCTGTGTAAAGTTGCCTCACCATCACCCCTACCTCTCTCTTACGGTCCATGTAGGTGCTTTTCAGTACAGTCCGTCCAATGCTCGGTGGTATCATGCAGCCTTGTTGCTATAGTATGGGGTATTGCACGTGCAAGAGCCAGCTTCGATCGCTCAACCCCAGCCAATCAACCCCACCCAATCCCAATCCGTCTTCTTGCCATCGATCGCGATCCTTCATCTTGCCATCGCGACCAGGATCTTGCCCCTGGTCTAGTGTGTGACTGCTCTGCGTTTTGCATGAGTTGATGAATAGATGAGCAAGAAAGTGCCCAAGGCCAAACTCAAAACCACTCCCGGCAGCCTGACCCCAAGCCCGAGCCCAGAGGTGGCGCTCAGATCCTCTATAGGGTCTCTGGCTCCCATCTTGCAAACCTCGGAGACCAGAGCCTTGATGCCCTCAAAAGAGCATGGGGCTACATCAAGGCTCACAAGCTCCAGAGTAGTACTGAGAAATTGCAGGTAGAGGCGTAGGCTTCAACTTAAGCTCCCCCACCGGAGGCTTGAACTTAAGTTTGTTCCTCCACCCAAAAAGAATAACTTGATTGAGCTTAATTAAGCCTCCAGCCGCCGAGAGGCTCAGAGTTAAGTTCAAGCCTCCAGTCGCGAAGAATTACCTTGGGGCTTGAACTTAAGCCTCCACCCACTCAAGTTAGAGCCTCCACCCAGGCTAGAATCACGAGGAGACTCAAACCTCCACCTGTAGGAGGCTCAAACTTAAGTTCGATCCTCCACCAAAAGAGAATCGCCAAGGGTTTTTTCATGAACTACAAGAGGGGTCAGAAAGAGGCAAGGTGACAAGGCGATTGCCTAGTGAGAAGGAGGTCTGTGTGAAAAGGACATGATTAGGGTAGGCCCATGATCAGGGCTTGGTAACTGCAGTCCAAGCTCCCTCTTTCTCCTTGTCTAATTTGAGGGTACTGGGTGCTGAGGCAAAGCAATGAGGGGCTATATTGGTTGGGCCCTTGGCAGCACCATTTGCGAGTACAGTGATGGACCGCATTGAGTGCTAGATATGATAGAGTAGAGCTCCGGATGATGCAGTCCACCAGCCAACTGCAGTAAGCATCTTGATACTGATTACATAGCTCAACTAGAAGCTTATATATTGTATTTCTACTAGTGACGTTGTTGAAGCTCCATGCGTAGTACTGCTACTAGTGCTACGAAAGTAGTACTAGATTATGACGATGATGATCAGTTTATCATGAGCATTAAATCAGACGTGGCTCCTATCCTCATGCAGATGCTCTTCACTACAAGCATCAAAGACCTAGAATCTGATGCAGGTGCTCGGGGAGGACATACATCCAAAGTACACGTAGCAGGATCACGTGCGGGCGCAGCAGCCAATAATCATAGTATGCGTGCTCGTGTATCTAGTAAATTGGTGCATGAGTGTGGTGTTTTCCACTGTGTTTTTCCCACACTAGTATGTCTCATGTACAACTGAAGTAGGTGTACCAGGTACTACACCTCATGACGCATCAGTAGTGGCGAGGCGCTGCTCCATAGTATCGATATTGGCAAGTGGTGCACACAACGTAATCTAGCTGGTGAGGAAAAATGCAGATGCCATGGACTCAGCCGCAGAGGGCAGGTGCAACAAGGATTGACGGTGGAGCTTCTTAGCTTGAAGAGATGCACATAAAGAATCTGCTATGAATTTGCAGCGCCAAGGCCACAAGTCTCACAGCATGAGCATGAATTTTTGTGTTGTTGAAGAGGTGCAACAACCCGAGAAGCAGAAACGTCAAGAGTCGCTGGAGCCTGTCCAGTGTCTACATCTCCATCGTTAGTGTTCCTTCGGTTAAAATTGACGGCAGCAATTAGAGCGTGGCGTCAGTTTCAAAATCACTTGAGAACTTGACTATTTGATACCTTCAAGGATTGAAGTGGGTTTTTGTCTTTTACTCGACATGTCTTTTCATTTTTTGAGCAACAGTGCAAATGAAATGAATCTTGAAGTGCAAAGGAGTTTGAGCTACGAGCCTCCCGGTGGTGAAGTGCAGAGACATTCAATCTCAACTTCAAGTTGCCATGTGAAGTGCAAAGGTGCTCGATTTCAAAATTCGAGCAATGTGAAGTGCAAAGGCGCTCAATCTCAAAGTTCAAGCCATGTGAAGTGCAAAGGGGGTCAAACTCAAGTTTGAGCCAATGTGTAGCCCAACTCAAGCATGACATGACGGATTAAGGAAGTGGGATTTTTAGGGTGTCCAAGTCAAGGTTGCCTTCAACTCGTGCCCACATTTGCATGTGTATGTCAAGCTAGTGTTTCTTCTTGTAATTTAGTCACGCAAAGTGTTGTAATAGATTCTCACAAACTATATAATCTTGCTATGGTGTTCTTCTTCTATTCACGCAAGATCTTGTAATGTAGTTTCTCAAACTCAAGCTTATTTATCATTCTATATTGAAACACTATAGAATCCTTCAAAAATTTCATTGTTTTCATCAAGTGTTGATGTACACTTACATGTCCTCCTAGTAAATCAACAACACACCTTATAGCACGTCTATTTACATGTAGAGGTTTTTAACATCATGAAAACTACAAGTTTGGGACTTCTCGCAACTATTGTTTCTTAGTTGTTTTTCGTACTCAATGTCTAACATCCCTAGACCATCTCAACTCCCATGCAAGAGTGAGAAGTCTTACTTTTTATGTGCAGATGGACTATTTGTGTGTCTCTTCTATCATTCCTCAATTCTATACATTTTGTATTGCAGTCTTGCATTGTGGTGCTAGCTTTATGATGTAGAATGTGAGCACAAAATCTTAGCACACTCCGCTTTATGTATTTGTGAGATATTCATATGTGTTGTTGCTTAAAACAAATAGCTGGATCAAGTCTCACCTATCATCCATCAATTTTATATGGTTTTGCATTGCAAAAAGTCTTGCTTTGTGGTGTTTTTGATGTTGTAGAAAGTAACCATAACATCTCGACACACTTCATAAATTTTCCAAATGAGCTTTGGGCTTCTACATCCAAACCACTCTAATTTTTCCTAGATTTGCCCCCCAACACAATTCACTCACTAACATGACAAAAACCTAACACTCGCCAATACTTGA
The DNA here is from genome assembly GCF_014529385.1 of Adiantum capillus-veneris. Classification (NCBI taxonomy): domain Eukaryota; kingdom Viridiplantae; phylum Streptophyta; class Polypodiopsida; order Polypodiales; family Pteridaceae; genus Adiantum; species Adiantum capillus-veneris. The sequence goes on from NC_140945.1 coordinate 81,555,530, forward strand.
TAGTCAAAATGCAACCTTGACACCCAATACATGACAACAAATACAACCCAACATAATATTGTTAGCTTTACTTGACAACTTGACAACCACTATCGCCGGATAACACTGCAACATAGCACAACAAGAAGTCAAGTGATAACTACAAAAAATTGTCCCAAAATTATGCATTTGTCCCAAAGTCCTAAATATGTCATGATTGCCATATACTGCGCCTCACAACTAGAAGTGGCCATAGTAGATTGGTTCTTGCTCAATCATGATATGCATGAACTGCCTGATGAAACAAAAACCACTCGTGGACACTCGCGTGTCAAAACGATCAGCCCAATCTGAGTTTGAAAAAGAATGTAAATCTAGCAGCAATGATCTTCCCTTGGGATAAAACAAGCCAAGATGTAAAGTGCCACTCAAGTAGTGAAAAATCCTCTTGACATCCTGCCAATGCTTAGACCTTGGGCTATATATAAATTTGCTGACCTGTGAGACTGCAAAATGAATATCCGGCCTCGTGTTGTATACATAAATAAGGCAGCCAACAAAAATTTGGTAAAGAGTGACATCAGCAGGATCACAGATCATGAAGACTCAATTTCAAACCTGTTTCCATGGGAGTGGCAATAGGTTTGCAATCCTCAAGTCCAAACATACATAGCAATGTCTCTATGTAACTTGTCTGACACAAAGCAATATCATCATCACATTGCTTAAACTGTATACCCAAGTAATGATGCAGCAACCCCAAATCTTTCATCTTGAAAGTAACATTCAAATCAGCCTTAAATTTAACAATATGTCTCTCGTTTGGCCCAGTGATCAGCAAATCATCCACATAGAGAACGACAATGAGAAGTACATCACCCTCACGTTTTACATACAATGTGATTTTTGATGGACTAGTACAAAAGCCTCGTTTAACCAAATGAGTGTCATACCAAGCACGAGGAGATTTCTTCAACCCATACACAGATTTCTTACAGTTACACACCTTATCTTCTTTCCCTTTAATGAAAAAACTATGAGGCTACGTTACATAAACTTCCTCAAATATGTCACCATTCAAGAAAGTAGTCACAATGTCTGGTTGATGTACATCCCAACCAAAATGAGTTGCCAATGCACATGGAGAATGCCCAGTAGTCATACGAAAAGTGGGAGAAAAAGTTTCATAAAATTTATGCCTTTTTGTTGTTCATAACCCTTTGCAACAAGTCGAGCCTTATAGCGATCAAGCTCACCATCCAACTTGCGTTTCAACTTGTGAACCCACTTTGTAGCAATGGCCTTTTTGCCAGGAGGCAAATCACATAAATTCCATGTGTCATTTTCTATAAGTGTATCATATTTTGATTGCATGGCAGTCATTCAATTTTTTGAATTTTGTGCTTCATCAAAATACAGAGGTTCCTCAACATCACATAAGCTAGACACAGCCAAAGCATAACAATCTGATGCATAAGATGCATAGAAAGAACCTGAACGAGTACGACTAGACAAAGAGGCCATTTTGGCATACCTCTAGCCTGCTCATTCTCAGCCTTTTCCTCATCAAGTACATCATGTACATCTGCATCAATAATAGGCTGATCTATAACATTTTTAGAAACCCCCATACGCTATACATTTGTCTCATTGGAATTTCCATTCAAACTTCCACCACTGAAAAGAGACGAGAAAGTGTCATAAATGTTATGTGGGCTTACATTATTGTCTCTAGTACATGATAGCAAGGACTCAATAGAATCTTCCACAAACACAACATCTCGTGAAACCAAGATATGCTTTGTTTGTGGATGATACAACCTGTAACCTTTGCTTTCAGCATTATAACCAACAAAAATACATTTGACAGCCTTATCATCCAATTTTCAGCGTTGTGTTTGTAGCACCAAAGCATGAGCCAAACAACTAAAAACGCGCATGTGTTCAATATAAGGCTTTCTATCATGCCATGCTTCATAAGGAGTCATAGACTGCAAAGCTTTTGTAGGACACCTATTAAGAACATAAGTGACACACATGATGGCCTCAAGCCAAAACAAATGTGGTAAAGTTTGACTTTTGACCATACATTGTGCCATTTTCATAAGTGATTTGTTTTTTCTCTCAGCAACACCATTTTGTTAAGGCGTATACGGAATTGTACATTGGTGTTTTTATCCCACGACTAGCCAGAAATGCATTGAATTCATGAGACATATACCTTGTTAGGTTGAATGACCATGTGGCTGACCGCCCATCACTAACTGCTACTAACCCTAAGTGTACATCTATACACTTGTGTGAGCCACTAACACAAAGTAAAGTGTGTATTGTGCCTAAGTGCATAAGATAGAGAAGAAAGAAAGGGGGCACACAGTGTGTGTCGGATCTCCCCCTCCAACCTGTGTGTGTGGCTATGGTGGTGTGTGTGCGTATTCATCTTCCTCTTCCACTATGCTCTTGGCTCCTCTCCTTCATCTGGTATCAGAGCTGGTTCATTCCCAAAATTGCTTCCGTGTGTGGGTGCACTTTCAAGAGTGCAAACAGGGTTCCGGCTTTGGCATCGGCAACCGAGAGCGTTTCCAGCAAGTGTCTTGAGATTTTACCCCCTTTTGGAGCCATTCGTGCCATCAGAAACCTCATTCAAGCTGCAATTTAGGAGCTGCATTTTTCAGCTCTCTTTTGGTAGTTCGTGTTGAACAGCTTTCATAGCCATTATAGGTACCATTGTTGCAGTCTCTTCCATCTGCGAGAGCCCACGGCTCATTCAGGAGTGTGTAGCCTCTTTCAGAGTGGCCTCATACACACACATAGAGTGGGCATTTGACGGCAATGTCTTCTTTGACTACAAGTATAGGCACAGGTACATAGAGCGGCTTGGTTAGCTTCCTCTCTACTTCTCGGCCTCGATTTTGGCTTCGGCTATGACATCGGCATCAACTCACAGGCTACATGTTTCAGTGCTTGCAATATTTTGTTTCCAATGGGAGCAGTTTTTTATGCGTACATGCACATGTTGGCACTTTTGACAGTGTTTGAGCTCTTTTGAGAGCAGTTTGACTCCCCGCATGGGATATTCTTTGCATGCACATGCTTTTGGTGCATGTTTGAGCATTGTGAGAGACTTGTACGTCTTTGTGGATACTGCCATTGTGCGCTTTTGTGGAGCCATCTTTTGGCTAGTACGGCAGTCTTGACCATTTTTTATACTTGGTCCGATGATAGCCATTTCTAAGACTTGGCTATACGTTTTGCTGCATAACCTACATTTTTGAGGTCCAATAGCGTGAGGTTTTCATTAAGTTGGGGTATTCTCAAATGTGGAGATACTTTCGGTGATACAGGTAGCTAGAGCATCCCTTACTAGGCCTCGCCATAGGACATGTATAGAGTGATATAGGTGCTTTTGACGCCAAGTTGGTGGTCTATTGTCAGTTTGATAGTTTATGCACCTCATTTGGTCTCTATACTTGAGAGGCATTGCCCTCTTTTATGCTTTGTGAGTGACTTACTTGGTCATTTTGTCTTGTACTAGTTTTGGTTGACGTAGTCCTAAATACAAAGGAGACTCTGCCGAAATTTTTCTAAAATCTTTTGGTAGTTTTGTCACCATGTCTACTAGTAAAGACCGTGACATTTATGACATATAGAAGTTTGATGGCACTAATTTTCAGCTTAGGAAGAACCAAATGCATGATGTGCTTGTCCAAAAGAAGCAAAGTTTCCTATTGCCTATGCGGCTAGAACTGAAGATATACACATGACTCAGTTTCAATGGGAGGAGCTTGATGAGTTATGCAGGTGGTCAGTTTGACAGTTTATGCACCTCAGTTGGTCTCTATACATTGTGCTTTTGAGAGGCATTGCCCTCTTTTATGCTTTGTGAGTAACATACTTGGTCATTTTGTCTCATATTTTGGTTGACATAGTCCCAAATACAAAGGAGACTCTGCCAAAATTTTCCTGAATCTTTTGGTAGTTTTGTAACCATGTCTACTAGCAAAGACCCTGACATTTATGACATAAAGAAGTTTGATGGCACTAATTTTCAGCTTTGGAAGAACCAAATGCATGATGTGCTTGTCCGAAAGAAGCAAAAGTTGCCTATTGCCTATGCGGCTACAACTAAAGATATACACATGACTCAGTTTCAATGGGAGGAGCTTGATGAGCTATACAGGAGCTTGATGAGCTGTACTTTTTAGTGTTAGAATGTGAGACTGCTCATGCTTTATGGCGGAAATTATGCGACACTTACGAAAAGGATATGGCTAGCAATAAGGTTTTCATGATGCGAAAACTTTTCAACCTTGGTATGAAGGAGTCAGCTAGCGTTGCCAACCATATCAAAGACTTTGATTCTCTTTTTGCCCAGATTCGTGCACAATGCATGGCCATTGATGATGATATCTTGGGATATCTTTTTCACAACAGTTAGTAACTCTGTTCCTAATGGTATGCTAAAATACAATGATGTTACTAGTATACTTTTGTCAGAGGAGATGTGTCGGAAGAGCATGACTAGCTCGCATTTATGGCGAAGCTCATTATGTGCAGGGATGATAAGCAACGTAAGGGTCATTCTTCGCAATGTGAGTCCAAGAAAGAGGGAAATAGAAATGCATCAAAAGGTAGATCAAAGTCTCGTGGTCGCCACAATGTTCAATGCCATTATTGTGATAAGTTTGGTCACATAAAGAAGGATTGTTATGCTTGGAAGCGTGACAAAAAGAAGGGAAAAGGTAAAGACAAAGATCATGATGACAAAGAGGAGAAACCAAAGAGTTCAGTTAAGATTGAAGAACTAAACATGGTTGAGGATGACAGCGATGCGCAAGACATCAATATGTTGACTAAAAATAATGATGTCTTTATGATGCACAGGAAACTCTATCTTTACAGAGTTCTATGCCAGCCGAACTCCTTGTTAGTGGTGAAATATCCCATACATGGATTCTTGATTCGGGTGCTTCGTTGCATGTCACACCTCATAAACATTGATTTACTACATACGAGGAAACCATTGGCTCTTTTACACTTGGTGACAATTACTCTTGTGATATTCTTGGCGTAGGTGATATTGCCATGGTTATGGCAACTAGGGTTAAGTTTATCATCCATAATGTGCGTCATGTTCCAGCTTTGACACGCAATCTGATTTCGGTTAGACGTCTTGATGACTTGGGTTACAAAGTCACTTTTCATTAGCATTCTTGGCGTGTTGTGAAGGTTCATCTTATTATAGCCCATGGTTCTAAAGCTGGTTCACTTTATCCTCTTTACATTAGGAGAAAGCTGGACTCACTTTTGGGCCTTTCAGTTCTAGAGAGAGAGTGACACTCGATCAATGAGGAAGAGGATAACGTTACATTGAGAATCGACCTTTTGGAGCCAAGCTCTTTTAGAAAAAAGGGAGAAAATATTATTTTTGTTCATCAAATTGCACAATTTTTACGCTTTCAAGGCATAAATGCCATAAGTCGTACTAACTCTGTACCGACGAATTTCAAAACTTTCATTGAAGACTCTATCTAGTATCTATGTTCCCGCCCAAATATGACTTTTAGTAGCTCTACTTCCCTCTCAAAACTTCTTCCCTTTTTCATATTTGCGCTACCCTTGCTGTGTATTCTAGTGCACACCATGACTACTTCTCGAAAGCCTAGCACTACCATTGACTCTGTTAGCATTTTTAACAGTTATACTACAGATGATCAACCATGGATCCCATCTCGAATAATTACTATCGAAATTTGGGTTCTACTGCACACTAGGAAGAGGAAGAGAAGGCAACGCAATGATTTCGTGGAGGCTTTCAAGGGACAAGTTAAAGAGTTTAAAGTGTGTGCACAAAGAAAGCGGGTGAAAGAGGTCCTCATATTTCTAGCATGTAGACTTAAGGTTGCAAACATCTCCTCCAAGTTTTCCACGACATCGACCCAACTGTAAGTTATTTTGATTATCTCACTTAGTGCATGCTTATATTTGAAGGTTAAGTGGTGGATATCATCTTTGGTATTTTTCAAATATTTATCCATCAAATAGGACGGATTGGCAACCAGTTGAGAGCATGGTTGGGATTTTTTATGCTTTCCATGCATTTATTGGTGAGCAAATGTACCGAGGAAGACAACACAAGGAACTTGCAGATAATGGAGTATTCTTTTATGATATGTCATATTTGGAACCGAGAACTTCCTTTGGTTGGGGTTGTGTAGCTCCTTTGTCACTTCCATCCTTTGACAGCAAGGATTGGTCTCTACCAGCTTCGCAAACTAGTGAAAGCTTTAGGAATAGGTTGTTTCACGATATACAAAAGTTCCTCAAGTATTCAATTGCCACAAAAATAGTTTGGCTTGCACTATTTATGCCTCTTGAAGTGTTTGTAGATTTCTTTTTTGATAAGCAAATAAGAACTACCGCAACAATGTTCATTTGCAAGTCTGAGAGCTGTTTGGACTATTTAAATGATAATTGGGATAGAAAATAGTCACAGGGCAAAATCTGTATTTTGCAAAAGAAGTCTATAATTTGCAAGTTCATTATAAGCTCTCAAAATTTCATAGTGTTGTTTATTACTATTTTAGATATCATCTTCTTAGTGGGCAGCGTATTCCACTCGACCAAGATACAGTCTAGCCTCGAGAACAAAACCTTTATCAATGGAGCTCTACTTTCAAGACAACCTACTTATTGTGATGGAGACAATGTCAAGCACAACTCTTGCACAACTCAAGGTAGATCTTACATGTGAAGAACTTCCACTTTTGTCGAAATTGTATACATTCACTCTATGTCCGGGTTTAGTTTTAACAAGCCATCTACGGTGCAGATCGCCTCAATGGCCATGCATGGAGTTCCCATCCATCGATCCCCTCAACCCCCCCTCCCCCCTTAAATGCTCCATGTCACTTAGTCCTGAGGGTTGATGAAGGTTAATCAAGTCAATTGAGGCCCTCTCGATTAGCACCTTGAGTAACTCTGCCCTCTCTCCAAGCTCTGATACCAAACGTGAGAGTTACAAAATAAAAAGAGTTAATGAACAACGATGAGTTGCAGTACATGGACATCAATCTTAGGAATTAAATAAACATGATATGAAGATTGTCAGAGAGAGAGAGAGAGAGAGAGAGAGAGAGAGAGAGAGAGAGAGAGAGAGAGAGTTAATGAATAGCGATGAGCTGCAGTACATGGACATCAATCTTAGGAATTAAATAAAATTCATGATATGAAGATTGTCACACAGAGAGAGAGAGAGAGAGCGAGAGAGAGAGAGAGAGAGAGAGAGAGAGAGAGAGAGAGAGAGAGAGAGAGAGAGAGAGAGAGAGAGAGAGAGAGAGATCTTTTTACGTCTATTTAAGGGCGAAGTTGGCCTATTAAACAAATCAAATATACATGTGTGTCCTCCATCTATCAAGAAAGGACGAAATTACAAAGTAACAAAATGTGGTCGTGTGATTGGGGTAGATGGGGTGATCCATTGGAGGCTAGGATACAGGATGCTTGGTATATAAGGAGGGGGGGGGGGGAGTCCACTGCTGATAGCAAATTGAAGATCTCTGAATTGTACACATTCTCTATCTTCTTAGTAAAATAATATCTAGGATATGCGTGATTTTGTTGGCTATGTTGGGATAAAGACTCCATATGCCTTACCCCACGCCGGATGTCCGATATCAAACCGCCCATTGACTTTTTCCTTCTTCCTTTATATACAAAGAATAAGGAGATAAAATTTGTTGCTATATCCTCTACGCCACACTCATTCATCCACTCGCACCGCATGCTTTCACACTGCATCGCCGCTTTCAAATAGTATTAGAGCCATAGCTTTCTCGATCTTGTGCCCCGGCTATCCGACCCCCTCCACTCTCACAAGAGTGAGATTTATGTATAACCATAATGGCTATAGCTTATAGGTAGTGACAAGTTACAGGTTCTACAAGCTTACGAGCATAGAATTTTACAATTATCAGATTTTGCACGCAATTTTGTGGGATGCGTAGTTAGGATTGCGTTTTTGCTATCTACTTATGCATATGTCATGTGTTTTATGCTCGACTGAGAGTTGTTTATTCCAATTATGAGACTTTGCTACTTGTTGTGCTTACGTTGTCAATCATTTTTTGGATGAGCATAAAGTCACTAATTCATGCTAAAAAGCTTGTCCACTAGCCTCGTGTATATATGTGTACATAGCCCTACGAGTTTTGGAAGTGGCTCTGTAAAAATTCATGTACAAAGGTGTGATTTTGCCAAGCTTGAATGCTGATGTTTGGGTTGTTCGAGACTCCAAAATATGGTTTTTAATAAGTATTTTCAGTCACTATACTTCGATGGTTCTTACCGAAGAAGTCATGATGCTGCTTCAGGAGGCATTGTCATATATGATGCAGCACAAGGGAAGCTTGTAAGAAAACAAGGGCTGAAACTTGATGCAAAGAGTAACAATGAAGCATAGTACATGGCCCTTGAAGGTGGTTTGCACATTTTCTTACAGTTGGGAATTAGATGCTTACAGATCAAAGGAGATGCCTTGTTGGTCGTAAAGCAAGTATTGGGAGTATGGAAGAATAAGATTCTCAAACTGAAGATTTTATGCTTCAAGGTGAAATTATTGCTCAAAAAGTTCGAAGCATGGAGTTTGCAACATATTGCGAGGTCTCAAAATGAAGAAGTTTATAATGCTGTCCAAGAAATGATCACTTGTGTGTTTGTATTGAAGGCAAATGCCCCTTTATATCATGGAAGAGAAGTCTTATCAAAGGAGATGGATTTTCTGTTGACACGTATTCTACCTGAAGATTTACCATCCTCCAAAAAGTATGTGTTCATAAGAAAAGCTAGGAAATACAAAATGCTTGATGATGTGCTTTACATGAAAGAAAGTGATTTGTTTTGCGTCGTGTGCCCTAGAAAGAGGAAATTTACAAGATTTTGGAAGAAAATCGTGAGGGATCTTGTGGAGGCCATTTTGCCATGAAGATTATGTTACATAAAATCTTGCAAGAAGGCTATGTATGGCCAAGCATTCAACGGGATGTTAATCATTGGTGCAAGTCGTGTTTGCCTTGTCGGAAGATGGGAAAGAGAATTTTAAAGCCCGAATTGCGACATATAGTTCTAGCTTTTTGATGTGTTATAAAAATGGGGTCTTGATGCTATTGGACCCTTACCTATGACTAGCAAAAGAAATGCTTACATTTTGACAGCAGTGGATTACTTGTCACGATGGGCAGAAGCCAAAGCTGTCAAACAAATTACCAGTAAGGAGATGGGGAAATTGGTTTATGAGAATATATGCTGCAAATTTGGTGTACCCCTAGAGCTACTTTTTGATAGAGGGCCAGAATTTAGAGGAGAGTTGTTTGATTTCTTATGCGAGAAGCTCAATATACAACATAGGTACAATTCTCCTTATTATTCACAGTGCAATGGTCTCAACGAGAGATTCAATGGAGAGTTGGTAAAGATCTTGACAAAGATGACCCAGACACATGGGAAGACGAGTTGCCCTGTGCATTATGGGCCTACAGAATTGCTATCAAAACGAGCACAAGATTTTCTCCTTATCACTTGGTTTATGGCAAGGAAGCCTTATTGCCAATTGAAGTGGAGATTCCTACACTCAAGTTATTGTCATTGGGAGATAAAGAGCAAGAAAATGCCTGGCAAAACAGGTTGCTGGATTTATAATGTTTGCAATTGGAGAGAGTTTTAGCTTTGAGCTACTATGAGGAAGTATCAAAGAGCTAAAAGCTAATGAATGCGTGGAGGACAAGAAAATTGAAAAGGATGATTTGGTGTTGCGATACAATAGCAAGTTGGACAATACCTTTCAAAGGAAGTTTCAAATCAAATGGGAAGGTCCTTTTACTGTTGTGAACAAATTTGAAAATGGCACATATCAATTGGTAGATTTGAGCAGTGCACATCATAAATATCATGTTAACACTAGAATGGTAACCTAACAGGACATAAAAGTGTCCTTTCAGGGTTTTGAGAAAAATTTCCAAAACCATAGTAGATCCACTCATTTTGAAAAATCCTTTCATGAGCTTATAGTTCAATAACTACTACATATGGAAAAAATGAGAAACTTGTAATTTTTCTCATCCCTTGGTCACTACAAGCCTCCAAAGTTGATGGACCAGTGCATTTTGCCCAAAACAACAATTTCTTACGGTTGATTGCATATAAATAAGAGTGGAGATTTTTGTAGGACATGAGATAAAATGCCCCGTTAACTTCAATGGGTTGGTGACCAAAACATATGGTTGATTTCACCTCACTAATTTTTTTTTGGGCAAAAAAAATAGGTACAAAAAATTTGCATTTTTGTCGTTCTGCGGACCTATCATCAAAGTTTCTATAGTCACGCTCAATACAGATACTATATACATGTTCTCTTAGTTCCCTTTGGGCCTCTGGATTCAAAAGGAGCCATGGAGCATGTCAAAAGGATAATGGATCTCTTACAATTGGAACCTTGGGGGCAATGATATAGTGCTAAATACAACAAACATGAAAAAACTGGGTTTAGCATTATGACCTCTAGAAACCCATAGAAACTACTCAATATCTAGCCAATTTTGTAGTCTATGATTAGATATGGTTACTACCTACAAAATACACACAATTTGCCTAAGAAACTAGCAATATTGAGAAAGTTATACTTGCTACTCTAAAATGTATCGTATTCTTCAGCAATCAAAAAACTCAACCATCATCATATACTATGCTATATAGCATATTAGGTCCCCCAAAACTCAAGGAAGATTAGCTTTATGTTATACATTACACTTACACAATCAAAATTGAATTTGGATATCAAGAAAGCCACCAAAAAAATCATAAAAAGTGCTAATTTTGGCCAAAAAACAGGATTATGCAATTCTTGTAAATTGGTCATAACTTTCAATTGTAACACTAAGCTCTCCCTACAAGCATCAAAACATGTTGATAACTATGAAGGCCTAACCTCTAGCCATCTAAACCTCACAAACATGAAGTTTAGAGTGGTATAGGTCCCAAAAATTGAAAAAAAGCCAAAAACAGGACCCGTTTTTTCACACACTTTAGGTTCAAAAATGTTGTGCAAGAGTAAGGTTAATGGTGAGATTGATACTCAAAAAAAAATGCTAAGTTTTTTTCAGCTCATAAGGCAACTTTGTGGATATATAGCACCTAGAAATTCATTTTCATACTCTTCAAATAATTCAAGCAAAATGGTCACTTAACAGGACACAAAAGTGTCCAAGGACATAAAAGTATCCTGTTACCATTCTAGTGTTAATGGTTATAGATTGAAGAAGTATCTGGTGTGTTTGATGACAATTGTGACAGATGAGATGTTATCAATGGAGGGAGACAAGGTGGAGACATCTAAGGATGCAGATGAGGTTTTTGGGGATGAAATGCAGCAGTTGTTCACCCTAGGAACCTCTGCTTGTCATGAATGACTAAGCAGGCTAGGGAGGGTTGGAAAACTATGTCAGGCATTTTGTGGATGAGCATAAAGTCAGTAATTCATTTTAAAAATCTTGCCCACTAGCCTCGTGTATATATGTGTACATAGCCCTACGAGTTTTAGAAGTGGCTCTGTAAAAATTCATGTACAAAGGTGTCATTTTTCCAAGCTTGAATGCTGATGTTTTGGGTTGTTCAAGACTCCAAAATATGTGTTTTAATAAGTATTTTCAGCCGTGATTTATAGCTTGTGAATCAGACGTGTACATCATGAGTTATGAGAATTCAAAGCGGGTGGTCTCAACCTAGAAGGTGATTGCAGGTGCATGCCAGAAGGGAAACTAGGCCAACTTGGGGGTCTAAGATTAGAAATGTTGAATTTTTATATTTTTGGAGATAGCCGAGGTGATGGGCTTCGAGCCGTGTGTTACGATGCGTCATTCGGTGACCGGAGCAGCAAGGTATGCCTCGGGGAAAATTGTTCGAGAAGTCCTCTCATGCTTTGGGAGAAGCTGGGAATTTTTGGGGAAGTTGGGAAGCTTGGGGAGAGTTGCCATGTGGCATGGAAGTAATCCCACATGGGAAGAGGAAAGGGGAAAGTGGAGGGTACATAGAGCACTTTGGGAGCTTATTATGGTGTATCAAAGGTTAGAGGAGCTCTCTCAAGGCTTGGCTATGGGGGCTCGTGGGCTCATGGGGAAGGGGATGGTGAAATTTTCAGTCCACACCAACTTCCCAAGCACTTGGCCACTTTTTTTGGTCCCCGGACACTCGCCCCCACCCCATTCTCTGGTCAAAGGGTCACCGACAAGTCATTTTTCACCCAAAACAGACCAAACTTGGACCAATTAAAAGGTGCCCAAGGAGAGAACCATGTCGACTAAGAGGAGAGAGAAAATTCCTTGGGATAAGAGCCAAAAAATAATCTCTTGTTTGTATCTACACTTGCTAGACCTGGTCTTGTAGTCAAATTTGTGGATGACAAATGTACATTACATGATCTCAGTTTTGGTGATGAAATTGTTGCATCTGGCATTTTATACCGTGGACTACATAAGCTCACCTTGTATGATAAGTGTGGGCAGAATTTTGCAAATGTTCTTGTAGATTCAGGGGTGGTTTCAGATGTAAAACTTTGGCATGCACGTTTTGGGCATTTGAATTTGCAGTTTGCTGCGTTTGCAAAAAATTGATATGGCTACTTTTTTACCGCCTCTTGAAGCACCTGTCAAACATGTTTGTGAAGGCTGTATTTTGGGTAAGATGCAACATTCAAAGTTTTCAAAGGATGGTTTAGTTAGGGCCACATGCAGGTTGCAACTTGTGCATAGTGATGTTTGTGGGTCCATGCAAACTCCGTCCTTGGGCAATTACCTTTACTTCGTGACTTTTGTTGATGATTACTCTAGACATGCATGGGTGTATCCGCTCAAAGCGAAGTCCGAAGTGTTGATGTGCTTCAAACAATTTTTGGCTATGACTGAAAATGTCTTGAAATGTACTATGGGCACCCTTCGTTCAGATGGGGGTTGGGGGGGGGGGGGGTATGAAGGAGAGGAGCTGGGAGCATAGAGAAAGAGGAAGATGAATACGCACACACACTCACACACACACCACCATAGCCACACACACAGGTTGGAGGGGGAGAGCCAAGACACACTGTGTGCCCCCTTTCTTTCTTCTCTATCTTATGCACTTAGGCACAATACACACTCTACTTTGTGTTAGTGGCTCACACAAGTGTATATCTGTACACTTAGGGTTAGTAGCAATTAGTGATGGGCGGTCGGCCACATGGCCATTAAACCTAACATTTTCCACTTGATGGCCAATGTGTGGGAGACCATAAGAATGGAAGAGAACCACGCTTCACCCAATGCCCATCAACTCACGACAGTGCTGAAACTGATGGATGGAGAGACTTTTAGTGAGTGCATCCGCTGTGTTCTCTGACGTAGGAATATTCACTAAATCAAGCCTCTTGTTTTCCAGGCATTCACAACTGAAGTGATAACGCACATCAATGTGCTTTGTTCTGGAATGAAACACTGGATTGTTAGCCAAGGCAATAGCTCTCTGACTTTCACACTAAAGAACTGGTGTACACTGCTCCAATTGAAGATCTTTCACTAGGCGAGCAAGCCAAATAGCTTCTTTGCATGCCTCACTCAATGCAACATACTCTGCCTCTCTGGTAGAAATGGATGTAAAGTCTTGAAGAATGGTTCTCTAAGAAATAGTAAACCAACAAATGTGTAAATCCAACATGTTTTTTATTTACGACTGTCAACACAACCTGCATAATCACTATCTACAAATTCTTGAATGGATGACTCTCCATGACCATAGCATAACTGCCTATCTGTAGTGCCACTCAAGTATCTGAGAATCGACTTGACAACATCCCAATGCTTTTTACCAGCATTAGACATAAATCTGCAGACAACTCCCACTACATGTGCAATGTCATGTCTTGTAGCCACCATGGCATACATGAGACTACCACAAGCTGAAGCATAAGGAACCTTAATCATCGCAGCTTTGTCCTCAACAGATTTGAGAGTCATTCTTGCTAAGTTTCAAATATGCAGGCAATGGAGTACTCAAATCCTTCCCCTTTTACATGTTGAAACGATCAAGAATCTTGTGCACATGCTCATTTTGAGAAAGGTACAATAACCTCTTCTTAAGGTCACAAGTAATGTGCATACCCAAAATGTGATTGGCTTTACCCAAATCTTTCATGTCTAATTGACTTTTTAGCTTGGTTTTCAAGTCAGCAATGTCCTTCTTGGAATGACCAGCAATAAGCATGTCATAAACATAAAGGATAAGCATAATAAGTTGTCCATTGGGTTGTCTTTTCACGTAAAGACATGGATCCTCATTACTGCGCTTATAGCCTAGGGAACGCATAAATGCATCAAACTTTTGATACCATTGTCTGGATGATTGCTTCAAGCCATAGAGACTTTTCAGAAGCTTACAGACCAAATGTTCCTTGCCCTTTAGCACAAACCCTTCAGTTTGCTGCATATAAATCTCTTCCTCGAGATCACCATGTAAGAAAACTATAATGACATCCATTTGATCAAGCTCCATATCTTCAGTGGCAACCAAAGAAAGCAACATTCTCAGTGTGGTCATCCTGACCACTGGAAAAAAGATTTCCTGGAAATCGACACCGTATTCTTTCTTGAAATCTTTGGCCACTTAACGAGCTTTGTAATTGTCAATCTTCTTCTTGTAAACCCGTTTACAAGGCAATTCTTTCCTACCTTTTGGCAACAGAACAAGTTCCCATGTTTTGTTCTTTGCAATATTGGACATCTCCCTCTTCATAGCATGTTTCCACTGAACCTTATCATTGGCTAGCATAGCCTCTTTGTAACAAGAAGGCTCACCACTATCTGTAGGAAAAACAAAATCCACGCTTGGAACAAAACAATCTAGCAGATGTGAGACTCTTAAGATCTCCATGGCTGATCAGAACTCGTATTAGCCTGTGTAGTAAGTGGCTCGCGATCTGTCTGGATAGGAGGTGATATATCAAAAAACATCACTTTTCGGAATTCAACCTCTTTCACTTGCTGTCTATGCATCTTAGTCTCATTAAAGACAACATCACTACTACGGATCACTGATTGAATTTTCGGATCCCATAAATGATAGCCAAATTGACCATCTACACCATAGCCAATGAAGATGCATTTCCTAGACTTAGGATCTAGCTTAGCACGCAACTCCTTGGGTACATGTGCATAAGCTTCACAACCAAATGTGCGGAGTTTTTCATAAGACAATTTATGTCCCGACCATAACTCAAAGGTACACAAAATTGTAATGAAGCGTGTGTATAATGCTTCAGCCCAAAACGCTTGTGGTAAATTAGCCTCTGATAGCCCAGACATAATCTGCTCTTGGATGGTCCTATTCATTCGTCCCGCAACACCATTTTGTGCATGGGTATAAGGAGCTGTAAACTCACGCTTAATTTCCCTACTTGAACAAAAGTCTGTAAACTTTTTGGAGACATATTCTCCACCATTGTCTGAGTGCAAAGCTTTCAACTTATGTTCAGACTGAGTTTCAACACTAGATAAGAACTTCTTGAAGCAAGAAAAGGTCTCATCTTTAGACTTAATGGAGTAGACCCAAACATATCGTGTTGTATCCTCAATGAATGTAATATAATAAGACGCACCACCATGGGATTTAGAAGGCATAGGCCCACATAAATCACTCTGTATAAGCTCTAAGGGTTTTCTTTCTTTTTCAAAAGAATGTGTACGATGTGTGCGTATTTTCTTTCCATATTGACAGTGCTCACAAAAGGAAAAATAAAAAAATGACAAAGACGGTAAGTAGCCCAAACGAGAGAGTGTCTCCATGCCCTTCTTTGATATATATCCTAACTATGCCAAAAAGCAACAGTTGGCAGCTCGGTTACAAAAAGAACACTGTTTTTATCACATACACATTAGGAGAAAGTTGGACTCACTTTTGGGCCCTGTAAGAAGTTTCACGTCGGCTTAGAGAGAGAAAATGAAAATGTTAAATTGTGCATTTTATGTGATACTTTTTTGCGCCAACAAAAAGCCAAAATAACATTCTTTGGTAGGTAGCCGCCGTCTTTATCATTCTTATCCTTCGTTCTCTTGTCAGGAATCCAACTAACCGTATGACTAATGATTTGAAATGCCAACTTACAAGAGTTCCCTCCAGAAACATAAGCCACACGAACTCTATCAACTTTAAACATGAGAACCAAAACCTTAGATATTTCATGAGTTTTGAGAGTCTCTCTATTTCTCTATCAACTCTAGGAATGGAGAACGCTTATTTTTCT
This sequence comes from Adiantum capillus-veneris, assembly GCF_014529385.1. Lineage (NCBI taxonomy): Eukaryota > Viridiplantae > Streptophyta > Polypodiopsida > Polypodiales > Pteridaceae > Adiantum > Adiantum capillus-veneris. The sequence goes on from NC_140945.1 coordinate 81,571,827, forward strand.
GATGAGAATACCAATTTGAACTTGCAATCCTCAACCCCTTCATCTTTAACACTTACCCAAAGAAAAAACACACATCATTTTCATGTTGATGTATTGCAAGAGTACGCACCATTGCAGAAACGTAGGAGGGAGTCTTTCTTATCTCAACGAGAGAAATAACTTAGAAGGACAAACAAGGAACATCATTTGGATTTGTGAACCGATGGGTCTATTTATCCAAAGAATCCTTTGACAAATGCGCCACCTCCCTTTGCTAATATCACTAACCTCTTATATTTCATAGGTGATGGCAAGGATGGGCTATTGGGATACACCGAACATTTGAAAATGAGAGGATTGAATGCAGAAAGGCAAAGAAACGTCCTCGCAATGGAGAACATGTAGCTGAAGAAACTTAACGAAGCATGATCTCGGAAGATTTCATCAAACAAAGAGACGATCCAAGTCCTTGAGAAGAAGATCACAAGTTTGTGAGAGAAAGATACCGTTCTTGGTAGTCGAAAAAGAAATCAAGATCTGTGGAACATTGAGAACATGAAGGTTGGTAGTGGTGGCCTGAAAAAATGAATACGAACTTTAAGGTAACTCAAAGTTTGTTTCTGCTTTTTGTATCTTCAATTTGCTTCACTAAGAAACGGATACACTTTCCTATACATGATCATAACGCATGGTGCTTTTTTGGCAGGTCTTTACTGCATCCAAACTCGAACGGTGTAGGCTTCAATGCCGGAGTGCATTACAGTTGTCTAGTTCCAAATGAATTAGTTGAAGAGATGATAACTCAGAAAAAAAATTGTAAGTTGAAAGGGAGGCTCCTTACCTCCTTCATGAACAAGAATTGGTTGAAACCAATGGAAGTGCAAGCAATACTTGATGAGAGTGGCATCTCGCAGATGGGATACATGGCACTCTTCAAAGCATTAGCTAAAAAGTCTCAAAATAAACTGCAGAGAGAATAATTTCTACCAAAGCCATCACATGTATAGGTTTCTTGTCGATACGTTAACAATGAGGTGTTTGAGAAACTTGGATCACCATTCCATATTGAAGCAATGTTCTTAGGCAAGGGTGGCAGAGATGTACAGTTTGACGAGCACAACAACCTCTTTCTTGATCTTGAAGCATTGCGAAGGTATGCAGTTCACTTCTTTGACATCAGTCGAGAGGAGTGCGGTGGGGTTCTCAAGTTTGTTTTGAGGCTCGACAAGTGCGAGGTCCTACAGAACAAGAAGCTGGAGAGAGTCACCATTACCCTCATGAACAGAACTTTGGATCCATCAATAATGAAAGAGGACCATGATACTTCAACGTGCAATCTGAAAACAACATTCTTACTCTAGGATCATTTCAGGTATACTTAGTTCACTCTATAATAACAAAAATATTGATTATTTGGTTGTTGATTTTGTGTTTTCATTTTTCATTGTAGGTTGATAAGGAAAATTTTGAAATCCTCGGTTGGGTTTTTAGTCAAACCCAAATTCCTTCCATCATCAGTGAACAAAGAAACGGAGTCGTTCTTTCAGTGGAAGGATTTGGTGACTATACAATGGAATGGCACATGGCAGATGACTTAAAGACTCTTAAGTGTATGTACAACATAACACACGGAGCAGCTGTGGCAAATCCATGCTTATATGCATGGCTGATGCACAATCTCTAAAGAGTGTGCAATGGAATAGAGCTCCCAATAGACATCTTCAAGATAAAACTTTTAGGCCAGTGCTTGATATTCCTCTGAGTAGAGTTCACGTCTGGACACTTCATGCACTCTGTCAAAAATTTAAAAATTTGGTTCATTTGTACATATGTTTTGCATGGAAATTTTGCTAGAGAGAGTAAAAAAGAGTGATCAAAGCATTAGAGGGAGTGCTCTCAGACATTGGTTTGCATGGAGGCAATGTCAAAATCGAAGAGGACCCTAAGATGTCTCAAAGTCGTTACAAGGTACCTAGGAAAGCATCGATAGACGGCGTGAAGGCCAGAAGGTTTCTTGGGTTTAGCCTCAAAGATTCAGATAGAGAAGAGAGGAGAAACCTTTTCAACAAATGGAAACAGTTACATAAAGTGGTTAAAGACAATGCTGGTGGTGGGGCAATCCAAAATCACAAGGCGAACGTGTGAAAATCACTAGATAAAATTTTCCACTACGTTGAGCAGCATTCTTGGGACCAAAGTAAACTCACATCATTTCAAGCAGCCTTGCTGGATTGCAAGAAGGCTTATCTTACAGGGTGGGGTGGGCAACATATCACACATTACATGGTGGGTTAGCATTCTATGTATACAAAACAAAATTTTAAATTGTACTCTACTAACCATTTTGTTTTATTTCAATGCAGTACATACTGTTCAACCATGGTCCATATTTTTCCAAGACATATGGCTCACTATCAATATAGTCCACACAAGGCATGGAAAAAACCCACTATGTATGGCAAGAACAGGTTACTTTAAGCACACCAGACATGGGGGAGGAAAGGATAAGGCCAATAGCCTATTAGAGTTACACCAATGGACTTAAAGACAACTAATTCATAGAGAAAGGCAGAAGGAGCTTCTTAAGAGTTCATAAATTACACGGTCTTTACAACACATCTGCAAAGAGAAGAAACAGATGGCTGGGGGAAATTCAAATGCGAGGGAGCACCATGCGAGGTGGCGACAGTCACGAGTCAGGAGCAAGAGAAGATGGACCTGAGCCCGTCATTTTTATCCTCTTCGATGCACCTCCTTCTTCCTCACTTTGTACCTCTTCGATGTGCAAGCTCTGTAGATGAGCTCGCTCCTCTGTTGATGGCAGCATCCCCACGAGCATTAGGCGTCTTCTTTCCCTCAAAAACAGGTACTTGTTGTATGAATCTAAGCTCTCCGGGTCTTCAACCCCTGCAGCTAGAGCCTGAGCTGTGTAGGACATGAAATAGGGGGCTCTGAGTGCTTGGCACCCATACCCAATGCCAAAGACGCATAGAGAAAATTGTTTCTCAATCAAAATTAGTATTTCTGCGTTTAATGGGAGGGGGTTCCCACCACACAATCTTGTAATAACTTTCATTGCAAACAGTGGGAACTTTGCATTGTTCTCGGAGTATTCCTTGTGGTATATTATGATCTACAAAACAACAGTAAAACATTTATGGGCCGTAAGTGAGATGAGTACAATTGTCAAGTACTTGAATTGTTTTTACAAAACTTTTTGTGGTTAAAACACCCGATGTAGTGAGACAACACCACATACTCCAATGACAAGCCCTTGCCGTGAGCCTCCCACTCTTCTAAGGAAACTATCGGCATACACTATCACCTGTCAACAAAAAGATTGATCATGATATTTTATCATTGGGCCATCTCCAATACCATTTGAATGCCTTTAAAAATTACCATCTGATTCTCCTCCATTTCCAACATCGACCTTTCCCACAAGTGAATAGACTGACTATTCATTACCTGAGCTATGGGTGCCACGGGCTTACCCATGTTTTCCAAGCCGAGTTGTTTTGTTGTCGATTGAAATTGCTCATCTATTGGCAAATTGGCCTCTTCGGAATTTGCTTCATTGAATGTATCTTTGATCAGTTGCGACCCGAAGTGAATTGTGAGTCGTGGATAGCTGTGTCAGCAATAAGATGTTGGTCCACTCCATCATCATCCACAAATCCCATGTCTACCTCACAAAAATTTGCAATTGCAGCTAAGCAGTAGTCCTCCGGTATATTCAGCTCATGCATGATATCTGTGAGCAGAACGTAGTGGGTGTTGCCCGCCATAGCAAAGCTGGGAGCACAATTCAGAGGCAAAGTCACTTCCTTATTTGGGCTTTCTTGCTTGCACCCTAATGTTGCATCCGCAAGAGTTAAGCCCGCATAAAATGTTTCCTTTAATACCTCTACCCGCTCTTCTTCTGGGTCAAACTACACCTCCACATTCTCTACCTCTTCCTCCGGTGCCAATGGACAACTACCGAAAGTTGTTGACTGGGAAGTCTCTGACTCACCATCCGTCTGCAAGTACAAGTAACAAACAAACCCGTGGTAGAATTCCACTAAGCGACACTTTTTTAAGTGCTTCATACACGTGTCTTGTATAAGCAGTGCATTTGAGGGACACTTTTCTAGATAGCGATTCAGTCTCCTTGCCGCACTCTTGTCAGGGTCAAGGTTGGCTGGGTGCACATATCTAGTGCCATTAATTGTCATGGAATTGTCACAAATGACTGCCTCATACTGTTGCAAATGGGTTTGTAGGTACTCAAATGGTCAATCTATGATCCTTTGTATGGAAAACTCTGCATTAAACATTCCTGATAGTTCTAGTGCACGGTGATGAGCACGGGCATTGTATAAGAATGTGAATAGTTTTTCTTCATATCTATCCTCGCCCACATCGTCTGTCTCTAGGACTATGATCCCCATGACTGAAAGAAAAAGCAAGCCAAAATCACCATTTAAAATTGGTATGTATTTGGTGTCATAACCAAGCGAATATTGAGCCTCCAGTATCTCTCAAGGTCTCTATTCGCTTGGTTCTGTCCCGTGCACTAATATCATAATAGGTGACGTCACTTGAGTTAGAACCAGGTGAATAGGGCCCCCAAGAATCTTCGAAGGACCCTATCCGCTTGGTTCTGACCCAAGTTGAATTTACGTTGTACCCATGTCCATTGGGAACAGGTGGATTGGAATAGAGCATTTAATGTTATCAGTAAATGCTTTGTATCCTTACCCACATCGTCTGTCTCCACGACTATGATCCCCATGTCCGAAAGAAAAAGCAAGCCAAAACTACTATTCAAAATTGGTATGTATTTGGTGTCATAACCAAGCGAATATTGGGCCTGGAGTATCCCTCAAGTCTCTATTTGCTTGGTTCTGCCCCATGCGCTAATGTCATAATACGTGACGTGACTAGAGTCAAAACGAGGCGAATAAGGGCCCCAATAATCTCCGAAGGGCCCTATTCGCTTGGTTTTGACCCATGTTGAATTTACAATGTACCCACGTCCATTTGGAATAGGTGGATTGGAACAGAGCATTTAATGTTATCAGTAAAAGATATATATAGGCCTACTCACTCACTATGCCCAAACATAGCATTGAATAACAGCTCAGGCATGGTCACATAAGGAGTAATTATTCCAACCATGCGGTGCGAGACTTCTAATTTTACCCTAATGACCACTCTTGGCTCTTGGAGTGTTGTTCCCCTTGTGCTCTAACCCCGTAACGCAGTGGCTTTGGTGCGCACACAGTTAACAACACACACACACACACACACACACACACACACACACACACACACACACACACACACACACACACACACACACACACACACAGAGAACCCGTCTCTGCAATATCCAATGGCACTGAGTTGGATGGTGATGTCGCAGGTCGCTAAGAGAACGAACCAGTAGGTGGCCAGGAGGAAGATGACAAAAAGGCAAAGGCAAGGGCGATGGCGATGCGGCAGCAAAGGACTCAAATAGTAGAGGTTGCTTAATGCAGGATTGGGAGAGGTGGCCAAGGGGAAGAGCACAGAAAAGGCAAAGGCAAGGGCAATCTGTTTGTTCTACTTGGAGATGGAGATGGCGAATGCAACGGCGATCGGCGTCTGACTCTAAACGGTCACTTGAAAAAGGCACGTGGGTTGTGCTCACAAGGACAACCAGGAATAAATAGGCTCAAATTTCCATGCACTATGATCTACCAACCACAATCTCGGATGTAATCATGCGCATAAGTGAAGTTGTCACCCTTGCCAAGGTAAGCATTGTAAGTTTAGAGGCAGTACCCCCGCCAAACATTTTAACTATACCCTCGCCCCAGATTAGCACTCTTCTACCTCTTTTTGCATCCTCTACTGCCCAACATTTTAACTCTTCCCCCGTCGACGCTACACGGTAAGCAAACCATCTCTTTTGTGCTCCCAACCCTTTTTGTGCATCTCCTCTTACTCTCTAGTGCTCCTCCTTTTTGCGCGTCCTCCTCTTACTCCTGTTCTGCAGCGCTTTAGTGACGCAGAACTCTACACACGGTGAAGAGGTATGCTAATACACTTTTGTGTACTTGTATTTTGTGTGGTTAGTACCAAACGACTAAGGGAAGGCAAAATCTATTCGTTGCACCTGTTCGCTTGGTACTGACCATCATCTTTATTAATGATGTTTGCTATTACACTTTTCTAAGGTCAGTACCAAGTGAATAAGGGAAGGCAAACTCTGTTCGTTGTACCTGTTTCCTTGGTCACTTGACCTCAAAAAATATTAATGATGTTTACTATTACACTTTTTTGAGGTCAGTACCAAGCGAATAAGGGAAGGAAAACTCTATTCGTTGCACCTGTTTGCTTGGTAGTGACCTCAAAAAATATTAATGATGTTTGCTATTACACTTTTTTGATGTTAATACCAAGCGAATAAGGAAAGGCAAACTCTGTTCGTTGCACCTGTTTGCTTGGTACTGACCTCAAAAAATATTAATGATGTTTGCTATTACACTTTTCTGATGTCAGTACCAAGCGAATAAGGGAAGGAAAACTCTGTTCGTTGCACCTTTTCGCTTGATACTGACCTCAAAAAACATTAATGATGTTTGCTATCACTTTTAGGTCAGTACCAAGCGAATAAAAAAGGGAAAACTCTGTTCATTGCACATGTTCGCTTGGTGCTGACCATCATCTTTATTAATGATGTTTGCTATTATACTTTTCTGAGGTCAGTACCAAGCGAGCAGAGGCAATACAATCGTATTTGGTGCACTTGTTTGCTTCGTGCTGACCCTAGAAATCTTAAGTCCTTGTGTAAAAAATGACATGCCGTTTTTTGCTATGCTATTTGTAGACATGCCTTGTGCCAAGGCCACGTCTAGAAGGGCAACATGTGGCTCTTTGAATGCTCAAGCAAGAAGACGTCGATATGAGGTGCACAGAGGTGTACTGCAAGACCTGCGAACGATCGAACGACACATACAACCGGCCATTCCACGTCTTTCTTCCAGCGAGTAGTGTGAGAGATTTACAAGCATTGGAGAGTGGGCATGCAATGGGCCAGCAGAGCACTTCTCTGCCTGTAAGAAATTGCAGAAGACTACCTCATTGAATTCTTCAGCGATGGATATATCCTGGCTACCCATGCACACCGCATTACTATCATGCCACATGATTTTGACACTCTTCAAAGGCTGCACTTCCGCTACGATGGGCTGCTTCACCCAGTACCTATCCAGGATAGTAGAACCATGGATATTCTTAACATTCCCCCTCTCCATCCTCGTGCACAACATATAGAGCCTTCTAGGGCTGGATTAAACAACAGAAGGACACAATCACGAGTCAAGAGGAATGATACAAATGGGCAGTCTGAGCCAGTCGATGAGGGGCATGAGCAGGCCAGGTGGACCTTGAGACGGTCATTGAAGATACAGAGACAGTTATGGAGGAATCAGTTATGAAGCAAAATGAGCAAGGCATTGGAGGATCCGGAGCATGTGCCTGTAAGGGAGGAGTGTGTGCTTGTTAGGGAGGAGCTTGGGCGTGCTAGGGAGGAGCATGTGCCATTAAGGGAGGAGAATGAGACAGCCACAAATAAAGCTCAAGAAAGGCAAGGAAAGGGATCTGCTTCACAAGGGTCATCCAAGAGGAGCCTTTATAAGAGGAGTTGATTATCTTAAAGCAAATCAACAAAGAGAATGAAGAGGAGTTGGAAGTTTTGAGTAGCGCAGCAGCTTTGCATGCACAAATACTGCTGCCTCGAAGGTCATAGGAGGCCTACATTTTCAACCTCGATCAACAAGACTTCCTGTGCATGCACAATTTCTCCAACTCCAACGCAATGGATGCGGTCGTTAACGTTTCTTTGTGGTACTTCTCAAGCTCTTTATAAGTCACGTTTGGTTCATTAAATGGCTCACTTTCACTAAGACATGGGTCAATACCAAGCGAGTCAGTGGCTTATGGAATTGGATAGTGATACACTCACTCGGTATTGACCCATGTCTTCGCGGCAGTCGTCAATGTTGCTATGTGTTACATCTCAAGTTTTTCTTTATAAGTCACGCTTGGTTCATTAGATGGCTCACTACCGCTAAGACATGGGTCAATACCAAGCGATCAGTGGCTTATGGAATTTGATAGCTACCCCAATCGCTCGGTATTGACTCATGGGTTTTTGGCAGTGACAGCACGCTGAAATATCGTAAGTTTAATCTCTAGCATTGATTCATGTTAGGCATGCTATCTTGCATCTGTCCACTGAGTTTAGAACAAAATATACGTAATAGATCTGCTGATCTCGCCTATGCTGCAGAACAACGGAGTTTCTTTTTTGGCTCTGATGGGCTGGCTTAATAGAGTCAATTTTGATCTAGCGCGTTTTCTGGTCACTGCATACAATCAATTGTGAGTTTCTCCTTGCCTTGTAAAAACCATGTTGGATTTAGGATGTTTGTCCTCATCTTTGATGGTTTTGGTGTAGTGATCATTGGAGTCTGTTGTTATTTGACATTGAAGATAAGATTGTCCACTACGCAACTCCGGACAAAGCAAGTTGTTTCACGGTTGTGTAAAAACGTAAGGCATATCTGGGTACATTTGGAAGTAGTATCTCTTTCTAATGTGTTATTGACTCAAGTGGTTATGTATATAGTGCCATGAAAAAACTTGTATGCTGTGTAGAGCATGTTTTGTTATAACATGATCTAGTGACTACCATCTGGCACGAATGGGTCACCCTGCCCACGTAGGTTGATGACTATAGCTGTGGTTGGTGAACTTGTTTGAATGCCTTGTTGCTCCTCAGTCAAATTTTGGATGTACCAAACGTAAGTAATCATGTTATTTCATTGTTTGTTTGCTGCAACGTTTGTATTAAAAGAAGCAGCATCTTTACTTACTTTCCTATTATCATGCTTCTACAAGAACTTCAATTACATAACTACACCCCCAACGATGTGCGACATTTTTTTATAATGGCCATCCAACATATTATAACCTTGGTAAACAGACATACAAGCGAGGAAGGGACGAGAGCTGAGGAGTTCAAACAGGCTCGCATTGACGAAAGGACGTAGCGCTACAATCAGATTCAAGAGGAGGTTTGAAATATGCAAGAAGCAATAAATCAATATTATGCGGACGTCGTAGAAGTAGAGGAATGGGCTACACGTCAGTGGCAAGAGCAAGAACAGAGGGAAGATTCACAGGTGCAAGATGCATAGGAAGCCATGGAAGAAGCCCATGATTTCGAACGATGCGAAAGGATGCCCGAGACCAGTGTCCCCCGAGGTAGAAGTAGCAGCAACCGGAGAAGAGAGCAAGGGAGCAGTGGCAGCAACCAGGGGAGAGGGTAGGGGACCAGTGGCAGCAACCGAGGGAGAGGACAGGGGACCAGTGGCACAACTGAGAGAGAGGACAAGGGAACAGTAGCAGGGGAAGGGAGAAATAACTTGTATACATCTTGTCAGAAACAACACAATTTGTAAAGTTTTGAGACAATGAAAAGTGTACAATTTTTTAACATTGTTTGAGCGACACAAAATGTCTCTGTATTAGTCATTTTAAAGAGTACATCATGGTTTTCATGGCATCAAAGCTCATTGCGTGCACAAGGTATGTGACTTACCTTCCGGTGGAAGCAATTAAGTGAAGTGTATTTGAGAGTGACTCCTTGCACAATGTTGTTTTCTCCTTGCGTCTTGGAATCTGAGAAGAAGAAAGAGTTAGATTCTATGTCTTAATGTATTGAAGACAATCAAAATTCATCCATTTAGTAAGCACCTTTCTATTGTTGGGGCATGTCTGGGTTTAGTTCTAAGCTAGTCCAGGTTTATCATTTATAACACCATGTAAAATGGCATTCCTTTCACATGCACGCAGGCGACATGGTTAGCTCAAGCCTCAAAAGGTGTTGGGGTGTAAGGTCGTGGATTCCAATCCGGGCTCCTCACCTGTGCCCCCATTTTTTGGGGGAGCTTTCCCACCTCGGGATGCCTGCCACTCTCCTTCGTCGTCGATCCCCTTACCCACCCCCACGTACGCCCCCGCGTCACTTAGTGTCGTGGTTCATCAACGCCTTTTTGCAAGTCTCGACGCATCGCAACACTAGCTTTGCCTCGACCCCCCATGCAACTCCTTTATATGTTTGATTGGAGAGTCCTACAAGTACTCCTAAATGGGCTTTGTAGCAACATATACCAAGAGGGCGTAATATATAGGGGTTGCAAAAGCTCATTTCTCATCATTTATTGATTTAATCACATAATTAGGTGCCACATTTGGGACGTCGGCACCAAGTTAACACCGGGCAACATTAGGAAAATATGAACCCTCTAGGGGCCCTTTGGGATTAAGGTTAATTAGAGGCCAGCCAATAGGAAGAGGGTGGTGGACACACTCTATACCCTCAAAAAAGTAGGGGGACAAGGTAGCCTTACACTTCTTAATGGCCTCTTACCTAGTGAGAAGGTAAGGGAGGTGGCTAGGGGAAAGGGAGGGGGGGAGAGGGGGGGGGACCACTTTGACCTTTTTTTCCCCCACTTTTTGGCCCGGATTTAAAAATACACTGAAAATTTCAAATTTCAAGTTTTCCCTCCTTAAAAGGTCCCCTAACCTATTTTATGGTCAAAAAAGTATTTTTGACCTCCAAAAGTCAAAAACGTGCACTAAAAAATTTCAAAAAATTAAATTTTTTCAAAAAAATTCAAAACATCATTTTCCACCCTCCATAGTCTTTCCAAACCTATTCTATAGCTAAAAAGTGATTTTCTCTCTCTACAAACCCTTTTCCAAGCTCTCCATGGCTGCAACAACCACATGCACCCCCTATAGTCTAGCATTATCTCTCTACTAGCTTTCTCCCATCTCCATTATAGCACCAAGCAAGCTTCTCCCCCATCTCTTCCCCTTGCACACCACATAGTTCCACACCAAGCTAGCTCCTCTCCCTTCTCTCAGCTCCATTACAGCATGAAACAAGATTCTCCTCCTTCTACTTTCATTCACTCGCACTACATGGAAACCTCTACTCCCGAAGGTGGAAAAAGAATCAACTCACATGACTTGCATACCACAAGAACAAGAGGTGTGAATAGTGTATGGGCATTGCAAGGATTCATCTCCAACATAAAGATAGAATGGTGAAAAAACTACCCTTGTAGCTTATATTCAGAGCTTAAGATCATCTCCATCTTTAAGTTTATCATGCTGGAGGGAATTAACCTCTTTATGGCTTTCAATGTTTAGGCTTCACACCTCATAACATTGGATGGTGCTATTTTGTTGATGGCTTTGGTGCGCCATCTATAGTTTTGTAGCATGTGATTGAGTCTCACAATGTAAGTAAGTTGTGTTATCTATGGAGAGTCATCAAAGATTTTTCTTATAATATAGTTATCATTAGATTATTAGAATGATATCATTTTGTACTTTATAACTTTGTGCTCACATAATCTGTTGTTTACTTACAGAGTCAACTTACTTTGAGAGGACATGAGCAAGCAACCATGTGCAGAGATGGAAATCACCCTATTTTTGTTCCGTGAGGAACCTTTCACTACCGTGTTAAAAAATTTTGATAAGAATAGTAGGATTTTTGTAGAATCTTGAACCAATAGGTACTCTCTAGGAGCTCTTAGAAAATCCATCCCTATATTACTACTATCTTCTCTAGTGTCATAGACACACAAATACTCGTGTATATGAATCTCTAGATGAGAAAGACAAATACTTGTAAGAGAAGGCTAACAGCAACAACATTGTCTCCATTTGTAATTATTTTTATGAGGCTGGATTCCTCTATAAATGCAATATAAATATTTCTTTTTGTTAAATGGTGTCGCACTGAGTGAGAGTATTTAATTTAGATTACTGGAGTTTCATACAAATTTGAGAAATATTGTTGATTTTTATGGATATTCTGATTTGCCTGGAAGATGTTTGAAGTTTCAAGTCTTAATCATTCCACCATGAAGAAATTCATGCAATATTTTGATTTGAGTTTAATCACTAATGGTTATTCTTATTAAGTGGATCATAACCTTTGTCAAGATGTCCTCATTTGGGGATGTTGAATATATATCAATAGCAACATTTCAAAAGTTGAGAAAGCTAAATTCTTGCTTTCCAAAATGTTATTGTTTCCATACTATGCCTATGCCAAGCTTGACTTAGAGAAATGACAACTTGAGATGGAGGTGTAGATATATAGGGGTGACTTATTATTGATTCTTGTTTCATCATATATATTATAAAGCCTTTGAGTTTCCACCTTTTTGAGTACTGTTGACAAGTTTTTGGTATCAAACCTTCTTAAATATCCCTATTAATTCTCTATTGGTAGCTATTTATTTGGTATTACTAAAGATCATACCAATAGCTATCACCTTGTGAACTTAATTGTTGAATTGCGGATTTGATTTTTACTATGTCGCTCATTTGTATAGAGAAAGTGTAAACATAAATTATAGATACATGCATTGTTAACATAGAAGATATGTATCACTCGAACCTATATAACTGCTACTCAAGAAACCTTTGGTTGGATACTATAACAATAGGGGTCACATGTGGTTTTAAATACCAAAGAAATGGCTTAACCAAAACATTCCCAAGAACACGAGGTGAACACAAGGAAGTAAAAATTGGCTCCTTGTTTGGTTGATTTCTAGTGCTAAATGTTCTGTGTGCACAAAATTTGTGAGGCCTTTGACCTTGGGAGTTCACTAAAGTATATGTAACGTAGCACATGTGTTCAACAGAAGGGAATTTATATTCTTGTAAAATTACAGAAACATGTGTAGGTAAGGCCTATAAGGGCTACTTTCAATCCATTGTGGTGAATGCACATGATATAGGAAAATTTTACATAGTGAATACTCCGGACATCAAACACTACAACTCTATCTCATGGCCATACATTAAAACAAAGCCCCTATTTGTCATTTTGAAGCCCTAGGGACCCTCAACAAGAGGGACCACAATGGCGCGTAGAATGCCCCAGGGACCCTCAACAAGAGGGGCCACAAGGGCGCGCAAACTGGCCATCCAAAATTTTTGGATGGCCAGTTTGTGCGCCCTTGTAGCCCCTCTTGTTGAGGGTCCCTGGGGCCCTAAAATGACAAGTGAAACTATTTTTCAGCCATACGGACGCCAGAACCATTGGGAATAGTGCCCCACCTAAATTCCCTATTCTCAATGTTCATAGTCCAATTCCATTACACCATGTGTAGCCGCCCTTGTGTAAACAAATTCAAGTTGGACTCTCCAATGCGCCCATGTGTGGTCTCTCTCGAGAAGATAAGTCCATCTAGACATCGCCATCGACCATTGAATTTGGCCACCGGCCAACCGACGGACCATTTTCCAATCACTTTCTAATCACCATTCGGCCATAATATTCCGGTGAAAAGAAAATATTCCGATCAAGAAGTTTTGGTTTTTCAGCGAGAGTAATTTTTCTTACACACGATGGCTTCTCCTCATAATGGGGGCCTGACAAATGTACGTTTTTAAGACTAAAAGTTACAAGGGGTAAACTAGGCTTTATACTTAACACACTTGGAGAGTGATCTCCACACCAAACCTGTGATTGTTTTCCATCTTGGCTTCTTATCCTTGAATATTGATTGAAGATGAGCAAAAGCTCAACTTCTCCTTGTTGACCACCTTTGTAAACATGTATGTAGGACTCTCACTTGTGTGCACCTTTCCTAGTTTTAGATGTCCCTCTTCCAAAAGAGTACGTATGAAGTGATATCTCACCTCAATGTGTTTTGTCCCTGAGTCAAAGACTGAATTCTTCACAAGATAAATGCTACTTTGATTGTCATTGTAGCAATTGTACAAGACAATTGTGTCATTGTACAAGACACAATTGTCTTGCTTATATCCAAGCTCCTCTAAGAATCTGTGAAGCCACAAAAGTTCTTTATTTTCCTCTATCATTGCTACATACTCTACTTCCGTGGTAGAAAGTGAGACCACTTTTTGCAGCTTTGAAGCCCAACTTACCAATGTGACTCCAACTATGAAGACATAGCCAGTAGTGCTCCTTCAAGTATCTTTGTCACCTGCCATATCTACATCAGTATACCCTCGTAAGAAAATGTCTGTGCCTCCAAAATACAAAGCACTTGTAGTTGTCCCTTTTAGATACCTAAGTGTCCACTTCATAGCTTACCAATGCTCTTTATCTAGACTGTTCATAAATCTACTCACAACTCCCACTGCATGTGCACTTTCTGGCCTTGTTTGCCATACCATAGCATACATTAGAGAACCTACCGTTGCAGTATATGAAACTTTAGACATATAGGCTAATATCCTTGGTTAGTTTGAAGTGACTAGCCAAAGGTGTAGAAACCAATTTTGCATCTTGCATTGCAAACTTTTCTAGTACCTTCTTGATATAATCCTCTTGAGATAGCTTTATTATCTTCTTTGTCATGTCTCTTGATATCTTCATACCGAGTACCCGCTTTGCAGCACATAAATCTTTCATTGAAAAACATTTAGACAGGTCCATTTTAGGTCTTTGATATCCTGCATATTAGCACTTGCAATCAATATGTCATCAACATACAACATTAGGATGATGAACTTTTCATCTCCCAAATTCTTTGTGTAGACGCAGTGATCTGAGTTGCATCTTTTGAATCCGTGATCTAGCATCCATCAATTGAACTTCAAGTACCACTTTCTTGATGCTTGCTTTATACCATAGAAGCTCTTATTTAATCTACAAACCATCTTCTCCTTGCCCTTTACTTGAAGCATATAAATTTCCTCCTCCAACTCACCATGAGAGAATGTTGTATTTACATCCATTTGTTGAAGATTTAAGTCATGAGCAACCACAAGACTTAATACAATCTTAATTGAGTTTATTTTTACAACAAGAGAAAATATTTCATTGAAATCAATACTTTTCTTTTGAGAAAACCCTTTTACCACAAGTTTGGACTCTTACCTTTTCTTCCCATCTTCTTCTTCATTGAGCTTATACACCCACTTGTTATGCAGTGTCTGCTTAGCTTTAGGCAACTCAACCAACTACCATGTTTGGTTGCGATGTAATGAGTCGAACTCCACTTGCATGCTCTTCATCCCTTCTTCTTTGGATTCGTGTTGCATAGCTTATTCGTATGATTCCGGTGCTCCAGAATCTAAGACCAAGAGATGGTTGAAGGAAGGAAGGAACCTTTCTGGAGATCTACTTTCTCTCGTAGATCTTTGGGGCATAGACTGAGGCTCCTCATTTGGTTGACATTGTTGCACATTGTTACGTTTACACTCCTTGAAAATTCACCGTCCTCAAGCTCCATGTACTCGTCACCTATATCTTTTCTTTGTTTTCTTTTCAAGTAATCTTTGTACATATTTTGTTCATTGAAAATTACATCCCTACTTCTAAAGATTTTATCATCTTCAAGATTCCATAGGCGATACCCAAAGTCATCTTCTCCATAGCCAATGAAGAAACACTTTTTGGACTTTGCATCTAGCTTTGACCTTAGGCTTCTATCTATGGGCATAAAATCCTTGCACCCAAACACTTTGCGAAATGCATAATATATCGGTTTACCTGTATGTGCCTCTTCTGGAACCCCCCATCCAATTCCGTTGAGGGGTGATCGGTTGATCAAGTACACAGACGTACTTACTGCTTCCGCCCAAAGCTCAAGCAGTAGGCATGCATGTAGCTATATGCTTCGTGCTCACTCCATGATTATTCTGTTCATCCTTTTCAAAATTCCATTTTGTTGAGGTGTCCTTGGGGTTTTCCTTTGCCTTTGAATTCCATTGCTAGCACAAAAGCTTTCAAAAGCTTGGTTGTAATATTCGTCTCCATTGTCGAATCTAAGGCATTCAAGCTCGGTACCTGCTTCATTCTCCACAAAGGCTTTCCAATGTTACATAGTACAATGAGCCATCAAGGGATGGTGTACTTGTAGGATCCCAAACATCAGAATGAACCAATTCAAGTTTTTTATTTTTTCTTTCATTTCCTAATTTTTGAAATTTTATCCTCTTTTGTTTACCGTGAATACAATCTTCACAAAACTCTAAGTCCACTTCTTTCAAACCTGGTAGAAGCTTCTTTGATTGAAGGATTTGCATTCCTTTGGCACTCATATGCCCAAGCCGGTAGTGCCACACCACACTGTCAACTTTTGTAGCTGTTACACAAGTTGAAGATTGCATGTTGACAATACACAAGTAAAGTGCACCAACCTTTTCTCCTTTGGCAACAACCAACAAAGATCCCTTTGAGATCTTCCAGCATTTGTTTCTGAATGCAATATTGTGACCTTCATCGTCCAATTGTCCTATAGATATTAAATTTTTGCGAAGAGAGGGAACATGCCTAACATCTTTAACCTTCCATTCATTTCCATTTGCAATTTTTACACAAACTGTACCTTTGCCGATAAATTTCACAAGCTTCGTCGTCTCCCAAGTATACAGACCCAAAATTACCTTTGGTGTAATCTTGGAAATGCTGCTTGTGCGGTGTCACATGGAATGAAGCCCCAGAATCTACTATCCAAGAATTAAACACATTGTCTAATGAGAGAATTAGAGCATCTTGCTCTACTTTACCTGCCACATTAGCCTTTGATGTTGACTTGTTGTTTTGATACTCCAACTCCTTCTTCTTGGACCAGCAATCCTTCTTGACGTGGCTCTTCTTGCCGTAGTTCCAACATTCAAGGACTGAATTTGTACGTGACTTACTTCGCCTTGAGCGATCACGACCCTTTTGGTTTTTGAACCTCTCCTTAAGCCTTCTTCTTGTTTTCATTGTTGTGACAGTGCAGCACTTGATGATTCACCTATGCTTCTCCTTCGCATTTCCTCGCAGCTTAGGAGAACACCCACAACATCATCAAACTTAAGAGTATTTGTGCCAAAGATAGAGTTATTTATAGCCTTCACAAGGCTGTCCCAACTATTCGGTAGAGACGATAGTATAAGGAGAGCTTGCACTTCGTCATCGAAATTGACCTTCATCGATCGAAGTTGACTTATGTTGGTGCTAAAGTTTTGTAGGTGTTCTGTAACTAAACCATTCTCTGTCATTTTTAGATTGAGCAAGCGC
The DNA here is from genome assembly GCF_014529385.1 of Adiantum capillus-veneris. Classification (NCBI taxonomy): domain Eukaryota; kingdom Viridiplantae; phylum Streptophyta; class Polypodiopsida; order Polypodiales; family Pteridaceae; genus Adiantum; species Adiantum capillus-veneris. The sequence goes on from NC_140945.1 coordinate 81,588,919, forward strand.
TTCAAGAGAAATACCTTATTGGATGCCGATGGTTTCTCGTAGAGGCCGCCAAGTGACTTCATCAAGTCTCCGAAACATTGAAGGCCACCGTTGACGCCAAGCTTAGCCGGATTGTTCCTAATGTCTTTTGGTCAATGATAATCCATGCTCCATCTGCCATCATTGTTGGCTTCTTTTGCAAGACCGCCTAGTGGCAAATAAAAGTCCTTCTAGTCGAGATAGTTTTCAATCTGCATCTTCCAATGTTGGTAGTTTTTACCGTTGAACTTCTCGATCTTGAGCTTACCTTCCTCCATCATTACTCCCAGTCAATTCAAGGAATCCTTTCCTTGAGAAACTTTAGCTACAGGCAAACCTTGCTCTGATACCACTTTGTTAGGAACTAGGACGTAGCTAACTAGATATTATAGTAGCTTACTTAATGGAGAGAGATAATTTTTTACACACAAGAGATTATAGAATAGAGAGATAACTTTTACACACAAGAGATTATAGAGTAGAGAGAGAGAGAGAGAGAGAGAGAACACAATATACATGGTTCACCCAATGTGAGCTACGTCCACAAGAAAGCACCCACTCAATGGCTTTAGTACTTCAAACAAGAAGTAGCTTATAAAGGGATAATACTCTTAATGGAGCTCTTGTTTTGTTTCACTCTCACCACCTTACATGCACCGTGCTTCATCAACTTCACAATGTATTTTGTGCGTAGAAGAGGGCTCCTTTTATAGGCCAAAAGGGATGCCCCCGGTAGCCGTGTGTAGTCGCCCTTGTGTAGACAAGTCCAAGTTAGACTCTCCAATGTACCCATGTGTGGCCACCCTTGAGAAGACAAGTCCGCCTAGAAATCGACCATCGGCCATTGAATTCGGCCACCAGCCAAAGACTTCCATCTACTGGCCACTGGCCATTGGCTTTCGACCACCGGCCAACCGGCCAACCGACCGGTCGTTTTTCGATCATTTTTTGACTGCCGTCCGGCCATAATATTCTGGTGAAGAATTTTTTATTTTCCAGCAAGTGATTTTTCTTACGCACGATGGCTTCTCCTCATAATGGGGGCCTTACAAATGTGCATTTTTAAGACTAAAAGTTACAAGGGGTAAACCAGGCTCCATACTTAACACACACTTCATCAATCAAAATTTTGACTTGCTAACGCTCACCCAATTCAAAGAAAGTGAGAAGGGGGTGCTAGCAACTATGCCCAGGATGACGCAACCTACTCTCATAGTAATTGTTGGATTTAGGATTGAGGGATGTACACACACCTTGGAGAAGATGAAGAAGCTCAAGGCACACAACAGAGAGTGTATTGCTTATTGCGCAAAATAAAAAAATAAGTTAGCCCTCGATTTTGCCACCTCCAACGCTTCCGCAAGTAGTAGGCATGTCCTTGCAACAATAGCAAAAAGTATGAGAAATCAAGTATAAAGGCAAGAAAAAAAAGGCATTATTGCAAGGCAAATGATCATCTCATTAAGCAAAGTGGCTCATAAGAAAGAGGAAAATGCAGCCATTGTAAATGCTTCTTGAAATGCACATTTGACAAATGTTGTTCACAATGCAGAATGGGCTTTTGGTACAATGTTAAAATTGTTTCTATATATGTGGTAGTGATATGTGTGAACACACTTATGATCGCCAGGGCATTGTTCCGTCACTAGGAGGTATTTTTCCTCGTGCATTGTATATATGCCTATCACTTTATTCTTCTTTTTCTGTGTAGCCACAAATGATCGTTCAATACCATGCTACTTAGTCCTATTTTTTCTAGATTGTCTACAAAAGTCTGATAAGAATGTGGCAAAGCATCCAAAATTGTCTGCATTGGAGAATTGTCAAGAATGATCTCACCAATGGAAATTAAATGCTAATTGAGATCTTTAATCTCCATGAGGACTACATCCATAATCTTAAACTCTAACTTCTTATGCAAGCAAGCAATTTTTATCAAATTAGGACTTACATATAAAAAAGGTATTCTATTCCATGCATGTTTGCTATTCGTGTTAAGTGAATGTTTGGAGTAATGATAAGCTTAACCGAAAGCACAATCACTACCTGAGTGTGAACATCCTTAGCATCCCAAGATGCCTGCTCAACAAAATAACTCTAGTATTGGAGCTATTAGAACCCATTATCCATAAAATCTACATCCATAGTACTTTATCTTACATTATAACCCTGCACAATGTTTCAAAATTCTTTGCAACAAGGAGATGTTTCACCATGTATGGACAAAGTGGGTAGTCATCCACATCCAATTTATCCTTAAGAGACACCATGCGAAAAGCATCGTTTTGTCAGCCATGGATGGCAACTACACTTCATGCAAAATTGTCTTTATAGAGGTAAACTACACAAAACTAACTTGTGCTATATATCACAACCCACAAAAGATTATGGAGTAGAAAGGGGTAGTGGCCAAACTAAGCCTAAATCAAAATTTTGATGATACTGAGCTCTATGAGCTCACCCCAAGATCGCCCCACGGCGAACGCTCACCAAACATCACCTCAATATGAAAATGTGAGAGAGGAAGGTATTGGCGACGTTGCTCAAGATGCCAAAATCTCCTCGTATAACAATTGTTGAAAATATGGAGGCACAAATGCTCATGAAGATGGAGAAGATGGAGGCAAAGCTCAAAAGCACACAACGCAAGAAATAGGATTACACGGTGTGCTAACACAAAGATAAGGCTTGTCCTAGAGTGATGAACGTATAAACAAACAGGAGGGAAAAAAACGTTCAAGAATCCTAAGTGTGTTGAATGTTCACGCACATCACAACCATAATATGGTAATATTCACAAACTTATAACAATAACGACAATTTTCTTTAAAGGAAGTTGTTATTATTGCAGACCTATAAAATGTGTTTGTCTGTCACTGATGTAAATAGATTAAGAATTTCACGGAATTGAGGTCAATGCTCGTCCTTGAACACTCGAGTCCTTGCATGGGTCGCCCGAGGAGGAGGTTCCTAACTTGTTGCTACGGGTTCTCTCCGTTGTTCCCAGCACATGTGGTGCATCAATTAGGTGGTCATGGTGATGCCTACATGTGGCTCTTGCCCGATGGTATGGCCCTTGCCCGACCATATATTTGGAAGGGAAAAGGACCTCCCATGTGGGCCCTCTAGTGTGTTGTATAAAAAGTATAAAATAAAAAAACTTTCCTAGACAAAATATGGTATGTCCATGTGATTTGTGGCACCAGGTCACATGACAGTCTTTAATATAAATAATGCATCGTGTAAAAGGGAAAACAACCAACAAGTGAGCCATTTTGCAATAATAAAGTCGCACACAAACACATGCTGGCACCTAGGCAGCTTAAGGTGGGCAAAAGCAAGAAGAGGAGCAACTTGAAGCACAGCTCTACTCCTGTGTTTCTATCTTCTTAAGAAGCATGCTCATAGGAATTAGATGCTTTTAAAAGCCTTCGAGTAGCACATGCTTCTAATCCGGTCTTCAAACCTTGAGATTACTCTCTTGTCAATAGTATAAACAAAACAAAAAAAAAAAAAACAAGCAAAGCTAAGAGGGTTCCCCCATAGGCCCTCTTAAGGGGCTTCTGAGGGCAAAACAATTGCCCCATTGGACCCTCGCCGTTGCTTTTAATACAGCCCATGATCTCAAACACCTCTATTACTTGATGTTACATGTTATTCTACCTTTTCACCTCCTGTAAAGGGTTCCTCATTTGAATGTTGGATTCTTTGACTAGGTGGTCACATTTCTGGGGGAGAACACAAATTATTGATAGGTACTCCTACTTGCAGTGCATCAAATGTCGACATCCCGAAGTTTATGCGCATTTTCGTATACATTAAGCAGGTTATATGATTTTTATTTGCTTTGTTTGATTGTGATAACCCTTGCTTTAGCATTGGGCTCTTGAGCTGCCTACCTTGATTTGGTCACTGCCTCCTTGCCCTTGAGCTTGCAAGATGGGCTCCTACTGAGAGGAGAGAAAATGTTGTGCAGCATAAGTTAAGGAATTTCAGTGAATCCATTCTTGCATTTCCAAGGAACAATTCCAAGGGACCTCAAAGATCTATCCCATGAATTTTGAACTCGAGATTTGATACTCGAGGGAAATGGGATAGCCAATCCACCAACTTAGTACACTCTGCATTGTATGGCAGCTCAAGATGCATAATATATTGTTGGACCCTACTCAGTAACAAGTGTGGCATGTTGAAGAAAAACTCTTAACAGATAATGGTAAATAAAATGGCAATCAGTGATCTCACACACAAGTAGCTCCAGCACAAACACAAAGGGAAGTAGAATACGACACAGGACATTTAAGTTCCCCGATTTTCAATGGCTCGTATAAGCTAATAACTGTACACCCAGTTGCTCTCTTGTACACGGCATACTCAAATATGCCTTATTTTTCTTTTTCACCTATTTTTCTTTTTCACCTATAATGAATGAGGACGAACTTTTGGTTTGTCCATTTCCCAGGCTTTACAAATATCTGCCAAAATCTACAGATTAGAGGATTGTGATTTGTCCTGTTTGTGAAAATCTTTTGTGAAAGCCGTGCAAAATCACTCTTGGCCTGACTTTTGTATTCCAGGCAATCGCAAGAATCTCTGACTTGTCGGCCAGCTGCTCTCAGACATTCTCTGGTCTGAGAAACTTGTACCAAAAAATTGTGATCTAATCACGAAGGGATCCATAACTGCTATCACAAAACAGATCCTCGCCTATGTTTTCGTGCCTTCCTTGTCAAAGCTATGGGCCTGGCATGTGATGGAACCATCCCCTTCTCTTTTGATGCAGCTGAGGGTATAGATAGAACCTTATGCGGATCTCTCATCTGCCCGGACGAAGAATGTAAGAGGGATTTTTTCTGCTCCAGTACATCTTTATGATAACCCTGTCAAGGAACCACTGCCCATAATTAGCAAAAGATCCACTTAGCTGCTTACCCCTGAAATTGTGATGAATAACAAACCTGAACCACAAAATTTCGTCGTTCACAGTCGAGAAACATATTGACTCCCCAAGAAGCTTTTTCCATTAGTGTATTGCGAACGATAGCAAAGCTCAGCTGATCCCTAGGCGTGAACCGATCCACCTCATTGAACCAAAGGCACGTAAATAGATTGGAAACCGGGGTATGTTCTCGAATAATGACACAACCCTCAGGAACATCTACATAATACAATGACTAAGCATGTGATAACTAGAAATACAACAGTGAAGTGATAAACTTCAAAAAGAATGACATTGAAGATCATCAACACCAACCGCTTCGAAAAGGCGAACCCAATTTGTCAAAGTGCGTTATCCCCTCTCTTCGATAGAAGTCTACTTGTGCATCAATTGAAGAATTGTCATACTTTCCAGCAGCCTTGTTTGCCTCTGCTTCTTCAAAGACATCTAAGCGTTTGTAATGTTGAGAGATGGCAAATGTTTGATTTTGCCGCCACAAAAACCTGCAAGCATGTGTACAAGCAAACATTCCAAAATGTTTCACGTAGAAAGAAAAATAATTTTTCCACCTATTGCAGCAGACTTTATCTGATTGTATATGAAGAATTACTATTGAGCACCCATAACCCAGAGTTTTTTGCATAACCCACAAGAAAAGAGCTCCTTACTACAACAGTAGCATGTTTAACATTTATATTAAATTAATAAATTTGTCAGAAACTTCTAATCACCTTTCCAGTACTTGGTAAGGGTCCACAGCGAGCTGAAGCTTTCCATCAATCCATAATGAAAAGCGTGCATTTGGGAAAAGGCGATGAAGCAACAGCTTTGGAATCTGCAACAATAATGGACAACAGATATCATACAAGTACCATACAGCAAAAGAATCCCAAGCCAACTGTTTTTTATCTACGCATGCCCAAATGCCAACAACTAATCCGAAATAACAGGGCAGAAGACTAGCGAAGTCGACTTGCTTCAGTAGAAACATCTACTTTGCTTTGGCATACCTCTTAAAACCAAAAAGAAGAGACAAAATGAAAAGCACAAAATGATATGGCATGGGGGTAGCACCTTCCCAGGAGATCACCCATCCCAGTACTATTCCTACACATACACGAAGTTTCCACAAACTGGTCTAACCATCCAAAGACCATAACCTTAAGGGGTTAAGGAACCTCCGGTCTAGGTTGGCTGTTGGGGTAAGCAAGCCAAAGTGGTGCTTAACTAAGAGGCTTGCATAAATTGGCTGCTTACATGAAAATTATGTACGAATCTGCTTCAAGCAGATTCATAGACTTGCAGATTCATAGATACCACTTCCTATTACACCACGATTAATTGAGGTTTTTTCATCATTCTTCTACTACCTTTTGATTTACTCATCAATCGTGGGTTTTAGGTTTTCTCCATAAGGTTTTCCGATAGCTTGAGCTAGGCAAAGAGCCTCCCCTCAAGGCTCAAGCTATAGAGTTTAGGAATCTCTCGGATTCGTCCGGTTGGTCCCAGTTCTTCCCAAGGACAGGTGTTAAGGGAGAGAGGGCTGTTTTGTGGTTGTGCCCAGCCAGTGTGAGGTTGTTTTCTCATATCGGGATGTGTTTAGCCTTTGGTTTTGGCTTGGTTCCATGGCCATCAAGCTCTTGCAGGCTGGGAGTATTTTTCCAATAACCCTTGAGGGCTTTGGGTGCCCCTTTTCCAAATTTTCCTTATTTTAAAGGTCGTGGGGGCTGGTGGCCAACTAAAATCTTTGACAGTAAACATCCAATGTGTCTTCCTTGGTCATCCTCAGATGATTCCAAGTGGTAATCACATCTTGTTCTACCATCACCATTGCAGGAATATTCTCTCTCCAAGCAAGTCTCCACCATGCAAGAGCTTATGGACCATGCCGCGGTTGGCTACAAACTCATGAAGGGAAGTTGGAGTTTACCACAGAAGAACCTCCGGCCACTAACCACAACTCTCGACAAGAACGAACAAATTCTCGGGAGTCTCGTGACACCCAACCTCAAAGGCCTCGTCTGACACGACGTCAACGAGAAACCCTTTTACATGAAGGCCAATGCTTTGGATGTTTTCAAACAGGACATACATTTACTACATGTCTTGAGCGAGCCTCGACGTCTTCAGAACAACCTTCTACTCCTACGACATAACGATCCTCAGGGCCACCGCCAGCCAAGAGAGCTAGACCCGCTATTGGACTAGTCCATGATATTTATGGCTTACGCCTTGAAAGTACAAATGAATTGGGTCGAGCATATGGCAAAGTCAACGGCTTCAAAGCCCTTATTTTCTTTAACCACGGAGCTACAGAGAACTTCATCCATCCAGAATTCTTGAAGCAGATGCACTTTGATTATGATGCAGAAGGTGGAGAAATTGAAGCTGAGCTAGCCACGGGGCAAACTCAGAAAGTGGTACCGCTCATTGGTGTTCTTCCAGTGACTATCCAAGATTATCATGGAAAAGCTGATTTCCACATTATGAAGTTAGGCAATTGCGACGTTCTCTTGGGCATGCCCTAGCACGACAAGAATGATGCGACTCTCCAAGTTCGGAACCGAACCATCACTGTGACACAGAAGGGCAAGCCAATCATCCTCAAAGTTCGGTTGTCCGAACAAAGCCTTGAATAAACTCTCTAGTTGTTTTTTAGTTAGATACTTTTGAACATTGTTTGAGAAAGTATTGTTTGAAATTTGTTTGAAGTGGATGCTATCGGTTTTAAACCTATCTTGGTGCCGATTTGAATTGTTTGACTCTGGTTTTGATATTGGTTTCAATGATTGGTGAATTTACTCCCGGGTGGAGTAGTGAGAAATGTTGTTTTGGTATTGTCTGAACCTCGGAACGACGCACACGGAATGTCTGGGGAGTGTTTTGTTGTATGCTTGAAAACCTCCGAACGACGCAAACGGGATGTCTGGGGAGCCTTTCATTGTATGCTAGAAAACCTCCGAACGACGCAGACGAAATGTCAGGGGAGCGTTTGGTTGTATGCTTGAGCCTCCAAGCGACGCAGGCTACGGTCTAGGGAGTGTTTGGTTCTACCAGTCCTCTAAACTCATGGCCCGGACCTTTTTTAGGTTATTTGCAGGGGGAGTGAGGAGGTAGTCGTTGAGTAGCTTCATACCGCAGACCGTTTGTCTCGAGAGAGTGCTCAGCGGCACTATTTGTTGTGTCTGTAACATGCACATGTGAGCATTTGTGTTGCATTGTGATGTGCCAACCACTGAATATTCCTAATTGGATGAGATTGCCTAGGTATGTAATTTAAGTGCATCAAGACATCCGTGGAAGATCAGTGCGGTCTACGTGTGATGGCTAATTTTACTACGCCGGAATATCAAGAGTTCCGATCTGGACGAAAGGAGAAGCCAACTCCTTAACAAAAGAGCTGAAAGGGGAAGCCAACTACTTAACAAAAAAAGCAAACAGATAGTCCCTCAGAATATCCCTCGAAAATTTTTGAGCTAACTTGAGTTGTTTTGCAGATATGCTATAATCGCGGACGATTGCTCTCTTTCAAGAAGGGGGGATGTCACAAATTGCTGACGTGTCAAGCCATTGAAAAACGGAGCCGACTTGCACATCTTGATTCTGCCACTCCATGTCGTGTGTTGTCTCTCTCTTTCGGTTCAGTTGTTATTGAAGTGCTAAAAGTTTGTTCAATCTGTTCTTTTCTATTCACACGTGGTGCCCGTCTTGTGACACCTTCAACTGTGAGTTGAGGCTTCAAAGATTTCAGAAAAGGAGCTGACAAACAAAGCGTCATTAGAACCACAATTCAAGGAAATGGCCAAGGTGTTGTTTGAAGCACGCATCAAGGCAAAACAGCCCTTAACAGAGGAATGGATCCATACTACATCAGTCTATCACAAACAGGTCAAAGCCACACTCGCCAAGGGAAGATATACCTTGTATGATGCTAACACAAAGACATAGAATGCTCTGACGCCATATGAAATGGAGATGATGATTGATCGCAGAGAGCAGCTGGAGCAAGAAGCCATTTTTCTGCTCATTCAAAAGGATAACGGTACTGACAGTGCTCAGCATATGGGTCAACCTTTGACAATTTAAGCTCCACCTCAGGCGATTCCGAAGGCCACAAGGAAGAAGGCTCCAGATAAGAGGAAACGATGACACCAACGCATGTATGGAAAGCCCAAGAACCAACGTTTCAGAGAAGTCTGCAATTTGTTGCAGAAGAGCGTGTTAAAGGAAAGTGGGTGGATTCATACCACTTCCCCGAGGATATTAGTCATTTTCACAAGCATGCTTGGAATTTTGAAAACACTCCAAAATTCAAAGAAAAGGGGGAAGGAAATGTAGACAGTGGGAACAGACCCTAGTAGGAAATCAAAGTAATAATTAGAATTGGTAATTATTAATTACCGAGTACAGTTACCACGGTACAGTTACAGAGCACAGTTAGTTTGAGGCCCGGTTTGGTACCTATAAATAGGGCCTATTATTCATTTTGCGAGACTACTGTTACTGTTGGTATTCCAGAGTCTAGTTCTACTCTTGTACTTTTTGACATTTCCTCCTCTGAGTGTTACTTGGCTCTCAAGACTCATGGTTGTACTTGATACCTACCACTTGTACTCTCATTATCTAAATAGTCTCATGTCAGGAGCAGCGCACACAGAGCTTTGATACCAATGTCAAGTGCAACGGAAGGATTTAAGGATTTAGCTCGGATCTAGTCAGTGTAACAGGGAACGGGGAGCGCAGCCCAAACGTTCCGAAACACCGTTCCGGACGATACTTGTTCTCGAAACGGAGTTGGAAACGGAGTTGGAAACGGAGTTGGAAACGGAACGTTGTTCCGGAACGGGGTGTGTTCCGAGTAACTATGGATTTAGTACTCCGCACAAACACAAGGCTACTTTACTTCACTTGAAAAGAGAAATTGAACTGAACTATATGAAAGAGAGAGACGCAAAGAGAGAGAGAAAGAGACGCCACCATCAAGGGCCCCCTTGCTCTGATGTACTGATGTTGGGTACTGACGAGGTACCGAAGGATACTACGTAGATGCTAGATACTACGAGGCTAAGGACTTGCTACTGCGGGTACTTTGATACTTGGTAGTACGGGTTCTTGGTACTTGGTACTAAGGATTTGTCACAAGACGAGCACCACTTGCCAATAGAAAAGAACAGACTGAACAGACTTTGAGCACTTCAATAACAACTGAACTGAGAGAGAGAGAGAGAGAGAGAGAGAGAGAGAGACGACACGCGACACGGAGTGTTCGGAATTCCACCCCAGAGAGTATTGGCCCCAAACCTTGGCGTCCCTTTTGATATTTCTTTATATTGCATCAACACAATACAAGCCGATACTTCAGACTCTGCATCTTCTACAGGAAGCATGCTCGAGAATGAGCCCATGGCCTCATATTCAAAGGCCCTAGGCCCAAAAGCAATTTACATGAAAAGCCTTCAAACTCAAAAGCATCTGGTCCAAAAGCGATGCCCAAAAATTGCCTACGTAAATCATGGAAATCCGTACAACTACCACGTCAGCAACGCAAATCGTGAAAATCCGTACAGGCTGCCACGTCAACATGTCAGCGCAATTCACAGAAATCCGTACAGTCTGTCATGTCAGCAATCAGCGTGAAATCCCGAGTTGTCCGTACAGTCTGTCACGTCAGCAATCAGTGTGAAATCCCAAGTTGTCCTTACAAATCTGCCATGTCATCAACAGCTGGCTGCGTATCTTGTGTGTGTGTGTGTGTGTGTGTGATGGTCCTTCTTCATCTTCTGCTGCTTCTACCTCTTCACTTAGGCTTTAGGCCCCTCAGTTGAGATATGCACAGTGGCTCCATTCTTCAGTGGCTTGACACGTCAGCAGTTTGTGACATCCCCCCTTCTTGAAAGGGAGTAATCATCCACGATTACAACATATCTGCAAAACAATTCAAGTTAGCTCCAAAAAAGAATCCGAGGGTCATTCCGAGGGTCAATCCGAGGGACAATCAGTTTGCTCTTTTTTTTGTTAAGGAGTTGGCTTCTCCTTTCGGCTCTTTTGATCAAGGAGTTAGCTTCTCCTTTCGTCCAGGTCGGAATTCTTGATATTCCGGCGTAGTAAAATTAGCCATCACACCCAGACCACACTGATCTTCCATAGGTGTCTTGATGCACTAAAATTACATACCCAAACAATCTCATCCAATTAGGAATTCTCAATGGTTGGCACATCACAATGCAACACAAATGCTCACATATGCACGTTACAAGACACAACGAACAGCGCCACTTAGCACTCCCCCGAGACCAACGGATGAAGCTACTCGACGACTACCTCGACGATCCCCCCGCAAATAACCTAAAAAGATCCAGGCCATGAGCTCAGAGGACTGTACAACCGAACGCTCCCAAGACCGCAGTCTGCGTCGCTAGGAGGTTCAAGCATACAACCAAACGCTCCCCAGACATCGACCTGAGTCGTTCAAAGGTTTTCTGGCATACAATGGAACGCTCCCCAGACATCGGCCTGCATCGTTCCGAGGTTTTCAAACATACAACGAAACGCTCCCCAAGCATCGGCCTGCGTCGTTCCGAAGTTCAAACAATACCAAAACACTATTTCTCTCTTCTCCACCCGGGAGTAAAATCACCAATCAATGAAACCAATATTAAGACCAGAGTCCAACAGTTCAAATCGGCACCAAGACAGGTTCAAAACAGATAACATCCATTTGAAACAAATTTTAAACAGGATCACCTGTCACGTGACACATCCAACCCTATGTGTCCGTGGACAAGCTACACCAAAACAAGGTTTCCGTCAATCAAGTCAGTCTAGATTAGAATTTAGAAGTGATCTGGACCTTTTGTGAGTCTATTCGTAGACCGTGCATGCCCAGTCACTTAGTACAGACGCATATCCTCTGGTTGCACACATGATCATAAGCATTCCCATCAGAATCTATCAGATTCCATCAGAGGAATTTTCCAATGCATTTAGCCTATTTTACCTATTTTTGGCATTTTTCACTTATTAATTTAAGTGACTTTCCAACAAAAGTAGGTAGGGCAATTTGGGTAAGAAAATATATAAGCAAACCAAAGTTAGTACTAAATGGCAGAAGAGGCAGCAGGAGCTCCACCGCTCAACAGGCAACTTCTCAAGCAAGAACCCCTTGGGGCCGATTCCCGCGAGCAAGATCCATTCCCTAGCGTTTTTCATCAAACCTCAGCCTTTTCGTTTTCTGCAAGATTCCAGAGCAAGGACTGTTTCCAAGCCTAGCGTTTTTGCAAGTCCCATCGCCAGCAGACTTTGCATGCCTAGCGTTTTTGGTCCAGGACAGAGTAGCTGCAGATTTTCAGCCTTGACCAGCAGCACCTAAAACCTGCGTTTTCAGCCTTAACCCGCAGCAGGACAGCAGCGTTTTCAGCCCTAAAACACAGCAGCATCTCAGCGTTTTCCATCAGACAAATTAGCGTTTTTCAGCAGCACCAAAACAGCCTCGAAATCAGCGTTTTCCATCGCAGCAGATTTCAGCAGTGAGCGTTTTTGGACAGCAGTTAGAACCATCCCATTTTCAGCCCTATCGTCGTCATCGTCATCCCAGTTGTCGTCGTCGACATAGCCTAGATCTGCATCAGTTTTATGCATCATCATTGTACCCGTTTGTGCAATCAATCGTAGACCACTCTCGCAAACGAGTGGGGCGATCGGAGGACGGTTTTACGTCTCTAGTGTCGTATCTCTCTTCTCTCTATCTCTGTCTCATACGCTTGCACGCACAGTGTCCACTCACTTTGTTTGTGATCATAGCACTCTCCATTAAGAACGGAAGGCTCTCCCTTCCATAAGAACTAAAAGGAACCTTGAGCAAATATGGATCACTGATCTTGAGAAAGAACAACATTCATTCCGCTACACCTAACATTGGTATCAGAGCTTTGGCAACGTTCTGTATCACTCAAGGAAAGAACCACAAGAATCACAAGAATTTTTTTTGCTTCTTCCGGTCGCACGAACCCAAGTTCGCTTGGGCGTGTCGATTCCTAATCGTGTTTTTTGAAGAGTGACAGGAATCCCAAGAAAGAAGGGCTTGTCCAACCTCCCCTTGTCTCTCTTTTCACTCATTGAGAGCGGACCGTGCACTTACGGCCGGCCAACAGACATGAGGTGGGAAAAAGAAACCTTGGTGTGAGCGCAAGGCCGCCAAACAAGGGGTGCCCTCGTGGAAAGGAGTAGAACTCGGGTGAAGAGAAGATCCTTCTAAAACAAGGTTTGCAAGCGAAAGAAAACCTCAAGAACCTCAAGAACCCAAGAACCCAAGACCCTCAAGAACCCAAGTTCCTCGTGAACTCTTACCAAAGATCATAGTGCATGGTCGTCACCCGAAGCGGAATGGATACTTCGCATACAGGTGATGAGCAGGAGAGAGGCGACGAAGAGTTCTCTCCACCAAGAGATTTTTCCTACCCTCCCCCTTCGCCATCTACGCCACGAGTTGTACCAACTTCTATGGAGGCAATGGTCAAGTCGATGTTGGACATAATGGCACAACAACAAGAAACGAATCGAGTTGCGTTGGCACAACTAGCACGCAAAGCAAAACAACAGGAAGCTAAGGACCGCGAGCACGATGAAAGAAACGAAAGAATTGCCGCACAACAAGAAGCAAATCGCATTGCTTTAGAACACGAGTGCGACGAACGAAAAGAAAGAAAAGAACAAAGAAAGGAGGAAGCGGCAGCATGAAGCGTGGCCTTGGAGGCCGAGCGTGCCGCTCAAAGAGTGGCCTTGGAGATCGATCGAGAGGCTCAAAGAGAACTACGCACTCAAGAGTTGATTCAACAAGTACTTGCCTCGAAATCCGAACCAGCCAAAGATCGTGGGAGTTCCTCAAGTGGCGGCAAGCGCAAGCCACGATGCGGATTCCAACAACCCAGTCACCGAGAAGTTGACTTTCAGTAAGTATGATGGTAAGATGGATGCTACAGTTATTCATTCTTGGTTGCATCAATTTAATGCTTATTTTGCGACAACTCAGAAGACAGGGAATAGCAAGGTATTGACGGCAGCTATGTACCTTGCCCGTGATGCTATCAATTGGTACCACGCATGGCAAGAGGCACAGCTAGCCGTGCACCTAGAGGAAGCCGACGAATTCACGCCCCTTTCCTTCAATTGGGCTGATTTCCAAGACAAGCTCAAGGCGCGGTTTATGCCACCTCAATACCTAGCACGGTTGAAGGACGATTGGCGCACTCTCAAGCAAAATGGTATGCCGGTTATGTCTTTTTCTAATCGTGTTTTGCAGCTAGGTACCCAATTACGCAAGTCGGATGATGAACGCAAAGAGGCATTCCTCTATGGATTGGACGAGTATATCAAGTACGATGTCGAGGTGCTCGATCCAATCGATCTCAACAAGGCGGTAGTGATTGCTCTCGCACAGGAGATGAAGCACAACAAGGGAAAGCCTAAGGAGAACAAGACGTCCACAAGTACCTCGCAGACTTCTCAAAACCCTCCGACAGTAAGAATGGTAAGAATGGTAACTCTTCTAACCAATCTTCCAACAGTCTCTCAGAAAAGAATTCTTCCAATGAATCTAAGGGTAAGGCTCACACAATTGCTAAACCTAAGCTTACTCCATATGAAAAGGTAGCACAAGGAATTGTAGGAGGATACATCACGTCAGAAAAGCAAAGCACTTATTCTAAGGAAGGTCGTTGTTTTCATTGTCACATTAAGGGTCACATAAAAAGAACATGTCCTAAGCTCGAATCGAATGAATCTAAAGAATCCACAGAACCCACTTCCTCTGTCCATGCAATTAATGATAACACGAGTGTGCCGCAAGTTTCTCATGACCCTCCCATTGATTATTCTCTCATTAAATGTTTTGATCATATGATGGGGCAGCGTTTTGTCATATTGTTTCACCAACGTAGTATGCATGATGTGATCAGTCCCTCTCTTGTTGAGAGAACCCGCTTAGAAGTTAGTCAGAGATCTCCTATCGAGGTCTCTGGCTTTGTTCCCGATATGGACGCTCTCATCACGGAGGAGTGCCTTGATGTGTTGTTTGCAATTCAAAAAGCTGCCTTCACTAGAAGATTTGTTGTCTCTCCTCTCTCAAGATGTGATATGATTTTAGGCATTCGATGGTTTCGTGATGCTAACCCTCTCATTGATTGGGAGGCTAACACTTTCACTCTCAATGCCAAAAGTGGTTCTCCCATTGTCATTCATGGAGAGAACATTGTTCATTCTCCATCTCTCTTTGCTAATATGCAAGAAAAGATTGAACGGATTCGTGCGAAGGAGACTCTTTGTCTCTTTTTCTCCAAAGCATGACACACAGAATTTGCATGGTTGTGAGCAGCATGATTATTTGATTGAGAATGATCGACATGATGATTTGGATGATAAAGACAAGCATGATGATTTGCATGATCAAGATGTGATTTCTCACAAGCATGATGATTTGCATGATCAAGATGAGATTTCTCACAAGCATGATGAGTTGCATGAAGATGATGTGATTGTTCACAAGGATGATGTGTTAGTTGATGCTTTTTCTAGCGAAGCTAACCTCGTTGCAGATTCGATCAATCACGAAGGATCGATCTTGGCTCTCGAGCCTAGGTCCAAAAGAACCCTCACAGGAAGTATTATGTGTTCGCATGATTGATACGCACGCATTGTTCGAGTGTTTCATTCGTGATCGTTTCCTGTATTTTAGTCAGCGTCTTTATGTGATCCCTTTTCCTAGGCATGATATATTGTATGTTGAGCACGTTTCACTCATGAATGAGCACGGATGTATGCGGATTGTTCATGAAAAGCTGAAAAGTATGCATTCAAGGAAGTCACCTTTCCTGTCTCTTCCTTGGCATGACACATTCGTAGAACGAGCACATGAAAGTATGAGCACCAAGCATGGGCATTTCCGTTGTGAATTGCCAGAGTTGATTGCTCTCGATCAAAAGAGCGAGATTCGATCTCATTGTTTGCATGTGTTTGATGAACGGTTTGGCACTCCGTCTCTTTATTCATCTACATGGCTTGCACAGTCTTTCCGCAAGACAAGATTTTCTGCATTCACTTTACATGGAATGGGTATGTTCATGTTTGTGTCTTAGAAATGGTTTCAAGAATTTTCAGTCATGGAGACTCTTGAAGAAGAAAGAAGCAGGACTCTAGACGAAGTTGAAGTATCAACGGAGCCGCACAAGACTTTGTCGCTTTCGGTGCGGCCCAAAGAAGCAAGCGTTGCAACCTTTATTAAGTTCAAGTACCGCACGACCCACACATCCGAGTGGGCCGGCGAAGAGTCCCTTCTTGGATTCCGGATGCTATTGGCGATCTCCCTCGACGCCATACAATTCGGTACCAGTACCTCACTTTGAAAAGGAGGGGATGTCACGTGACAAATCCAACCCTGTGTGTCCATGGACAAGCTACACCATAACAGGGTTTCCGTCAGTCCAGTCAATCTAGATTAGAATTTAGAGGTGATCTGGCACTTTTGTGAGTCTATTCGTAGACCGTGCATGCCCAGTCACTTAATATAGATGCATATCCTCTGGTTGCACACAACATGATCATAAGCATTCCCATCAGAATCTATCAGATTCCATCAGAGGAATTTTCCAATGCATTTAGCCTATTTTACCTATTTTTGGCATTTTTCACTTATTAATTTAAGTGACTTTCCAACAAAAGTAGGTAGGGCAATTTGGGTAAGAAAATATATAAGCAAACCAAAGTTAGCACTAAATGGCAGAAGAGGCAGCAGGAGCTCCACCGCTCAACAGGCAACTTCTCAAGCAAGAACCCCTTGGGGCCGAATCCCGCGAGCAAGATCCATTCCCTGGCGTTTTTCATCAAACCTCAGCCTCGGTGTTCTCTGCAAGATTCCACAGCAAGGACTGTTTCCAAGCCTAGCGTTTTTGCAAGTCCCATCCCCAGCAGACTTTGCATGCCTAGCGTTTTTGGTCCAAGACAGAGTAGCTGCAGATTTTCAGCCTTGACCAGCAGCACCTAAAACCTGCGTTTTCAGCCTTGACCCGCAGCAGGACAGCAGTGTTTTCAGCCCTAAAACACAGGAGCATCTCAGCGTTTTCCATCAGGCAAGTTAGCGTTTTTCAGCAGCACCAAAACAGCGTTTTCCATCACAGCAGATTTCAGCAGTTAGCGTTTTTGGACAGCAGTTAGAACCATCCCATTTTCAGCCCTATTGTCGTCATCGCCATCCCGGTTGTCGTCGTCGACATAGCCTAGATCTGCATCAGTTTTATGCATCATCATTGTACCCGTTTGTGCAATCAATCGTAGACCACTCTCGCCAACGAGAGTGGGGCCTTCAGAGGAGGGTTTTACGTCTCTGGTGTCGTATCTCTCTTCTCTCTATCTCTGAGTCTCATACACTTGCACGCACAGTGTCCACTCACTTTGTTCGTGATCATAGCACTCTCCATTAAGAACGGAAGGCTCTCCCTTCCATAAGAACTAAAAGGAACCTTGAGCAAATATGGATCACTCATCTTGAGAAAGAACAACATTCATTCCGCTGCACCTTACATCACCAAACAAGTTCTCAAATAGAACTCAAACTTAAAAAGCAATCTCGACATCAAGCAAGCTCGAAAAGTCGATTGACTTTCCATCCTGAAACCTGCATCAAAAATTAGGGGTGGTTCCTTCCATAAGGCCATAGACAACCACAACATGGTCCATCAGCTCTTGGACAGTCAGCGTTCCTCTGGCGGCGATGGTAGTCCCAAGACAACAATCACACTAGACCTCCAAGGTTTTTAGCTCGAAAAGAGACACCTACTGAGAGATGTCGAGAAACTTCAAGTTATAATCTGCTAGGGTTTCCATGGCAAGCATTTCACGATACCTCTCTGCCAAAAGTTGCACTTCAAAGGAAGATGTCAGAAACCATATAACTCCGGGCAAAAATTTTCTTAAAAGATTGCCAAGTCCTTGGAGTGTGCGGCTTGGTAGCTATAGACATCAGCATCTGCATGGCACTGCCTTTGAGAAAAACAGCAGCTCGAAACAAATCTTGGATCCTTCTCTTGCAAATGATCTTTATGGCTTATGCCCTGTAAGATATGAGCGGTGAAGACGGGAGCGCGCCCGATGCACGATGTATGAAGGGTGGGAGTGGCTAATAAGTCTTGGGTCGGGCCCCGAAGATACTTCAAGTAAAATTCCAGTAGCTCTGTCTGCTCTTTCATAGGACCGGTATGCTTTCAGAAAAGCACACGCCTGATGCTCTGAGACCACTGTCACAAGACGGACACCACGTGCCAATAGAAAAGAACACACTGAACAGACTTTGAGCACTTCAATAACAACTGAACTGAGAGAGAGAGAGAGAGAGAGAGAGAGAGAGAGAGAGAGAGAGAGAACATGCGACACGGAGTGGCGGAATTCCACCCCAGAAAATTGGCCCCAAGCCTTAGCGCCCCTTTCGGTATTTCTTTATATTGCATCAACACAGTACAAGCCGGTACTTCTAGACTCTGCACCTTCTCTAGGAAGCATGCATGAG
Organism: Adiantum capillus-veneris; assembly: GCF_014529385.1. Taxonomy (NCBI): domain Eukaryota; kingdom Viridiplantae; phylum Streptophyta; class Polypodiopsida; order Polypodiales; family Pteridaceae; genus Adiantum; species Adiantum capillus-veneris. Next base: position 81,607,428 of record NC_140945.1, read on the forward strand.
AATGAGCCCATGGCCTCATATTTAAAGGCCCTAGGCCCAAAAGCAATTTACATGAAAAGCCTTCAAACTCAAAAGCATCCTTCAAACTGCCACTGTAAATCACGGAAACCTGTACAACTGCCACGTCAACAGTGCAAATCGTGAAAATCCGTACAAGCTGCCACGTCAACATGTCAACGCAATTCACGCAAATCCGTACAATCTAGCACGTCAGCAGTCAACGTGAAATCCGGGCTGTTCGTACAAATCTGCCACATCATCAGCTGGCTACGTATCTTTTTTGTGTGCGTGTGTGATGGTCCTACTTCATCTTCTACAGCTTCTACCTCTTCACTTAGGGTTTAGGCCCCTCAGTTGGGATCTGCACAGTGGCTCCAACCTTCAGTGGCTTGACACGTCCGCAATTTGTGACAGGATTCCTATGCTGAGCTAGGCACGAGCCAAGCCAAAACACGAGGGGTAACTAGGTGCTGGGGTAATGTGTCAACGATGATGGCAACGACGACGAGGCTATGGCTGAATGCCGAACCTGCTACCGACGTTGACGGCTCGAATCTGCAACCATGACAAGGCTAAGGGCTGAATGCTATCGCCGAGGATGACAACTGGATGAAATCTGCCAACTGTTCTGGCTGATAACGCTGATGATCAAGGCTGAAAACGCTGATGGAGAGGAGGCTGAAAACGCTGGCTGTTCTGGCCTTGCAAACCCGGAGTATGCAGATTCTTCTCCTTCTGCTGCCTCCCCCCCTTCTCCTAGCGCCCAAGGCATGCATATATAGTTGGAAAAGGCTGGGTCGAGCAAGCATAAGGCCAGCCCTCACGCCCTTGCTAAATAAAATGCTGAAAATCACTTATTAAATCAAGTGCCATGCTAGAGGAATCGAGTGCCATGCTAGAGGTGGTTCACACGCGGTAAATTTCCTCTATGCTAAAATGTTGTACTGTGCAAGAGAGGGTATGCAACTATTACCGGCCTGGACGTGACGTCCTGCTAGAGGCTCACAAAGGTGCCAGGCTAGGTTTTAAGCTAATGACCCATGCTAGACTGTAGCAGAAGCATGTCCACGTAGCACAAGTGAAGTGCGCAGGTGACATCTCTAGCTTCTATTTTCAGTTCAGTCATTGTTTGATCGTATATCTGAAGTTTGCTTGTCTAATCTGATTTGACTAACTCTTAACACTCCAACCTGGAACAGTTGTCAGAAGTGACCAGCTCATTCTACTCGGGTGAGGACCTTTCAGGTCTTCCTATTCTTAGCAATCTGAGTTTACCGATGGTGTGAATCTCTTTGAGTCGAGTTCCTTGAGATTCACATTTTGCTATTCAGTTACAGAGGAAGCGATTTTACTCCAAGTTGTCTCAGTTTTCTTTTGGACTCACCCATCTCCGGTGATCTAGTTACACAAATAGAGATTGTTGGAGAGTTATGGTAGTTATTGAGGTCTAAACCTATTCACAACTCAATTAAATGAAAACTACGCTTTCACAACGGTGTCCCTGGATGCAATCTCATGAACATATGCGATGCAGACATAGACTCCTTCACAGATGCTTTACCAACAAGCACTCAAAAAGAATCCTGCTTTTTAGAAAAAATCTACATTTCTTCAAAGCTTCTCAGAACCCATCTTCATTCAAGTACTTGCATCTTCCGCATAACTATTACTCAATTTGAATTTCCCTCTCAGACCATGGAATATTTCCTAACCAATGGTTCCATAACCCATCTTGTGACGCGTCAAGAATATCCATTACTCGGTCTCTCCCACCAAACTTACAGAACAACTCCCTAGTGATGCTTTACGTCACCCATCATATGATGCACCAAAGATGTCCATTTTCGATGGCTTTCTCAATCTTGTAGATATACAGTTCTTAACTTAACAATCCTCATGTGCACAAATTTAAATGGTCCTAATTTCATTAAATAGAAATTACTTTGGCAACATCGAGAGCAATCCCGTCGTGGTGATCTTCTAGATCCGCAGTGTATGCACAGATGGAATCGCCCAGGGCAAGAGAGGGCACAATAGAGAGAAACTTGCAAAACACAAAGGCACAATAGGAGGGATGGCGATCTCATATTTACCACAAAAAAAATGCTAGTGAGAGGGAAAATGCTAGAGACAAGCTACACGAGAAGAGAGAACAAACACGAAAGAGAGAGAGAGAGAGAGACCCAAAAAGCTGGCAATCTATTGATGACACACATAAAATTGGTGGGCACCCCCTCTCTATATAGGGAGAGAACAAAAGTGCCCACCTCCCCATAAAAGCCCCACGACGCTAAAATCAGAAAAAACTCACGCAAACCCTAAAAAAGGCCTGTAGGTGGCAACCAGAGCCTGGGACTTGAGGCCACCAAGACACGACCGGCCGGAAAGATGACTAACTCTAACAGGTCTCTATCTCTTTGCATATTTAAGGTTTGCCAGTATGATTCAAAAGGGGATTAGATCTACTATGAGGGTGCCTAGGTGACAAACCGCCAACTTTTTTCCAAGAAGATGGCCTCAACGCTTCAAATCATCCTCTAATTTGGCTGCTGTTTTCGGTGGGCAAATTCAATACAAATTAATTATGTAGATTAAGCATGAGCATTTGAGCCAACCTAATGTCTGCCTCATTGTGTGGGAGCAACCCTAGCTCCTTGTCTCTTTATCTAAAGTTCCATATTCCTTTTATTTTTGTATCATTATCTACATAATCTGGACGACAAAATTTTGGTTCCATTTGATGTTCCTACCACCCCTTGGTGTTCCCATATGCCAATTTTGCGGTTCCCCCACTTTAACATACATTACGTTTGTCTTAAGAAGAAGCCATGGACAGTTCTAGGTGAATATATATCGAAATGCAATAAATGGACATCTTAGTGGGCATGGGTATTGGGTGAAAACTTTGTTCTATAAAAAGTACTATGTACACTCAGAAACGAGCATCTTACATAATTTGCACATAAAATTACCTTTCCATTACGACGAGCATCTTTATATGGCATATTACGTACGACCACAACTTTCCAAACCCCGGTTTCCTTTGCATACCCATCTGTCTTGACTTCATCCAAAGATTTTTGGGTTTCCTCATCCACAAACATAAAAAAGCAAACAGTACTCCTTGAATATGGGTTTAAATTTCTTGGCTGCTGCAGTAAGTCATAGTTACCTGCAATGCAGCACCAGGTCTTAAATCTGAAAACCCCAGCATATCCCTCACTGCAGAAAGGTAGGAAGATAGGTACCTACCAAAAATAGCTGATGCTACAACGATTCCTTTGCATCTATCCATGTCAGCAAGATCTTTTGCATCAATATCAAAACCTGTTCCAACCCCTGGTTTCACACCCCGTACAAACCTACTCATAAAAACCTCAAATTAGTTGAATAGACTGTCTATGAAGTCCAAAAATAAATTGTGTCAACTTACCCGCAATGGACATTCATGTGCTCTTGAACTTGGAAAGAGTTATTACGATCTTCTAGACTAGGATGGCCACCAAAATGGGAACCTTGAAGGCCCTCCTGTGGGACAAAATCAGGTAGCTCCACCTTGTAGGTAAGGCTTCTCACAGTTGATACATCAAGAGACATTGCGGCTGGCATTTTCTCGATGGCTTCCTCAACTGGGAGGTAGCAAACAGGGCATGCTGCAAACAGTCCACTAAAGAATGACTTCAGCAATTTGCCAGCCAAGATTTGACCTTTATCTATTTCATACAAAGCACTGAATAATCTAGCAGATAAAGCAAGCAATGTACTCACGACGGGGCCCAGTTCGCTTCTTGTCAGCAGGGGGTGGTGGCAAGGTAAATCCTTGGCAAGGATGGCCAGGTGGAAGAGGTTGATCTGAGCTAAGTAGAGACCTTGGGAGGCTGCTATGGTTTTTATGATTGGGTGGGTTAAACTCAGGAACAGTGTGAGCCTTTGATTTTACCCCTTCAGAAAGTACTCGTGTAGCCATGGTAGTTGCTTGTGTGCTTTGCACCTCCGATTCCAAGCTTCTAATCTTTCCTGTACTCATCATCTGCAGTTGCTTGCCTTCGTCTCCCTGTGTGCCTGAGTTTTCCACATCTATTTTTGATGTGTACGCTATATCCAACGTCTCTACACCCTTTGCAGCTGCTTCACTTTCCAGTTCCGGTATCTTCTCCATGTTACTTTCTGTCCGCAAAGTCTTGATCACCTCCAATCCTGTAGATATCCTAAATGCTTGTTATGTTTTCAGAAAAATTGATCCAAATCGTGCACAGTGAATTGACTGCCTATTGCTTGTAGAAAACTGAGCATAGGGAAGGGTGAACTGGCATCCTTTACAAGAGGAGGGAAGACAACACGAAGATCAACTTGCACAAATGCAGCTGGAACATTTGGATAGCGTGATTGCTCAGTCATCCATGTATTTTTAGTGCACTATCTACATGATACAATTATCCACGCTATAATTTTATCCAGGTTGTGCACACAGTTTCTCGACCACTCCTAAAAAGAGGAAACAAAAATGCTACATGCATACCCGATGGAGGAATGAAGTGGACTGATAGCCGACTCGCAATGTTGATGAGCATCAGGAAGGAGAAAAGAGAGACAAGAGCTGCTGAAAGCATCCCGACTCTTCTGCCTGTTATGGTCCGATGTAAACGGGAGAAAAACCCAGAATCACCTGGGGTGGGGCTTTTGATATGTGGCTTCTTGAAGCCTGGTGAAGGGTTAAGATGCTGCCACGTCCCATTTGCACCATGCAAGCTGACTATGCTGCTGTTGCTGCCGCTGCGCGGAAGGACGCCAAGTGGGGTCATGGCCTCCCTGCCCTTTGCTTTCACCAAGCACCCACTACATGAAACGCCAACCAGAAGTACCACATTGCATGCCCACAGCTAGTAGGAATAAAAGCAGGCTTGATCCTGCACAAAGTGATCTTGCTTCGGAAAGAACAAAATGCACAAGTCCACTTTAAACACTTGATGCTCTCCTTGATGAATCAAGAAATGAAATTGATCTCTGGTGCAAAACATGCAAGAAGAGACAGGCTTCACAACAGGAGATAGCGCTTTCTTTCTTGCTAAGATAGCCTGTTAAGAGTGCGCTCGCAGGAGCAAAGAAAAAAGAAGAGGTTCACCCATTTCAAGATAGTGGAGAGGTGTAGGCTTGATTCTTGGAGTACGATGGGTAATGGCTGAGCGCTCGGGCTAGATCCGCAACACGGCACCCTGATCAAGAAGTAATTGCGTTTTTTGTAACGTACCTTCACTGTGAGAAGACAATGCAGCCCCCTCGAGCCTCTTATATCTTGCTCCCCGTCTCAGGCTCTCAGCGTATTGCTATCTCTAGTAAGCCGCTGGCAGGCCTCCACTTCCTACGCCTTCTGCTTAGTACGGGGAAGTAGCAATCAAAGGTAGTTCAATTTGTTGCTTTTGATTTGGAGTATGCGTGTGCAACCGACCGGCGAGAGAAAAACAAGAGAAACACACACACCCATTTGAAAAGACTGGTTCTCACTGCCATTGCTGAAGATGCCCAAGAGTAGTGTATTTTCACGAGCTACAATTCCAAACTCTTTTTTTTTTTAATATACTAGAAAGGACAAAATATTACATTTTTGCGAGGCAAGCTCGTTCCAATAGAGAGGGCACAATACATTTGAGCAAATTACATCCAAACAAGCAACATGCCTCATAGGTGTCGATTACAAAAAATATATACAAAATCATTTTAATTATGGTCCACTCAGACACTTGCATAAGCATCATAAACTTTTTGGATATGCTCCTAGTAAATATCAAGCTCCACCAATAGAGACTCAAGCGCTTCCACAAGCTCAGTTTCCCAATAGTAGATAGGCTTTAAGAATGCATCCACGTTCTCTACAAGATCTTCATTGCATGTATTTTCCTCAGCTTTGACATATCTCTCTAGGCACGAGAGTCTAGTTTTGAAGATGACTCTTCACTTCAAAAGCCTACAGCAGAACAATAGGTAGCCAATCACTATCAACGGGCTGTTTATTAGCAAAACTTTACTTACACTTATTATTTCTAATATGCCATAAGTACTCAGCACGCACTGCATCCCACAGAGCAGTAGGGAAGCCCATAAAATCTCCTAAATAAATATGTTTCCATGTCATTGAGAACATTTAATACGTGTAATATGGTTCAGAATTTGCAAATCCTATTTACTATCCTTACAAACTATTAAAAAAAATTAAAAAACATCTTCCTCTACAGAGCTGCACCGTTGGCCATTACTCTTGCCTAGTTTTAGTGCATAATCCCCTATCCACACAATTTTGTGGAACGAGAAGTTTTTTTGGAATTAGATGTTTGACCCATAACATAGTGAATTTCGACCTCCTTTGCCTTTTCTTCTTATTAAGCCCACATCACCTTACTATGCAACTATATTGATGTGGGCAATTGCAAGCAATGAATGTTGGTTAGAGGGAGCTTGGTTGGCCATTGAAGTCGCCATAAATCAAGTCCCCTTTACATGCAATTTTCCAATTGTGCCCCTCTTGTAAAAGTAGGATGCACCGATGGATAAGAGCTAAATCACTTATTGAGAAGCCAAACTTAGCAATAAGTTCCCTTTCAGACAAAAACTGACGCTATTGTTGTCTCGCACGTCTTGCCATGTTCAAAATCCCTTTTCGTGGAGTTTATGAGCTTTCCAACGTCTCTATCCTTCTATGGAATGATCATCTTGTCCCGTTTTGGGAGGTAGCTCCCTGGGAATGTCATCTGTAAACACATCTTGAAACTCATTTAGGAAACTAGAAAGTTCTAATTCCTCTTTAATTTCATATTTAACTTCGTTAAGAACACATGCATCTTTTTTAGACTCCTTGACAAAACCCATGTAACAAGAAAGAGAGCTTTTCATTATTTTGTCTAAAGTTTGAGTTTGTACAAGAGGTATAGTGTTGCCCGAACTATTAACATCAAGCGCAACATCCTTGCCTCGATAGGAAAAGAGGACTTTTCTCTCTTGAAACTTTGTAGTGGCAGCCATGCAATCAAACCATGGTGCCCTTAGGATAACATCTTCATGTGTGAGTGGAGAGATGAAGAAATCTTCTTTATCAACATAACTTTGCACATGGAGCCTTAACTTCCTAATCAACGGAGTGATTGAGACCTCTTGCCCTTTGAAATCTCTATCTGCTTATACCACATCTCCCATCTCGAAGTCACAAATTCCTAGCTTGGTAGCTAGCTCGATAGAAATGAAGTTATGGGTAGAGTCAAGGTCAAAAAATATGAAAGCATCATGATGTCTTACTTTTCCCCAAGCATAAGAGAGTGGTGCTCCCTTGCAATGGCCTTCCTCTTTTAGAGCTTCCACCATGGTGGCTTTAGGAGGGTCATTACGTTCACTTCTCTTGGGACATGCACGGGAAATATGACCTTGCTCTCCACACTTGAAACACTTGTTATCTTTACGATATTGGTCAACCTTTTCAAGAGAAAGTTTATTTTACCTTTGTAGCTCTTTTATTTTTTCTTAAAGCCTTTCCTTTGTTGTTGTTGTTGTTAGCCTTGGGAGAATTTTGTGTCGCGTTGTTCTTCCAATTGGCTTAGTGATTCCTTGGCTTCTGTTGGCTTGGAGCCCTTCTTAGTCCCTTGTTGGGAATGAATCCTTGACCATAGTATGATGTATGACCTCTGTAATAGTTTTAGGTCTTTGTGAGTTGATATACTTGCTCATCTCCTCAGATAGGCCAGCACAAGATTGTAGCATTTGTTCCGCAAAATCTATCTTTTTGTAGATTGTGGCTTTGAGGTGTAACTCCCAAAACTTATCCACATAATTTTGGATAGACTCATATGGGGCCATCTTCAAGCTTCACCATTCCGTGAGGACTTTGTCTTTGGCATCACTTGGAAGGAATTGCTTTGTAATAGCAATCATCAAAGCTTTCCAAATTTTTGGAGCTTCACATAGGCTTGCCCACCATTGACGGGTTGACTTTTGGAAATGCATAGAAACATTTTGGAGCTTTGAAGATTCGGAGAAATCTTCATCTCCCAAAATTGCGTCAAATTGTTGGATAAATGCCAATACTTTGTCATTTGCTCTGAAGGTTCCATCATAGGCAAGAAAGCTCATGCTCTTTCCTCCCTCTTTGGTTCAACTTACGTGAACTCTTCCATGTTTTTAAGATTCCATGGTATAACCCTCCTTCCCAAACCCTAAACACCCCAGCGGGGGAGAAAGGAATTGTGGGGAAAGAGTAAGATAAAGGTGGAGAGGTATTTTTCAAGCAAGAGAATTGTTATTCCATGTACACTTGTTGATGAGCAAGTTCTTAACATAGTTTAGTATTAGCATAGTAGAGATGGAGAAGAAGAAACTTTCATTGGCTTGGATTTGCATCCATATCCAAGAGCTTGAGCATGTGTGTGTGTGTGTGTGTGTGTGTGTGTGTGTGTGTGTGTGTGTGTGTGTGTGTGTGTGTGTGTGAGAGAGAGAGAGAGAGAGAGATTGCTTTGCACACTTGAGAGAGTGTGTGAGAGGAGAAAGAGCCTTAAAAGTGCAACGAGACCTCTCTTGTATAGCTATGCTAGTGTGCAATTAGATTAGAATGCTTCACACTTGACCAATATGGTGAGAACACCTCCTAATGCAACTCAAGCATGTCAAACACTTGTTCATTCTTGCCTTGCATGCTAGAAATCCTCCCCCTCCCTCCTTCCCCCCCTTCTTGGGACTCATCTTGGCAAGTGGAGACACCACACACACTTGTTTAAGTTCACACAAAGCAAGCATTTGCTACCTTGGACGTGTGGCTTAGTCAAGCTTAGAAAACAAAAACTAGAGTCAACTTACTAAATTAGGAAGGGTTGATCTAACCTTAGTCTTTATCCTTTCCCTTTCATTTAATAAAAAACCATAAGCTTACCTTTTACTTAATTAGCTCGGGTGCAAGACCTTTGCACAAACGTTGGAGGCTTATGAAGCTAACTCGGGGTTGCAGTCTACTACTTGCTAATTTACGACCTTCTAAATTAGAATAATATTTGGCAAAAATAAAACTCACCCTTTGGGGTTTAAATTCTTTATCTCCTATGCAAAATCTTAGCATAGTGCTTTGGAGGTGCCACTTAGCTGCTTTCAAAACCTACTAAATTTAGACTTGCTAAATTTAGACAATTTGTGGCAAGTCAAAACTTCACCTTAAGGCTTCCCAAACTTCATACTTGGAGTCTAAAGAGTTATTCTAATGACTCGAGCTTAGCACATGCATTTTCTATTTTTAGACTCCTATAAGTGTTATTGATCCTCTCCTTTGTCTTGTACCTTTGATCAAGGATGTCCTAGATAAATTTATCCTTCCTTGACATGTACCTATGAACTGAGATAATTAGTTAGCAATTATCCTTGTTCTTTTATGGACTTTCCCCTTTGGTCCCAAGCCTTGATTGCCATTAGCACTTAATCAATTTCACTTGCTCTGTGTTTATTTCCCCCATACTTAGTGGCCAATTTAAGTTGGAAAATACTTTTAGAAGTTTAGAATTAATACTCATGACACGAGAGAGGGTCCTAAAACAAAGGGACTCGTCCCATTTTTGGTGCCAACATATCAATGAATTGATGATAGAATTCGGTCAAACCATCATGCCCACACTTTTTTCCCTTTTTTTGAGGTTTGATTGCCTCCTTGACCTTTGAAAGAGCAAAGGGAGAGTCTAATTGTTAGGCAAGTGAGTTAGAATTTTTTTTTGACACCTTGATATTTCTTCTTGAGCAAGCTTCTTGGCCTCTAGTTTGAGGAAGGGGTTGCAAAGATGTTGTTGAAATACTAATTTATGTTTTTTCTCTCCGCAGAAGTCTAAAAATTTATAGAGTTGGCCTATCAAAATGGGTAGCCATCAGTTTTTGAAGCAAATCTTCTTTCAATTGAGATAATTTAATTTTGCATTGTCTAGTGCATATCTAAGTCGTCTAATTTTTTCTTATGTCTACTCTATAGGTTGCGCTTCTCATTCTTCTAGCCTCTTGTAGCTCTGACACTTTATAATTTTTTCTATTTGTTTGACTTGTTTACTATACCTTGTGAAAGTTTTTTGCGAGACCTTTGTGGCCTACATTTAAGCTCTAGCTGGAGATTAGAATTTTTTGTGCGAGTCCCCCTAGATATTCTAGATTTTCTACATGATGAAAGGAATTTCCAAAAGAGATATGCTTGCATGAAACCACCCTCCTAACGGTTTGGGGGCATCCTCTAACGAAATGATGACTAGATAATGATATGAGATATAGTTGGATTTTTGAAGATTTAGCCTTGGCTCTATGAATATTTGATAGCAAAGATGAAGATATATAGCATTTGTATAGTCTTGCCTTATGGCAAAGAGGGCACTTGCTATAGATTTTCCATGAGAAATCCCCAATGTCCACTAAATCAAAAATATCAAAATTTTAAACAAGGATTTCAAATTCATGTGATCACGTGTTTTTTTTGTGTGATCACACTATTAATTAACAAAATTCTCAATTCACAAGTCTTCACATTCACAAAAAATGGCATGGTGACTTGAAGGGGACCGGGAGGCTCGATGAGATTTGCTCGCCTGTATAGCACTGTAGCCTGTCGGGCAACAGCGGGATACCAAAGAAGCCCGAGAGTCCTCACAAGGAAGACAAAAAATTATGGTATAAATTTTAGCTTAATTTCATAAACTCTTTTACTACTTTCTTTTTAAGTTGGTATACTCTTTTCTTAATAATTATTTTTTGTAGTTTTAAAAGTATGATGATCTTGCTTTTCACGCCAGCATCGGTCCTAATATTGGATCAAAAGTGTCGTTGTGAAACGCTAGACCAGCAAGCACTGTTTTACAACGTGTTGATTGTGTTCACTTCGGCATTGGTTCTATTTTGGATCAGAAGTGTCGTTGCTGAACATGGTTGATTACGTTCAATTTATAGGTAGTTGTATTAGCCTTGTTATCGGCATCAGTTCTATTATTGGACTGGGAGTGTTGTTGTACAAGCTAATAGATTGCTTTCTATGTTTTATGAGTGATCTACGTGCTGATAGGCTAGTTAGGTCCACCAACTTTCTTCATTACATTCTCTTCAGCCGAAAAAAGGTGTAAAACCCATTCTCAATGCATTGCAGCAAATAGTCACACTTGAACGAGAGCACAACGAAAGTGATAGCTCCTTCCACAGACGTCTAATCCGCACAGATCCAATAACAACATCTCGTTTTTATATTAACCGCTTCACATCCATGAAAAGACTACTACTCAATGATGGTACTATTTGCGGAAAAATTATCGACTACTTCTTTGTCACAGAGTTTCAAAGCCATGGTAGTCAACATTTTCATGGACTTCTGGGTAATGACAAAACCAGTTCTCACCATTTTATATGGGTGCTTCAACACATTAGTAAACTTGCCTTTCATTGCTTTCCATGCCTCTTGCATTCCATTCTTCATTTGTTGCCTAAGCACTTGTACATCCCCTTCTGACATTAACCCATTAACATCTAACTCCTCTTGATTCGGCACCTGTTTCTCCATATCCAGCAAGGGTTTAAGTCTTCAGTCAAACACCATATTCTGCACCTGCAATTCTACATTTTTCAGTTGGCCAATTGCTCCAACTCATTTGTCACTTTCCCTTTCAAGGTCATGGTCCATTCTTTGAACATCCCTAAAGACATTTTAACCTTTGTCAATTCATTCTTATGTTGCAACATAACATCCTGGATCTCATCTCTATGCTTGATCTTCAAATTCTCCATCTCCAAGCTCAAATTCTTCATACTATCAGCCTACTCTTGCAATAACACTTGTGCTTCCCTTGTTTTAGACATTGACTGCATCTGATTGTCCAACTATATCTATTGCCCGCTCAAAAACTTTTGAACCTCTGCTAACATGTGTACAGCTATCCCTACATCCTCAATGGTAACATTCTGTTGAACCTTCTTGACAGTCCTAGGTTCAAAGTCCAACTGTCTCACTGCTCTGAACACTTCAGAGTCTACCTTTCTCTTCTTTGACAGAGTAAAGACCTTCCCCAATTTGGTTGGTGTTTGCAGCTTCTCATTAGAAGTAATGATTGGAACATCCACCTTATTCATGGATTCAACCATTGTTGAATTCTGCACAGCCTTCAATGCCTACTTTGAATATCCAGCTTGTACCAGAAACCTAAAAGATGACATCTTTTCCTAATCCTCCTGCATATCTGCTGGTAGCTCCACTTTTTGACTGGAAGTATGATCCTCCTTCAACACTTCTCATCTGCACAACAAACTTGTACATGCGTGCTCATCTGCATCTTCCTCATTGAGAACTTTTTGAGGAAAATAAATAAAGATGTTAAGAATGTAGATAACCTTCTACAATTCTGAGCCTTCCTTTTATTTGACATATAAACCTCAAAAAAGATTTTGTCATACAGCCAATTTGCCCAATTCACCTTACCTCCCTGCTCTACAAAACACAATGGACCATAGTTCTCCTTTGACATATAGTCAAACTTTATGAGGAAGAATAATTTCTCCAAATACCATTTGAGCTGCTCTCTTCTCACATAGTTTACATGCTTCAACATATAGTATTTCCTACCACCCTCAGTAAGACCAAACTCTTTCTTCAACAAAGCTTTAGAGCATTTAAGAATTGTAATGATACCTTTTAATGGTTGTGATACCAATTCAGGGGTGAAAGATAATGTGCCTGAGATCATACCCTTGGTCTTTCTGAGAATGTTCAGCTGTGACTTTGCATTATAATTATTCCTCCATTCAACCCATGGAAAAGATGCAAATGCATGAAGTCCAATGCTTTGTAACCACACCACATTAGCCTCTGTTTTTAGGTCTAGAGATACCTTAAAATTTGTAAATGGATCCATAAGGGACTGCTGCAGCTTTGTTGTGCTGAGAGGAGTCTCTACAACAACCTCTTCTTCACCCGAAGCCTCTTATTCCTCTGGGCTATTGAGTTCGGTGTTTCTTTCGACATCAGTCCTACTACTGGACTGGAGGTGTCGTTAGATTCATCGAATGATGCCCTTGCTTTCAAGCTAGTTTGGTGTTTCTTTCGGCATCAGCTCTACCATTGGGCTGGAGGTGTCGTTAGATTCATTGAATGATGCCCTTCTTTTTAGGCTATCGACATCAACCCTACTATTGGGTTGGAGGTGTTGTTGGTTGCATTGAATGATACCCTTGCTTTTAAGCTAGATTGGTGTTTCTTTCAGCATCAGCTCTACCATTGGGTTAAAGGTGTCGTTAGTTTCATCAAATAATGCCCTGCTTTTTAGGCTAAGTTCGGTGTTGCTATTGGCATCAACCCTACTATTGGGTTGTAGGTGTCGTTAGTTGCATTGAATGATGCCCTATTTTGTTGGGTTAGTTCAGTGGTGGTCTCAACATCAACCCTACTCTACTGGGTTGGAGGTGTCGTCACTCTCATTGAATGATTGCCTACTCTTTAAGCGAGTGTTGTCGTCAGTTCAATGCATGAAGTATAAATTTTTTATAAAATTTAAAGTTATGTTGTCTTTAAAAAAATCATAAAATATGTGTTGATTGTAGCATACATGGATCTTGTGAACAGGAGTTAAAAACCAAGATCAGAACTTTGTTGGTCACGTGTATATGTACCCTCACCATGGAGGAGATCACCTCTATATTGGAGAGTGAGACGCACAGAGATCGTTTCCTTGATACCATAATTGAAGCAGTTCAGGCACACTTCTTAGTTGTAGATGCAAAGGCTATCCGTAGGCTAATAGATAGTATTGTGGGCAATATGACACAATGCTTGAGAGACTTGGGTGGTGTTGATGCACCAGCGGATGCAGATCTAGCCAAGCTACAACATTGGACTAATATATGGCATGTGGAGAGGTTAAATTCAAAAAGAGCGCACAATATTGATGCTCGAGATGTCCATCGCCAAAAAGCTAGATCCATCTTTTATTCAGCAGGGTCCTCTCAAGATGCAATAGTAGGAAGATCAGATACAGAAGTCGGGATGAAGCATTTATTATGCACCCATTTTATGTCTCAATGTGCCATTGGTGTTTACCTCACACCGGAAGCTATCAAATGTAGTTGAAAGCTTGGGAAGGGATGCTATGGAGTTGTGTCAGAGTGCACAATCGATGGAGTCACTTGGTTGCCACCAGAAGTGCAATATGTGGTCAAAGACTTCAAAGGAAATGCACCAGAGAGCCGCCAACCTTTCGCTCTAGAGGCGAGCGTGCAATTGTTCCATAGAGGCATCATATGAGTGAGCATTTAGATGTGTTAGAGCTCAACTCGGAGGTCTGTTTGTGTCTGCTTAGTGAGATGGTGCCCAGATTTTAGTTTACTTTGGTCACTTTTGTAAACAATGGTCTTTTTTGAATTATCTGACATATGTAGATGGAGCTTTTTATATATTCATGGACCATTGAGTTAAGTTGTACCTTTTTATAATGATCGAGTCATGGTGCAAAGCGATTAATACACAATGTGGTGTGTCGTGATATTTTCTGTTGAACTTTGGAATCTGTCTTCAAAAGTAAAGTCTTTTTGAAATGATGGAGGAAAGCGATTAATACATAATATGGTGTACTATGATATTTTCTATTGCAATTCTGAACATCTATTCACAAGTAAATTCTTCTTATAGTAATGGTGTCATGGTGCAAAGCAATCAATGAAGAATGCGGTATGTTGTTATAGTTTTTTTTGAAATCTGGACAGTATATTCGCAAGTAAAGTCTTTTTGGAATGATGGACTCATGGTGCAAAGTGATTAATATAGAATGTGGCGTGTTGTGATAACTTAAATCAAAGTGTACCACTGGATTTGCAATTGTATCTGTGTTGCAAACTTAAGTTCTATCACACATTGAGATAGTGTAAATGTGTTTGTGACAGGTATGGACGAGCGTGAGAAATCTAAAAAAGCATACTATCGCTTGCGTGCACTTGAAGATGCAATTAGCCCAAACGCCCAAGCAAGAGTTGCCGCAAGGACTAGTGAGTGGACGTCGGAAAATGGCAAGCAATGGAAAGACATCAACAAATGGTCAAGGAAGCATGGCCAAATGTGTCTGACTTCTCTATCCACAAAGGAAGATGGAAGCTGGATAAGTGTGTTGTGCCAGACATACACATGCATGCCGAAGCTATATACCTTGCATGCACAGGGAGTACACTAAACCACACAGATTGTCCCTTGTGGTTTGCAAAGATTCTATACGTCCAATTTGTTCAAAATGAGCCAGTGGACTTCAGCGGTAGCAGAGCCCCCAATAAGAGCATAGTGGATATCCAAAGTGAGACAGTCACAATATCACGAGAGGAGCTAAGATATGCATTGGATGGCTTTGCTATGCAAACACATGACGCTATGGAGGAATTGCAAACACAGCTTCGTACCTCCACACAGACGACAGGGGAAGGGGACTCAAGCAATAACAAAGAGTTACAGAGAGATATCAAGCTTCTCAGGCGTGAACTCCGTGAAATGGAGCAACAGGTTCAACAACAATCGATCATGACAATGATCGAGCATCCTAAAACATTGTGGCTACCTCCAGCTCACACATCGGATGCAGTGGGCCCTTGCCCGGTTTGCGGACACTTTTTCAATAGTTGGAGTGGACACTACAGAATAGCTTGTGGCCACATGTATCATTTGCCATGTCTCATGAAAAACATGGTAAATAAAAAAGAGTGCCACATTTGCAAGGCTCCGATTGACGAGCTTATGTATTCCATGTTCAAAATGGAGAAAGACTATCAACGCTTATTGGCGGAAAATGCAAGGGAGAGAGACTCTATTTTGGATAATTTGAATCTATCTTTGTAAATTGTAAACATCTTAACCTGGAGTGGATTGTAGTGACTCTTATGATCCTTGTATATGTCTCCCTTGCAATGAACATTGAAGCCTTGTAACACTTGTTGTGACTTTTTGGTTGGTAAACTGATCCGTGAAAGGTTAGATAGTCTTCCTTGGTGCAAGTAATGTTATAAATGCAAAGTGTATAAAGTCTCCCATTGGAATTGCAAACAAGATTTATGATAATTTTTAAATTCATAAATGACAAAACTCGTTTGAATGACAATATAATAAAAGTTGTGGTATGTCACTTGATCCACGAGCCACAAGCCACAGAAAAAAGGGTTTACATTACATTCAATCGTTCTGCACCTCAATGAAGTGTTAACCTACAATGCTATCTATGTTTACATCGTTGTTGTGCAATGCCCTTCATTGTCGAGTACGAGGAAAATCATCCACCTCAAGGTTCGCATTCAATTCAAGCAAAGTACATCCACCAAGCTTACAAAACTCAAGTTCTTCGACTGTCACCTCTTCCCCTTGCTCCTGGTCATCTTCATTCATATCCAGTCCACCGTGCTCTATCTTCTTCATACCTTTCTGATTGAATATTGCTAAGTAGCATGTGATTGCAATATAGGTAAATCAATTTCTTGGCTCAGTCACTGAGAAGCTAATTACGAATAGTTGAGGTCATCTTTATTCATATCTAGTCCACCGTGCTCTATCTTCTTCATACCTTTCCGATTGAATATTGCTAAGTAGCCTGTGATTGCAATATAGGTAAACCAATTTCTTGGCTCGATCACTGAGAAGCTAATTACGAATAGTCGAATGTACATAGCTATACGTACTCCAGTTTCTCTCGGAACTTGAATTGGCAGCACATTGTGCAAGAACCCTAACGGCCAATCGACATAATGTAGGCACCAAAGCATCATTCATGAGCCATCATCTCCATGCTGGTTGTTTTGATGCAAGGTTTTGCACAAAATCCAAATTGAAAAGGCCATCCTTTACCCTATACTTTGTCAGGTCGGTGAAACTGCTTGGGCTTTATCATCTGGATTGCTGTAGAAATTACTTACCACATCATAGAAGTCTTAGATCACCTCCTCATCTAATTCATCACAATCCATGTTCCAATACTCTGGATCAAGCAGAAAAGAAACATTGTGTAGTGGGCTATGCGTATTAACTCATCGAGCATGTACATACTTATTTAAGATATCTCTTTTCACCTTATTAAAAGGTGGTCTCATGGGCTCTCCTGAACATTATCCCAGCCCATGTACACCTTCCCTAGATTGGGTAACTTAAGATCAAACTAATACAAAGATATCATCACA
Organism: Adiantum capillus-veneris; assembly: GCF_014529385.1. Classification (NCBI taxonomy): domain Eukaryota; kingdom Viridiplantae; phylum Streptophyta; class Polypodiopsida; order Polypodiales; family Pteridaceae; genus Adiantum; species Adiantum capillus-veneris. Next base: position 81,624,594 of record NC_140945.1, read on the forward strand.
GGCCTCATCACCAAGTATGTATCCCCAACATGAGGCCAAAATTGTCTATCATCAATAAGCACTTTCACGGATTGAACCTTTGTTTTTACTCGTACTGGTTGCTTTGCTTCCCACTCATAGAAGCCAAAACAATCAAATATCTCCAAAACAACATTTTTATTTTGCAAAAGACTCTCCACATTGTAGAAGTTAGTGCAAAATCTGGTTTCACATGGAAGCTTCAATATTGTGGACATACATTGCCGATACATGTCTAGCACACGTTGTCTCTTCAAAATAAACTTCATCACCTTCCTTGCATTATCTGTAATGAATTTGAACCAATCAGTGTCGTCTTTATAATACCAATCCTGCAACACAAGATTCAAGCTATATGCATTGCAACCAAACATGTACAAGCTAGGAAAGCGCTCCTCCAAGAGACCACCCGCTGCTCTGTAATTTTTGGCATTGTCCATTACCACTTGTACTACATTTTGGACACCAACTTGATGAATTGTTTCTGTGATTATATCGGCTATATTGCTCCTTGACTTTATCTCACTCGAGCTATCAACCGATTTAATAAAGCACTCCCCTCGAGGAGTGAATATCATCACATTAATCAACGGCCTACGTTGGACATTTGACCATCCATCACTGACTATAGTGCATCTTGTTTGATCAATTGATATCAAGATCAATCTATCAACTTCTTTTTGGGTGTCCACAAAGCATTTATCCAAGAATGTTGTGCTGATGGAAGGGAAAAACCAGTCCCATACTCATTGATATTCTTCCATGCATGCTCCCATGACTCTCGTGTGACCATCAACATAGAACTGCCTGTAAAATAGATAGCTTGTGCAAGAACAGATTGTGCCTCTTCAAGAGCAGTCGATCAAAATCTTTACTCTAGGCTTACTTGCCTCATTCTATGCATTTCAATCTGGTAGCTAGCTCTTTGTGTGTGTGTGTTGGCCGGCATGGAGGGTGCACCACTATTTTGTTCGCCTTGTGTTGAGGCAGCATTGCCTTAGTGCTTTGAAGCATAATGGCTTGGAGTCCGTATTCTAGGTCGCCTTGCATTGGCTACACCTCCTAACAACTCTCTCAAGCGTTTCGTAGCACTCTCATGACCTACACCATTACATCTGCCTCCATTAGACCTATTAGTTTCCATTCCTTGATCCAAGGAAGTGTTCCCTAATACGAGGTGCACCTCTTGGTTTTTCTTTGTCACATAATTTGCAATGCCAATCTATAAATGATCTTACATTCTGCAAATTGCCACTTAGGCCCTGGCACCTTACCATCGACGGTCTTGCGCTTCCCTTTATTGGAAGCTCCATTGTTTGATACTTCACCACTAGTCGATGGGAAAATAGAAGTAGCTGCATTGATGTTTTGAGAGCAAGCATTGGCATCCATGACAAGTTCAAAAGCCACCTATACATTCATATAATCGTAAAAATATTAGGTTTTTGAAAAACATTATTTAATTGAACGATTGTATAATAAAGTAAAATATATACATATAAACATAAAGCAAAAAGAAGTGAAAATTTGATTTCAGCAATAGAAATGGGCAGACAAGTATGTTGGTGTAGTGATCAGAAGCACTCCATTCCAACCATAGAAATGAGCCCCACACACTTGCACCATCTAACCCTTCATAAGGATGCTCCCTATCCAAACCTGTTTCCAGACGGATAGACAGCCGAGGAAGGTAATCAAACGTAACAAACAACTAGGTCAGTGCAGTGATAAGAAGCACTCCATTCCAACCATAGAAATGAGCTCCAAACACTTGCACCATCTAAACCCTTCACGAGGAGGTTCACTACCCAAACCGAGGGCATTTGCTATAGATTTTCCATGAGAAATCCCCAATGTCCACTAAATCAAAAAGATCAAAAAGCTCATTAGCAATTTCCAATTCTCACCCTCAGAAGTGCCAAGCCCCTTATACCTATCTCAATGCATTTCCGCCATGGTAAAGTCTTCAAATAGTACTAGAGGCTTGTGATGCTAGTTCATAATGACTTTTAGATATCTCCTCTCTTCTAAATGGATCTTCTTGGATAGCATGTGACTAGGCCAAAAGAGGTGGAAGTGTTGAATTCAAAATCTATGCCTTCCCTTGTATTTGTCAATCTTGGAGCATAAGCATATACATAGACTTGTCTATGCACAATTTACTTGTCTAGTCTCCTGAAAAAATACATGTGCCAATTTGAGGCCCATCCTCACTAATACATACACCCCCTCTGAATAGGGATTCTCGTCAGTAGGGGTATTGCCACATGTCAAATCATATGCATACATACCACATAAAAAAACATCAATAACATCATCCTCATCTTGCTTTGCATCATCATCATATGCATCTACTTCATCTACGATACATTTAGGCTCTTGCTCCTACATATATGTATCATCATAAAACCATGTGCAGTTATCACATCATAACAAGTGTCTTCTTTTTGGTTGAAATATTCTTCCCATACCTATAGACAATCCACATGCATGGAATCCTTCTATGAGCTGATAAAAAACAACAAGTAGCTAAAATCTTCACCTAGATTGCTCATGGCACAACTATAAGATTTAGGCATTGTTGACTTTGGTTTCTGCCCCTTTAACTTGTTGAACATCCCAAAGTGCATTATCCTTCAAGGAAAAAATGTGAGAGACCCAATTTGATATAAACCGCTTTGACTATGTCTTCATCTTTAGCATGAATTAGCTACTCATCCTACAAACAACAGACATGCATTGGCCATGGCTTCTAACTTGGCACAAACAAATCCTTGACCGCTCGCATAACTTGACATCTTCTCAAGCAATCAATTACTTGGTTCTTCTAGAGCATCCTCATTGCAAAAAATATATTTCTCCATCCACGAGTCCAAATAACATGCACTTACTTGCAAAACGGCCTCTTCAAAAGTTTGCCGATAGTCCCCATGTGCTTTGAAAAGCTTCTACATGTACTCACATAGATCTAAACTCACTGTTTGCTCAAATCTCATGATCATATGATCATTTGAGAAACCTTTGAGTTTTATCTTGAACTTATAACATGCAAGGCAATATTTTGCATTACTCCCAAAAAAAAACCTTTGCACCATATACCTGGGCAAATGCTGCTACCATTTGCTTTGTCCAATTCTTTTTGTGTCAATTCCTCTTCATTGATTAAGAAATTATCAATCATTTACATCAAACGTGAAAAATCTATAGTTTTTTGTATCTCTTTAGAGAAGTGTCTTGCTTTAATTTGTTGTAGACTCTTTCCCATCCCTGTCTGCCTCTCCATTTGCACTATCTCACCCCCGGACAATTTCACATCAAGTTCACCAAAAAATATTGGAGTGTGCGATTCTTCGGGGTTGATTGGGAAAGCATCGGGCTTCTGGCCATGAGAGAGCTGAGAGAAAGAGAAGCAAAAAAAACAAAGAAACAGAGCCATAGAGACCCAATCCAACATTGAATCTATTGGATATCATAATTTTTTCACAAAATGCGGTCAAAATCAACCCTAGATGAGCACCAAAAAATATATGAATCCCTAGGTAAAGGTAGAAACATAGCTTTGGCACTAAAACATGATGAATAAATGCTTCATAGCCTTCCAACCGATCATAAATCTGGTCCTTTCTTTCTGTATACTCAAGCCCTCGTTGTTTGGTAGTGTACATTTGAGCTCTTTGTGCTCCTTGACTACCTTAGTTGTAGGTTTATTCAACCTAGCACTTCACCATGGGCTTCCCCCATTTTGTTGGTGAAGAAAAAAGAGGTCATTTTGTTGGCAAAGAAAAAGAAAAGAGGTAGCATGCACATGTGCGTAGACTATCGTTGTCTTAACATGGTTAATATTAAGAAGAAGTATCAGTTACCAAGGCTATACAAGTTTTTTGATAAACTCACACATGTACACTATTTTACGAAATAGATATGCGGTTTGGGTATCATTAAGTAATATTTAGACTTGCTAATATACCTAAAGCTACTTTCCCAACAAGGTTTGGAAATTATGAGTTTTTGGTTATGCCTTTTGGTTTAACCAACTCTCTAGCTACTCTTACAAGACTAGTGGACAATATTTTGAAATCGTATTTGAGCAAGTTTGTTATATTTTTCTCAATAAAATTTTAGTATATAGTGCATCTAAGGAGGAGTACTTTCGTTATCTGACGCAATGTGTTTGACCTTCTTAGCAACACAAATTATGCCAAAGAGTTCAAGTCTGATTTTTGAAGATAGAAATCCATTATTTGGGGCATACGATTTGCAGGAATTCATATGGATCATTCCAAAGTAACAAACATCTGTAAGTGGCCTCATCCTAAAATTTTGGAAGGGCTCCAACCTTTTTTAGGATTTTGTAGGCTTTTATTGCAGGTTTATTAAAAACTATGCAAAAATTGATGTTCTATGAGAGATCAATTGAAACCCAAGGGCAAAACATTTCATTGGGGTGATGCTCAACAACAATGTTTTGAAGCACTTAAGGTCGCTCTAGCTACTACACCCATATTAGCAATCGGGCCGTTGGAACAATGCTTTTTCAAGAGGAAAGTCCAATTGCTTTTGAGAATTAAAAAATCCAATTTCCCAAAAAATTACTCTCTTTATGAGAGAGAATTATATGCAATAGTATACACTTTGAAAAAATGGAGATACTATTTGTATGGTGCTCATTTTGAAATTGCATTTGACCATGAAAGTATTAATGGTTCAAAAGGCTAGGTGGGCTGAGATTCTTCAAGAATGTGATGCAAAGCTTTGGTATCATAAAGGATAGTACAACGTTTTCATTGATTCTTTGAGTTGTATGTTCGAGATCAACTCTCTTTTCTTCACGGAGCTTACAAGTGAGTTTCTAGAATCTCTTAAGTGAAAATGTGACCATGATCATTCATACTCCAAGGTGTGGAGTGATGTCAAAAAGAGGGATCCTTCTCACTCCAATAATGGTTGTGCATTCATTTCCTCCTCCACACCTAGTTCTCCTCTTTTGAGTGATGAACTAACTGTATGGAAGAACTATTCCAATGAAGATGGTTACCTACTCCACAAGGAGAGAGTTTGGGTACCAATGGATGTAGACATTTGGTGCCAAATTCTTTATGAATTTCATGACAATCCAAGTGTAGGGCACCCAAGAATAAATAAGACTTATGCACTTATAAGATGATAGTTTTACTAACTAGGTTCACATGGGCATGTTCAAGACTACATCTTACACTGCCAAAAATGTTAGGTTAAAAAAGAAGATCACTTAAAGTCACGAGGCTTTTGCATCCTTCGGATGTTCCCAATGGCAAATGGTAAAGTATTTGTATGGATTTTATTGTGGATCTACCACCCATCGTATTAGGTGGTGACTCTGTATGGGTGATTGTAGATAGGTTGACTAAACTTTGTAAGTTTATTTCAAACAAGTCCACCATTAAGACTCCCAAGTTAACCAAGCTATTTGTTGATAATATTTACAAACTCTACAATTTTCCTAACAATGTCAGTGATTGTGATCCCAAGTCTAATTTTCACTTTTGGAGGGTTTTATTTAAACACTGGGAACACACCTTAAATTTGATGTTTCAAATCATCCAAAGATGGATGGTCAAATTGAGCAAGTCAACTAGGTTCTAGAGCATATGCTACAAGCATATGTTAGCAAAAAGAAATCAGATTGGGGAGATTATTTTGCTATTTTGGATTTTTCTTATAATAGTGAAAAGCATGTTACTACTCAATTTAGGACACTCATGCTTATGTATTGTCTTCAACCTAGGTCACCTGTCATCATGGGTCTTATCTAGATCCATTTCCACTTATAATTGAGGATGCCATAATGGGTTGTAATCTCTAGGATGTCTTTTTCCCAAAGCACTTCCTATAGAGGATTCCATGTGGTTCTCAAGAAATTGTAATGTTGGTAAATGTGGAAGTTCCATCCAGAAAGGATACATGGAAAGTTCATTTCCTTTGAGACAAAAATGATGGATCCACCAAAATAGGTAGAGATCAAGCTTTTGAGATAGCTCCTAAGGCTTGCACAACCACTCTTCATCTTTAAGGAGAATGATATAAATTTGTTTAGGTAAGACCTACACCTGTACCACTTCTACTCCCTTCACTAATCAATTATCTCAAAACCAAGTACACATAACTTCTAGCAGAGGTCCATCCCAACATGCCATCAATATTAATGCACGTTTTTCCTATTCAAGTTCATATCTATTAGCATTAATTATTGTGTCTATTGCACTCTTTGTTGTTGCTACCTGATTACATCCATCACCTTATTTTGCTACAAGTCTTTGGGAGTTTGTGCTTTTGTTTTATGGGCAACGTCCTTAGCAGCAAGAATATGTCGACGCTCCTCCTACAATAGGGTTTAATTAGAAGGCATGGTTTAGAGCTGAGGATGATTTCACATCAATGGATAAATATCACTCAGGCTAGGGTGAGAGTGTTGTGTGAGTGGGAGGGTGGGAGTAGCTATGGTTACTTGACTTGATGCATATAAAGAAGCGAGATAGGGATGAGGAGAGTGAGAGACGTTGCAAGGGTAGTTGCAAACACAAAGTGAGGGAGTGGCCATATGCATACTATTGAGTACCCAAAAGGGGGAAAATGGAGAGAGTTCTCTTGTGATTGCCAATCATTATAGCTCCATTGCCCAAGGTGCCCCTCATGGGTGCCATGTGGCCGTGCATTGTACAATGGGTTAGTGCTAGAAAAATGGGCAAACTACAAGTTGGTGGGATGGTTAGCAACCAACAGATTGGCAAATTGGGGGGTTAAAGGCTCAAGGCGTGCACTATGTAATCATCTTAGTGTATCATGTGAGCTCAACAAGAGGGATTTTTAAATGCAAATATTTTAGGAAAATTAGCATAGATACATTAACAAAAGGAGTTTTTATATTCAATTTTGTAAAAATTCCTAAAATAAGAGGTTCTTTTAACCATTCAAACATGTTAAAAAAGGGGTTTTTAAAATACCCCTTGAATGCATGTTATATAGGGAATGTTCTCAATTGTGCAACCTTGAGCTTAAAGGTTAATAGGGAATGATGGGCATGATGGAACTCCATCTTGGGGTTCATGCCATTGCCTATAGAGTTGAGTAGCCCACAACCGTCCCAAATGCAATGCATAGGATTTGTTTAGTTATATGCAGGGGATGAGAGCATCACCAAGTTTGCCATGCCACCAAAAAATAGCCCCACATATAACCTAATGGAGCCTATGCATTGGTTTTGAGCTTCTTGAGCAAATTGATGCCGATTTGGATGGATTTTCGTTGCCATTTCCCATTGTGAGCAACCACATTACACCTGCGTATAAGTCCGACATGCATTAATTTGTTACAAGGTTTTGAAAATAGCTAAATGGGGTGCTTAAATAATCTTGCCCGATATCATGAGAAGAAATACAATTAAGACAAAGTGCTTAGTTGATCACAACCTTTCATCATACCAAAAAATTAATTATATAATCTTCTAACCTTAATACTCATAAAAAACTAGCAAGAAATATAGAAGATATGCTTTCATTGCATCAAAATACATTTAGCTAGTTGTAATAGGAGTAAACATGCTGCAATACAATGAATTGACACTTTATGCAACCTCCATCTCAGCTTGGCCTAACTTAGGAAAAAAGCCTATATCTATGAAGAGGTATCCCCCTAGGGAGACATCCATGTGATCATCTTAACACATCCTCCACATTGCTCCCTTGTATGTCAGGGCTAAGGGCCAGAGGCCACAAGCTAGTCTTCTGAACGTGGCGAGGGGGAACCTATAAGAGGCTACGACTAGGTGGAGAGTTGGCATTCAAGCTACCCACGGTCACACATTGGTATCAGAGCTTTTCTATTCGAAGAGGGCATGGTCTATTTTGGGCTCCCTCATGCAAGCTGCAGAGATCAAGTCAATGAAGAACTTTGAGCGAGGTGGCTAGGCATGAGGTCGAAGGGCAAACAACGGCGTGTGTAGAGTCCCTTAGCTGAGGAAATGGGGCATGTCGACCACCATGAAAACCTACGTGTCTGGCCTCATTGGGCTGGTGCTGCAACAAAGGAGACTTTCAACACGACGGCGAGCGCTGTTGCTAACTGTGGTGAGCGCTACGAGCAGGAAAGGGTGCCACAATCGCTGCCTCCAACCAAAGCTCCATACTTTTTATACTTTCCATGCTTTCTCACCTCGGGTGCCAAAGATAAATCCTTAGGGGTTTAATTTTAAAAAAAAGCATATAAGGGAAGGTGCCCACGGTTGGCATCCCCCCACTTGCTTTCTCGATCGATTACGGAGTCGGTAAAGCTCTCGAGAGAAGGCAACCAAGGGTGATGATCGGAATCTCTACAATTTCACAAACTTACTGAGAGTCTTGAGGGTTTGCAATTATTCAACAAATCCAAGTTGCCAACTCTCGGCCTATTACAAAGTACCAAGAACTACGAGTGATTGGAGGGATTCAAGCGGCGATTTTTGGTCAATCGGTGGCAAGTACAAATAAAGCATGAAGGCAAACTGCAAGTTCCCACCATTACAAGGTAACGATGATGAAAGACCATGATGCCAAGGTGTGGGACACTCAAGTGAGAAATGTATTGCTAGAAATTCAAGGGTACCACACATCCTTGAATTTCCAAGTTATGAATATGGAGCGGATGGATGTGGTCCTTGGTTGGCAGTGGTTATATAGTTTAGGATCATCACTTAAATGTAGCTATGAGAAAAATAGTTTGATGCTCAAATCCAATAGTGTGCACATGATACTATTGGGAGAGAGGGATGTGCCTTCCTCACATGTACAACTGAGATTATGAAGCTCACTCCTCAAGATGAAATAGAAGAATTGTTTCTATGTTACTCCATGTGTCATTTTCTTTCAAATGTTGATGATGTTTTGAATGGAAATTCCTCAATGCCACATGCTTCTCTTTCTTTTCTTCCACCTATGGCTACTACTCTCTCTCTCTCTCTCTCTCTCTCTCGCTTGAACAAGCAAATGTTGCTAATAATTTAAAAGATTTATGGAATATAAAGATGTACTCCCAAATAATTTGCCACCAAGGTTATCGCTGACACAGACTATGTAGCATGGAATAGACATGGTTGTAGGTAGTAAACCCGTAAGTAAACCACCCTACAAAATGAGCCATTCTAAGGCTATTGAGGTGGAATGTCAGCTTGTTGACTATCTTAGTAGAGTTTTTATACAACCCAATTCTTCACCATGGGCATCTCCTATCTTATTGGTGAAGGAAAAAGATGGTAGTGTGTGTATGTGTGTAGAATATCGGGGATTGAATGTGGCTATCGTTAAGAAGACGTACCATTTTTGAGAGTGGATGAGTTATTTGATCAGCTCACCCATGCTCAAATCTTTATGAAGATTGATGTATGGTCAAGGTATCATCAAGTACATATTAGGCTTGCAAATATACCCAAGACTGCATTCCGAACACGGTTTAGACACTATGAGTTTTTGGTTATACCCTTTGGGTTAAGCATTGCACCTGCAACTTTCATAATGCTTATGGGTAGTGTCTTAAATCTATATTTGGGCAAGTTTATTATCATTTTTTGTGATGAAATTCCAGTGCATAGTGCCTCTGAGGAAGAGCACTTACAACATCTAAAACTGGTGTTTGAATTATTATGAGAAAACAAGTTATATGCCAAAGAATCAAAGTGTGATATTCTCAAGGAGGAAATTCATTACTTAGGACATGTTATTTCAGTTGATGGGCTACACATGGATCAATTTAAAGTGGATGCCATTTGGAGATGGCCTACTCCCAAAAACCTGCAAGAGTTACAAATTTTCTTGGGATTTGCAGGTTTTTATCAAAGGTTCGTTAAAAAGAATTTAGTGGGGCTACATCTCCTATTCTAGCTATTGTGGATCCTTTGAAGCTATTCCTTTTAGAAACAAATGCCAGTAATCTTGCTATTGGAGTAGTCCTTCTGTAGGAGGGAAGGACAATTGCATTTGAAAGCAAAAAGCTTGATTTTGCCCAACAAAATTATTTTGCTTATGAAAGGGAGATCTATGCAATAGTGGCAGCTTTGAAGACATGACGACATCATTATTTGTATGGGGCTCAGTTTGAGATTTTATTTGACCATGAAAGCATAAAATGGTTTACATAACAAACTGATTTGAAGGGTCAAAAGGCCAGCTGGGCTGAGATTTTTGATGATTATGATGCAAAGCTTCGGTATCATAAAGGACGATACAATTGGTAGCTGATGTTGTTTGTCAAATACCTGAGATCAACTGTCTTCTCTTTATTGGGAGGTTCAAAGTAAGTTTTTGGAATCTCTCATGGAAAAATGTGAGCAAGACAAGGCATACTCCAAAGTGTGGAGCCATGTGCAAATGAGAGATCCTTCTCATTCCAATGCTGGTAGTGGGTCTTTAACCTCCACACCTAGTTCTCCTCTTTTGAGTAATGAGCTGTAAAGATGGAAGAATTTTCCCATAGATAATGGGTACCTACTCCACAAGGGGAGAGATTGTGTACCAACGGACGCGAACATTTGTCACCAACTTCTTTATGAATGTTACGACAGTCTAAGTGTAGGGCACTTGAGCATTAACATGATTTATACTCTCGTAAGATGATAGCTCTATTGGCCAGGTCTACATGGTGATGAGCGCAAAGCGTGGCATGGATCCCGACGGCCTCAAAATGCCTGGTGCCGATGCACGCCAAGCTGGCCACAGTGGAATGAACAAGGGGCACCACCTAGCTTTGAGCGGCTAGGACATGGACAACGGTGAATTGAAATAGCAAAAACACTACACACACACACACACACACACACACACACACACACACACACACAGAGAGAGAGAGAGAGAGAGAGAGAGAGAGAGAGAGAGAGAGAGAGAGAGAGAGAGAGAGAGAGAGAGAGACGCAAGTGATGAAAACCCCTCAGGATGTGAGGGAAAACTGATTCAGTGCAATATTTATAGAAATCTTATCTTTGGCAAGATGACAACCATGGTGATAGAGAGAGATGGTGAGCCTAATAGTGCGTTCTCTAGAGGTGATTTCATAAGCACGGAGGTTTCACTCTCGTGTATGTGTAGCAACCCTTGGAGTCAGGCTGTGGACATGGCTTCCTTCTCATAGTGCTAACTTCCCAAAATCCCCTCTCTCTTGATGCAAGTGTTGCCAGTTCCCTCACCAAAATGCTACCAAAATACTGACTCCCCCGATAGTGACCTCTCAGTGCCTTTTTAAGGTGCATGCTGCATTAGGTTAGGGTAATCTGATTAGGTTAGGGCCCTAATCAGGAGAGACAAAGCAAGGAGTTGGGTCCTAGATGGATGACCCTTGCTTTGTCTTAGGAGATTTTTAAAAATGATATCTCCTAGGTGGGCCTTTGTGACCATCACCTAGAGAGAGGTGGTAATCTACAATGGGTTTTTTAACAGGTTTTTGGCTTGAAACTGGAAAATAATAATAACCTACGGATGTTACTGCGCAGATGCGTCGTGGACGAGATGCCGACGAATGGCGGGCCTTGCTGGTGCGTCGGTGTAGCGCATTCGCCAGTTTTTGGGTCGATCGGGGCATGCCTTCGGCACCACTTCTTGATTTGGTGTTTCTACTGCGCGACTTGACCGTCCTTCTTCTTTGGTGTTGCGCGTCGATGTCAAATTCCTTTGTTTTTTATTTTTTGTGGGTGCGTATGACGTGCGTGTATTGTGCATTTATGTGTGTGAGTATAGGCGTGTGTGCGTTGAATATGAGTCCATATGTTTGTTTTCGCTCGTAAGTGCGTATGCACGCGTGTGTGTATGTAATTCTGTGAGTGACGAGATGCTTGTGAGTGTGTGTGCACATGTGTATGGGTTGTGTGTGTGTGTGTCGGCTGTTAGGAAATAAGACGTAGCTAAATAGATAATTGAGTAGATTATTTAATGGAGAGAGACAAATTTACATACACGAGATTATAGAGTAGAGAGAGAGAGAGAGAGAGAGAGAGAGAGAGAGAGAGAGAGAGAGAGAGAGAGAGAGAGAGAGAGAGAGTACACACGATGTACATGGTTCACCCAATGTGGGCTACGTCCACGGGAAAGCAGCCACTCAATGGCTTTAGTACTTCAAAACAAGAAGTAGTTTACAAAGGGATTATACCCTTAATGGAGCTCCCGCCTTGCTTCGCTCTCACCACCTCACACTCACCTTGTTGCATCAACTTCACACTATGAAATGTGTGTAGAAATGGCCTCCTTTTACAGGCCAAAAGGGATGCCCTCTCTCATGAGAGGCAGCCATGTGTAGCCGCCCTTGTGTAGATAAGTCCAAATCGGACCCTTCAATACGCCCATGTGGCTGCCCTTGAGAAGACAAGTCCGCTTTTGAATTCGGCCATTGGCCACCGGCCATTGAATTCCGACCACCAGCCACTGACTACTGGCCACCGGCCAACCGACGGTTGTTTTCCGACCACTTTCCGGCCGCCGGCCGGCCATAATATTCCGGCGAGGAAAAAAAAAAGTCTCAGGGGCGGCCCCTAAAGTTGCCCCTGATTCTTGGCCGTGAAAATTTTGGTTTCCGTTGAGTGATTTTCCTTCACGCACGATGACTTCTCCTCATAATGGGGGCCTTACAAATGTGCGTTTTTACCACAGAAAATTACAAGGGTAAATCAGGCTCCATACTTAACAATCTCCCACTTGGAGACTGATCTGCAAACCAAACCTGTGAACTGCTTTCCATCCTGGCTTCTTATCCTTGAATGCCGATTGAAGATGAGCAAAAGCTCAACTTCTCCTTGTTGACCACCTTTGTAAACATGTCTGTAGGATTTTCACTTGTATGCACCTTTCCTAGCTTTAGCTGTCCCTCTTCCAAAAGAGTGCGTATGAAGTGATATCTCACCTCAATGTGCTTTGTCCTTGAATGAAAGGCTGAGTTCTTCACAAGATGGATAGCACTTTGGCTATCACTGTACAAGACACAATTGTCTTGTTTGAATCCAAGCTCTTCTAAGAATCTGTGAAGCCACAAAATTTCTTTGCTTGCCTCCGTCATTGCTACATACTCTGCTTTCGTGGTAGAAAGTGAAACCACTTTCTGCAGCTTTGAAGCCTAGCTTACTGCTGTGCCTCCAACCGTGAACACATAGCCAGTAGTGCTCCTTCGAGTATCTTTGTCACCTGCCATATCTGCATCAGCATACCCTTCTAGAAAAATATCAGTTCCTCCAAAATACAAAGCATTTGTTGTTGTCCCTTTTAGATACCTAAGTATCCACTTCACAGCTTGCCAATGCTCTTTACCTGGGTTGTCCATGAACCTACTCACAACTCCCACTGCATGTGCAATGTCTGGCCTTGTCCAGACCATAGCATACATTAGAGAACCTACCGTTGCAGCATATGGAACTTTAGACATATAGGCTATCTCCTCTTGTGTCTTTGGAAACATATCCTTCGTTAGTTTAAAATGACCAGCCAAAGGTGTAGAAACTGGTTTTGCATTTTGCATTGCAAACCTTTCTAGTACCTTCTTGATGTAATCTTCTTGAGATAGCTTTATTGTCTTCTTCGTCCTGTGCCTTGATATTTTCATACCAAGTATCCTCTTTGCAGCACCTAAATCTTTCATTGAAAAAGATTTAGACAGCTCCTCTTTTAGGTCCTTGATGTCCTGCATGTTAGCACTTGCAATCAACATGTCATCAACATACAACATTAGGATGATGAATTTCCCATCTCCCAAATTCTTCGTGTAGACGCAGTGATCCGAGTTGCATCTTGTGAATCCATGATCTAGCATCCATCGATCAAACTTCAAGTACCGTTGTCTTGATGCTTGCTTTAAACCATACAAGCTCTTCTTTAATCTACAAACCATTTTCTCCTTACCTTTTACTTCATACCCCTTTGGTTGAAGCATGTAGATTTCCTCCTCTAAGTCACCGTGAGGGAATGCCATATTTACATCCATTTGCTTGAGATTTAGATCATGAGCAGCCACAAGGCTTAAGACAAGCCTAATTGAGTTCATTTTTACAACAGGAGAAAATATTTCATTGAAGTCAATACCTTTCTTTTGAGAAAACCCTTTTACCACAAACCTAGAGTTGTACCTTTTCTTCCCACCTTCTTCTTCCTTCAGCTTGTACACCCATTTGTTTTGAAGTGCCCGCTTACCTTTAGGCAACTCAACCAACTCCCATGTTTGGTTGCGATGTAGTGAGTCCATCTCCACTTTTATGCTCTTCGTCCATTCTTCTTTGGATTCATGTTGCATAGCTTCTTCGTATGATTCTCGCTCTCCAGAATCTGAGATCAAGAGATGGTTGAAGGAAGGAACAAACCTTTCTGGAGGTCTACTTGCTCTTGGTTGAGGCTCCTCATTTGGTTGTTGCACATTGTCACTGTTTACAGTCCTTGAGTCTTCACCGTCCTCAAGCTCCATGTACTCATCACCTGTTTCTTTTGTTTGTTTTCTTTCCAAGTAATCTTTGTGCATATTTTGTTCGTTAAAAATTACATCCCTACTCCTTAAGATTTTACCATCTTCAGGATTCCATAGGCGATACCCAAAGTCACCTTCTCCATAGCCAATGAAGAAACACTTTTTGGACTTTGCATCTAGCTTTGATCTTAGACTTCTATCTATGTGCATGAAAACCTCACACCCAAACACTTTGAGAAATGCATAATTCACCGGTTTACTTGTCCATGCCTCTTTTGGAACTCCCCCTTCCAATGCCGTTGAGGGTGACCGATTGATTAAGTACACAGACATACTTACAGCTTCCGCCCAAAGCTCAAGCGGTAGGCCTGCATGTAGCCACATGCTTCGTGCTCGCTCTATGATTGTCCTGTTCATCCTTTCCGAAATCCCATTTTGTTGAGGTGTTCTTGGGGTTGTCCTTTGCCTCCGAATGCCATTGCTAGCACAAAAGCTTGGCTGCAATATTCGCCTCCATTGTCGGATCTGAGGTATTTAACCTTGGTACCTATTTCATTCTCCACAAAGGCTTTCCACCTTTGAAATATGGAAAATACATCGGATTTATTCTTCATGACATAAACCCATGTTTTTCTAGTCGCATCGTCTATGAATGTTACATAGTACAATGAGCCACCAAGTGATGGTGTACTTGCAGGACCCCAAACATCAGAATGAACCAACTCAAGTTTTTTATTTTTTCTTTCATTTCCTGATTTTTGAAATTTTACCCTCTTTTGTTTACCATAAACACAATCTTCACAGAACTCTAAGTCCACTTCTTTCAAACCTGGTAGAATCTTCTGTGTTTGAAGGATTTGCATTCCTTTGGCACTCATATGCCCAAGTCGGTAGTGCCACACCGTACTGTCAACTTCTGTAGTTGCTGCACAAGCTGAAGGTTGCGTGCTAACAGTACACAAGTAAAGTGTACCGACTTTTTCTCCCTTGGCAACAACCAAAGATCCCTTTGAGATCTTCCACCGTTTGTTTCCGAATGCAATGTTGTGACCTTCATCATCCAATTGTCCTGTAGAGATCAAATTTTTGCGAAGAGAAGGAACATGCCTAACATCTTTAAGCTTCCATTCATTTTCGTTAGTAGTTTTGACAGAAACTGTACCTTTGCCGACAATCTCACAAGCTTCATCATCTCCCAAGTATACATACCCAAAATTACCTTTGGTGTAGTCTTGGAAATGTTGCTTGTGTGGTGTCACATGGAATGAAGCCCCGGAATCTACTATCCAGGAATTAGACACATTGTCTAATGAGAGAATTAGAGCATCTTGCTCTACTTTACCTGCCACATTGGCCTCCGATGTTGGCTTGTTGTCTTGAGACTCTGTCTCCTTCTTCTTCTTGGACCAGCAATCCTTCTTGACGTGGCCCTTCTTGCCGCAGTTCCAACATTCAAGAACTGATTTTGTGCGTGACTTGCTCCGCCTTGAGCGATCACGACCCTTTTGGGTTTTGAACCTTTCCTTAGGCCTTCCTCTTGTTTCCACTGATAGTGTATCACTTGATGATTCTCCTGTACTTCTCCTTCGCATTTCCTCGCTTAGGAGAACACCCACAACATCATCAAACTTAAGAGTATTTGTACTAGAGATAGAATTACTTACAACCATCACAAGGCTGTCCCAACTATCCGGTAGAGATGATAGTATAAGGAGAGCTCGCACTTCATCATCAAAATTGATTTTCACCGATCGAAGTTGACTTATGTTTGTGTAAAGTCATTTAGGTGTTCTGCAACAACTGAACCATTCTCTACCATCTTTAGATTGAACAAGCGCTTCATAAGAAATACCTTATTGGATGCTGATGGTTTCTCGTAGAAGTCGTCAAGTGACTTCATCAAGTCCTCCGTGGTCTTCATCTCCGAAACATTGAAGGCCACTGTTGACGCCAAGCTTAACCGGATTTTTCCCAGGCCATTTCGATCAAGGACAATCCATGCTTCATCTGCCATCGTTGCGGGCTTCTTTGCAAGACCGCCTAGTTGCAAATAGAGGTCCTTCTGGTAGAGATAGTCTTCAATCTGCATCTTCCAATGTTGGTAGTTTTTGCCATTGAACTTCTCAATCTTGTGCTTCCCTTCCTCCACCATAACTCCCACTCAATTCAAGGAATCCTTTCCTTGAGATAATTTAGCTACGAGCAAACCTTGCTCTGATACCAGTTGTTAGGAAATAAGACGTAGCTAAATAGATAATTGAGTAGATTACTTAATGGAAAGAGACAAATTTACATACACGAGATTATAGAGTAGAGAGAGAGAGAGAGAGAGAGTACACACGATATACGTGGTTCACCCAATGTGGGCTACGTCCACGGGAAAGCAACCACTCAATGGCTTTAGTACTTCAAAACAAGAAGTAGTTTACAAAGGGATTATACCCTTAATGGAGCTCCCACCTTGCTTCACTCTCACCACCTCACACTCACCTTGTTGCATCAACTTCACACTGTGAAATGTGTGTAGAAATGGCCTCCTTTTACAGGCCAAAAGGGTTGCCCTCTCTCATGAGAGGCAGCCATGTGTAGCCGCCCTTGTGTAGATAAGTCCAAATCGGACCCTTCAATCCGCCCATGTGTGGCACCCTTGAGAAGACAAGTCCGCTTTTGAATTCGGCCACCGGCCATTGACTACCGGCCACCGGCCAACCAACGGTTGTTTTCTGGCCACTTTCCGGCCGCCGTCCGGCCATAATATTCCGGCGAGGAAAAAAAAAAGTCTCGGGGGCTTTCGCCCCCAAGGCCCCTAAAGTTGCCCCTGAGTCTTGGCCGTGAAAATTTTGGTTTCCGTTGAGTGATTTTCCTTCACGCACGATGACTTCTCCTCATAATGGGGGCCTTACAAATGTGCGTTTTTACCACAGAAAATTACAAGGGTAAATCAGACTCCATACTTAACATCGGCAACGTAAGGGTGTGTGTGTGTGTGTGTACAGGTAGAGAGAGGGGGAAACAGTTGCACCCACGAGTTGCTTACACAGAGATCGCGAGAGAGAGGGAGAGATGCAGGAGAGAGATGGTGCCGACGGGAGGTGAGTGGGTGAGAAATGGGGAAGTGTGCGTGTGTATGGGTGTGCTACGAGAGAGAGAGAGAGAGAGAGAGAGAGAGAGAGAGAGAGAGAGAGAGAGTGAGAGAGTGACTGCCTCTGTGCTGGTTCGGGCTGCTTGGCCGATAGGAAACGAGAGGGGGGGGGGGGGGGGGGGAGTCAACGGGGTGGGGCTAAACGAGGGAGAGAGGTGGCGGGCCGGGGGGAAATGAGGGTGAGGTTGAGGGTGAAGGGGTGTGTGTGTGTGTGTGTGTGTGTGTGTGTGTGAGAGAGAGAGAGAGAGAGAGAGAGAGAGAGAGAGAGAGAGAGAGAGAGAGAGAGAGAGAGAGAGAGAGAGAGAGTAGGGGGGGGTGGAGAGAGAGAGAGATGTGCTGTGCTCGCATGGGCTACCGGGGCCAGATAATGAAAGAGAGAGTTAGAAAGAGGGAGGTAGAGAGAGAGAATGAGAGATGGGGAGAGCGAGGGGCTGAGGGAAGGGATGAGGGAGAGAGAGAGTGTGAGGGATGGGGTGAATGGGTGAGGAATGAGAGAGAGAGAGAGAGTGAGAGGGGAGAGAGGGTTTGGAGGCAGCCCACCTGAGGGGGAAAAAGGGGTATGGACAAGAGGGGTGAGAGAGAGAGTGAATAATTAAAGAGAGAGAGAGAGAGAGAGAGAGAGAGAGAGAGAGAGAGAGAGAGAGAGAGAGATAATATGAATAATGAAAGAGAGAGAGGGAGACTTTTGTCTATGCATGGCAGCCCTGAGAGAGGGAAAGTTCGTCTTATGCGCCCATTGGGCTAGGTGACACAGGAGCAAGATAAGAGAGAGAGAGATAGTGGGTTGGCAGAGCCAAGCAGGAGAGAGAAAGAACTCATCCTCTAGTGATAATGGAGGGGTGTGGCCAAACTCACTGCGTGCAAGCATAGAAGGGGTAGTGGTGAATGTAAAAAAAAAAGTTTTTTTTTTAATCGTTTTCTTGGTATTGTGCTCCTCCCCAATTGGGGTTGGTTCTTGCGGCCGCGGTTTTGAAAACCGGCCGTCAATAGCCCTCCCTTCTGGATAGAGCCATTCATGCTTCTAGCTTTGTAGTGGAGTTGGAGGGTTCTCCCTCTTCTGGAATATCTAGTATGAACTCTGGATCAAATCTTAAGAAGTACCTTTTTAGCCTCCATCCATTGACTCTGGTCTTGTGAATTCTACCATTTGCTTCCATCAATTCGTAGGTGTCGTTGGCGTATTGCTTTTTGAGAATGAATGGCCCTTCCCGTCTGGGTTGAAATTTCTTATCTTTTCTAGCGTCAAATCTGTTGTCGTATCTCAACACTAACATGCCTTTTTCCAGACCCTTTTCCTTTAGCCCTTGATTGAATGTGAGTCGGCGTCTCTCTGCTTGCGTGGCATAGTGATTGATCGCGTCTTCCCTATCTAGTTGAAGCCTTGCTAGATCCAAGATGTGGTTGCGGAGATGGGCAACTGGGCACTGTAATTGGCTAGCCATGACTCGCAAGCTGGCTATTTGTACCTCGATGGGTAGAATGGCCTCCTTTCCATATACCAGATGGAAAGGAGTGAAACCTAGTGATGTTCAAAATGTCGTGCGTTAGGCCCAAAGAGCGGCCATGAGATGCTTATCCCAATCACTTGTGTGGTTATTGATCTGCTTTGTGATGATCTTACAGATCATGCCGTTTACTTTTTCCACTAGACCATTGCACTGTGGATAGTATGGGGTGGAATGTCGGCGTGTAATGCCTAACTTTTTCATCAATTCTCCCACCAAATCGCCTCTAAAACCTGGTCCTCTATCAAATATTATCTCCAAAGGTGCGCCAAAATGGCAACAAATGTGCTCAAATATGAACTTCGCCACTTCTTGGGTTGTAATGCGCGTGGTGGCTGCTGCTTCCGCCCATCGGGTCATGTAGTCTACACCAACTAGAATGTATAGTTTACCTGATTGGGCCCTTGGTAGAGGACCAATTGCATCTATTCCCCACTTCTCAAACGGACCAATGAGATGATAGGAGTTTGTGGCTTATAGGTTAGTGTAAGGTCACTGGACACTTGACAAGCCTTGCATGTTTTACACCAACGATCCTGTTCAAACTAGGCCAAGAGAAACCTGCCTGTAGAATCTTAGAGCAAAATGGCTGCCATAGACACCATCATGGCAACTTGAGATTACCTCCGTGATTTCACTGGAGATTGGCTCTTGCCTTAATCTGCCTTTGCCCTTGCAATATAAGTTGTTTTTTATAAGGCGGTATCTTGTAGCCTTCCTGACAAGACATTGTTTCTGGCCATTGGTGTACCCTTCAGGACACTCTCTTGTATCTAAGAAGCTGATAATATCAGGCATAGCATCACTACCTTGAAAGAGGGTAGTTTCAGTTTGATTGCCCCTATGGGAACATCTTGTATTATCTCCTTGGCTAGAGCATCTGCCTCTTGATTTTCTGCCCTAGGGACATGAAATAACTGCATTGCTTCAAACTTTCTTAAAAGATTCTTAACTTGGCGCAATTAGCCAAGTAAAACCTGTTTTTTACAAATCCAAGTGCCATTTATCTGCTTTATCAAAAGCATAGCATCGCCAAACACATTTAGGCGTTGAATCCCTTGCAAAATACATTGTTCTAATCTAAGAATTAAAGCCACGTACTCTGATTCATTGTTGGAGTGGGAGTGTAACAGCTACCCAATAGAGAATACCTTTTCCTTTTGCTCATTGAAAATGATGATGCCAGTTGCAGACTGATCCACTGTTCTTTGGTATGCTCCATTAAAGAAAAGAGAATGAGCACTTTCTAGCTTAGGAATTTCTACCATTGGTATCACTTCTTTGCCTTCTGTGTTGACCTTTAGCTTCTTCTCATAGTGACGATGAGTAAGAATACCTGCTAGACTAGCCCTGGTGGAGTCTTCTACCTGCATGGTGTAATCAAACTCTTGTAATCTAACAAGCCACTTAGAGATCCTAGATGAGACATCTATGTGTTGCATATCACATACGGAAAGACCTCTCCCATTGTCAGAATTACAAAGGGTCTAGGCAGAGCAAAACTTTGTAGTGGCAAATATCAATGCAAGCACCATGTGCTCTACCATGGTGAATCTTTTTTCAGATGGGGTCATGACACGACTAGAGAAGTATATAGGACACATGAAAGAGGTTTGGGGGTCCTTTTGCATTAGTATGGCTCCAAGTGTATCACTTCCTACACTGGGGCTAACATATAATGGCTCGCCCCATCTAGGGGGTGCAATGGTGGGAAGTGTAGCTAGGATTTGTTTCACTTCGGTAAACTGTTACTCATTTTCTTCACTCCATGAGAAGACATCTCTCTGGGTGACTTGTTGTAGAGGGAGAACCACCTGAGAGAGCAAGTGAATGAGCTTGCTCAAATACCTTACCTTCTGAAGGAAGGAGACCAATTTCTTAGCTGTGGTGGGTGATGATAGAGATACTAAAGCTTGAATCTTGCTAGGGTCAGCCTCAATCCCTTTGGCTGAAATTACATGGCCAAGAAGAGTGACCTTGTGTAAGAACTAGGGAACTAGACTCTGAGATCCTCCTCCCAAACTCCCTTTATATAGGCGGGCTCCTAGCCCCTTGCCCTAGACGGATCCCCTGTCCACACTGCCTAGCCTGACCCTTGGCCGTAGTCCATGACTATCCTAGTTCTTAGGGTACAGGACCCTTGTCCTGACATTACTCCCCCCTTAAAGAAGAGTTTTCGTCCTCGAAAACAAAAGTGGGAAACTTCTTCTTAAGAACACTAATGTTTTCCCAAGTGGCACCTTCTTCAGGTCGGTCTTTCCACTTGATTAAGGCTTGTTGTCGTACATGATGTCGTGTACGCAACTCATGGTAATCCATAACACGTTCTAGTTCATGCGGTAAAGTAGGAGGTTTAATGTAATCGACCAAAACCTGTTGGTCAATGACGTTGTCTTCCCCATGTAACTGCTTTCGTAGACGACTTACATGAAACACCAGATGAATGCGAGAGTGTGATGGTAGCAGTAGTTTGTAGGCATGATCACCAACTCGCTTGAGTATTTTGAAAGGCCCACAATATCGGGGAGATAATTAGGTGTCGGTCCAGTTTTCAGACTTTTTGAATGTTCTGGCACACGTAAAAATACTTCCTCCCCTTCTTCGAAGGTAACCTATCGACGTTTCTCATTAGCGTATTTCTTATACCGATCCTGTGCTTGTCGGACATTCTGACGAGCAAGTTTCAGCATATCCATGTGGTCTTGGAGAAAATCCTTAACCTGTTGGAGTTTTTTGGTTGCCAACCCCACCGTAACTGGTGACCTAGGTTGAAACCCGTATATGAGCATGAAAGGACTGAAGCCTGTTGTGACATGCTTAGAACTATTGTAGGCAAACTCGAGAATAGGTAAGTATTCTTCCCAGTTTGTCCGTTTTTTGCTGACGTATGCTTTAGCAACTAGTTAACCCATTCTATTTGACCATCTGTTTTTGGATGGTCAGCTGTACTAAGGTTGAGTTGTGTACCCAATCGTTTAAATACAGCTCTCTAGAAGTGGTTGTTAAACTTGGGGTCACGGTCACTAACAATATTACTTGGCAACCCATACAATTTGTATAGATTGTCCACAAATAACCTTGCTAGTTCTAGTGTCTTAACCGTTGATTTGGTCGGAATAAACTTACATAGTTTAGTCAACCTGTCTACGACCACCCATACTGAGTCATGACCTCGTATAGTGGTTGGTAAACCTACAATGAAATCCATGGAGATACTTTCCCATTTTCCATTGGGAATTTCCAAAGGATGTAAGAGTCCTCCTGTTTTCAGGCGCTTTGCTTTGTTAACTTGACATTTTTGGCAATGCAAGACATAAGCTTGAACAAAGCCATGTAGGCCTGGCCAGTAAAACTGTCGTCGTACGAGAGAATAAGTTTTTATAATCCCCGAGTGCCCTACACTTGGACTATCATGACATTCATAAAGAATTTGGCGCCGAATGTCTGTGCCCGTCGGTACACAAACTCTCCCCTTGTGGAGTAGGTACCCATTGTCGATGGTAAAATGCTTCCATCGCTGTAGTTCATCACTTGATAAAGGAGAACTAGGTGTGGAGGTTAATTGTACACTACCTGCATTGGAGTGAGAAGGATCCCTCTTTTGAACATGGCTCCACACTTTGGAATATGTTTCATCTTGCTCATATTTGCCCTTAAGAGATTCTAAAAATTCACTACGAAGTTCAGTGAACAAGAGTGAATTGATCTCTGGCATTCGACTGAGAGCGTCTGCCACTATATTGTATCGGCCTTTGCGATACCTTAACTTGGCGTCATATTCCTGAAGGATCTCAGCCCACCTAGCTTTTCGACCCTTTAAATCTTTTTCTTGTGTAAACCATTTGATGCTTTCATGGTCGAACACAATCTCGAACTGAGCACCATACAGATAGTGACGCCATGTCTTTAAGGCAGACACTATTGCATAGAGTTCGCGTTCGTAAGCAGAATAATTCTGCTGAGCTGCATCCAGCTTCTTACTTTCAAATGCAATTGGCCATCCGTCTTGTAACAGGACTGCTCCAATAGCACGGTCATTGGCATCCGTTTCCAAAACGAATGGTTTCAAAGGATCTACAATAGCCAGTATAGGAGCTGTAGCTAATGCATCTTTGAGTGTTTCAAAACTGTGCTGTTGAGCGGAACCCCACTGAAAAGCCTTACCTTTTTCTTTTAGTTGGTTCGTCATAGGTACAGCAATGCGAGCATAGTTTTTAGCGAACCTTCGGTAAAAACCTGCAAAGCCTAAAAAGATCTGTAATTCTTCCAGATTTTTAGGAGGTGGCCATTTCCGGATGGTATCCACTTTGGATTTATCCATGTATAGGCCATTAGCTGAAATAACATGCCCTAAATAATGAATTTCTTCCTTGAGAAAATCACATTTAGATTCCTTGGCATATAACTCGTTTGCACATAACAATTCGTACACCTGCCTGAGATGTTGTAAGTGCTCTTCTTCAGAAGCACTATAAACTAGAATGTCATCGAGGAACACAATGACAAATTTGCCCAAATATGGTTTCAAGACACTATCCATAAGTGTCATGAATGTCGTGGGCGCATTGGTTAACCCAAATGGAATCACCAAAAACTTGTAATGTCCAAACCGTGTTCGGAATGTAGTCTTAGGTATATCGGCAAGCCGAATACGGACTTGGTGATATCCTGACCGCAAGTCGATTTTCTTGAAAATATGAGCACGAGTTAGCTTATCAAATAACTCATCTACCCTTGGCAATGGATATTTGTTCTTAACTGTAATCACATTTAAACCCCGGTAGTCTATGCACATGCACATACTGCCGTCCTTTTTCTTCACCAAAAGGATAGGCGAAGCCCATGGTGAAGAACTGGGTTGTATAAACCCTCTGCTAAGGTAGTCAGCAAGCTGATGTTTCACCTCAGTAGCCTCTGAGTAACTCATACGGTAAGGTGGTTTACTAACAAGTTTACAGCCTGCAGCCACGTCAATGCCATGTTGCACTGAGCGTGTCGGCGGTAAACCTGATGGCAAATCATTAGGAAAGACATCTTGAAATTCCTTTAACAATTTTTGTAACTGATTAGCAACGTTTGCTTGTGTAGAATTAGAAATTGGCGGAATAGAGGAGAGAGAAGCATGCGGCGTTGAGGAATGTTCAACAGACTCAATGTTAGAAAGAAAATGAGACAGTGAGTAACACAAGAAAACCTGTTCTATTTCATTATCAGAAACGAGTTGCATAAGCTCGGCAGTACAAATCAGTGGTGATGATGGTATATCCTTTTCTCCTAACAACAACACATGTGTGCCATGGGAATCAAACATCAAACTGTTGTGCTCATAGCTACGCATCAGTGATGGTCCTAGGCTATGCAACCACTCCCTACCAAGAACCACATCAGCCCTTTCCATGTTCATAACTTGAAAATCCAAACAAGTAGAGTACCCTTGTACTTCCAATGGAACAGCTCGACGTTGAGTATCCCATATTTCACTATCATGTCCATTTATCATTGCTACCTTGTAGCGGTGGGTACTCGGAGCTTGAGGCAGTTTGAGCTTTTTCACCAATCCATAATTGATGAAATTGTGCGTAGCACCGTCATCTACCAAGATGCGCACCTTGTGCCCTTGCAGATATCCATGTATACATACTAACTCATGTGGTCCAAAGGTTTGTTGCCACATGGAAGCTGTGAGACAGCATTCATGCACCACCTTAGTGTGTGTTACTTCCACTGTAGAGAACTTGGAGGAAGACTCGAGAGGTAGTAGTTGCACCGTGTGCATTGCTTTCTCCTTCCCCTGGGCAGCAGATTTCCCCTTGGGACAAGCCTTTTTGCCATGGCCTCTTCCTAAGCATTGAAAACATAGCTTCTCTTTCTTGGCCTTATCAAAATCATCAGGGGAGAGAGGACCCCTGGACCCCTTGGGTTTTTTAGATGCATTTGAATTACAATTATAAATTTTCTTTTATTGTGTTCGTACTGAGTGCGTGTGTTACTATGTGTACTAGCAGGCACATTACTGTCATGTGTTTTCTTATCATCAGGGTCATCATGAATATGTGCTTTCACTATGGCTTCCTCAAGTGTTTTAGGGTCCTGGGATTTGACACACTTCTTAAGTTCTGGAGTCAGACCTCGTATGAACCCTCGTACTTGTTGAAAGGTATCCAAGCCTTCCAACTTGAGGATGACATCCCTACAGTGAGAGATATATTCAAGGAGTGACGGATATTGGCACATGAAACACGTGTCCCAAGCGGTCCAATTCCGATCGGCCTCGTTTGTAGGCAAAAATTCCTTGCTAAACATTGATTCAAAGGCTGCCCAACTCTGTGGTATGATGTTCTTCTCCTTGAGAGACATCCACCATTTGTAGGCCTTGTCTTCCAGAGTTAAGATCGTTTGCAGAGCTCTTACTGCATCCGGAGTTCGCCGTAAGGCGTGAATTCCATCCCATTTACTGAGAAAGATGTTCACTGCATCCTTATTGCGGTCCCGGTCTTCGCCCTTGAAAACTGGTGGTTTAAAATTCTTCAACAAATAATCTACCTCTTTGGCAGTGAGAGTATGCAGTGTTTCATTAATTGGGCCTTGCCCTTGTGTTCCAACGTGCTCATGCATGTGGGTGTCAGCCGGACTCTTAGTCTGCTGTTGCATCAATTGAATGACTAATGTGGAAAGTTTAGTAACATTTTCATTTAAAGCCTTAAAATTTTCATCCATGACTGTCATGCGTGTCTGAAGTGCACGAAATTGTTGAATATCGAGCAATTCATAAGTATCTTCTCCTACCGTAGCGTCGCGGGTACTCTCCTTGAGAGGATCCGGCCGCGAGCCGTCATTGGCAGGATCGGGAGTAGTTTGCTCAAAATCGAATGTCATGTTGATATCCAAATCCATGGCTACACAGTGCAGTGAAAGAAGTACTCAGAAAAAAATACCTGATTTTGGTAACACTTGCAAAGTATAGCGAACTCCCCTTTGCGCGTCGTAGCACTTAATCGTTGAATAAACAATAATTTGCACTAGCGGGGTACAAATCGAACTCCGTACCGTGTATGGTTGAAGATTCACCTTTGAGTCGAAGCTTAAATATTGGAAGCGTTGACTATTATGTTGCTTGAACGGCTCTTGAAATCATCGCCCAAAAAAATATGCAGGTTCTGTAAATTTCTGCAGGTACTGAGCGTAGTCGGACTTCGTGAGATTTGATGGGAAGCCGAGTGTTTGCTTCGCCTTGCTTGTGTTGCTCTGGCTTGCTTGACCACTTTGGTTTGCTGAATTGCTTGTGGGAAGGGCCACTAGTAGTGGCCAAGGCCTAAGGCTAATGGCCAAAGGGCCTCACAAATGTGAAAATAGCGAATTTTGAAGGGAAAAAAACGCAGGGTGCGAGCTCTGCACAGCGCGAGGTCGAAGAGAAGAAGCTATGGCGTGCTGGGGCCGGCTATGGCCGAGAGTTGTTGGCACAAAACTATACCTCCCCATGGCGCTGCAAGCAAGCCAAAGACCTCGCGAAATCACCCACCACACACAGAGTTCCCAAACGGGAAAGGCGTCCCGATTTGGCAAGAAAACTGTCTATTTTTGGAAAAGCCCCCAAAAAGCCAAGATTCTCACCCAAAGAGCTTGCTTTTAGGGACCTAAAGAGACCACGCCTAGAGAGAGAGTGGAAGAGAGACTCCTAAGCTCTGATACCAGTGTAAGAACTAGGGAACTAGACTCTGAGATCCTCCTCCCAACCTCCCTTTATATAGGTGGGCTCCTAGCCCCTTGCCTTAGATGGATCCCCTGTCCACACTGCCTAGCCCGACCCTTGGCAGTAGTCCATGACTATCCTAGTTCTTAGGGTATAGGACCCTTGTCCTGACACCTTGCTTTCACCAATGTGACACTTATCCACGTTAAGCTGGCCACCCAAGGCTTGCAGCCTAGACAGGCCATCATAGACCTTGCTCAAATGGAGGGAGCGTGAACTGTAGATGCAAAAATCATCTACGAAGACTCGTATCGACGTTCCAAAGTATGGCTAGAAGACAAAAGTCACATAGTGTTGGAATGTGGCCGGAGTGTTGGTGAGGCCAAAAGGCATCACCCTGTAAGCAAAACATCCCCATGGTGTTATGAAAGTTGTCTTTTTTTAATCTTCTTCTGCAATGCTAATATGAAAGTAGCCCGAGTAGCCATCAAATGCTGTGTAGCACTCATGACCTGCTACCTCATTGAGAATTTCATCTTGGAATGGGAGGGGAAAGTGATCCCTCTTTGTTGCTGCGTTGAGAGGTTTGTAGTTTGCACAAACTCTCCACTTACCATTCTTCTTGGTGTGACTACCACTGGAGAGACCCACTCTGAGTCTTCGATGGGGTAAATGAAACCTGCCTGTAGAAAATTCCTTACCTCTTTGAGCAATGCTTCTTGTTGAATTACCCCAATCCTTCTGAGCTTTTGCACTACGGACTTACTTCCTTCCTTAAGTCTTATGCGGTGTTGTACCACTGTGATGCTTGTGATCTTGTCATAACCATCAATGAACAATGTGCTGAATTTACCTAGCATAGAGACATATTCTTTTCTCTCTTCACCAGTTAACTCACTGAAGAGCATCCGATGTAACTTACTTGTATCCACCAAGGGTTGCGTACCTGATGGTCCCTCTTGGTTTACCGGTGGTGTTTTAGATTGTGTCAATCTTTTTGAGTCTTTGAGGATGACCCCCATCACTTCGATGCTACTGTCGCTCTCTTTAATTGGTGTGGTCTCTTCTCCTGAGGTGGACGAATAGTCACTGGTGGACTTATCTTTCGATGCCTCCAAGTCATGTTGCGTTGTTTCCCAGTCTTCATGTCGTAGAATATGGACTTCCCTTTAGCATCCTTCATTTGAATCATTCTGGTACTCCAGTCTTGCTTAGCCTCCATAGCCATGAGCCAGGGTCTTCCAAGAATGATAGGGTAGCCCTCCCCTTTGTGTTGCATGACAAAAATGTCTAGCTCCACTTTTGTGTTGAACGCCTTTACTTTGACTGCATTTACTATACCTACACACTTCACTCTGACGTTATTTGCCATTTTAGCT
Source organism: Adiantum capillus-veneris (assembly GCF_014529385.1). Lineage (NCBI taxonomy): Eukaryota > Viridiplantae > Streptophyta > Polypodiopsida > Polypodiales > Pteridaceae > Adiantum > Adiantum capillus-veneris. The sequence goes on from NC_140945.1 coordinate 81,652,764, forward strand.
CGGCAGAGATTCGGCCTACTTACCTCTAGGCCAAGATGGTGCATCATTTTCTCACTCATGACGCATATCTGTGCGCCACCATCTATGTAGACGTTTGAGATACATTGCCCCTCGATGTGGGCATCCATGGTTGGTAGAATGTCGTCAAGATTCCTCCCAGAGATAGCCCCAGCTATCCTTGGTCTCGATTTTCTTGTACTTACCATCTTCGTCCATTGTCTCCTCATTCTTGTGTTTCAAACACACACACTTTACTTTCTAGCTAGCCTTTGGTTGGGATAGCACCATATAATGGACCAGACTAGATGCCTATACTTGGCTAGGTACCTAATCAATGGGATGGCTTGGGACTTTTTGAGTTCCTTCTTGTGGTCAAGAAGACAGATGTTTATGATATACTTGTTCTCTTTAGCATGACTTGAGTTACCCAATCCAAGTGGATGGATTGGGGCCTTATTTTTCAGGATATACGTTGACTTCATTTGATTTTTTCCTTGGGTTGACACCCCTAATCCAATCAGATGGGTCTAGAATTTCTTGGGATTTCTAATTTTTCAAGATAATGTATGACTCTTAAGCAGTTCAAAAAATATAAATTAAAGGGTTTAACTTATTTTTGCAAACGCTTGTACTGTTTACTAGAATATGGATTATAGTAAGAGAATTTATCATGCTCAATACTCTACTTAATACAACCAAATAAGAAGCTAAATAGAGAGTTTTTCTATAGGCCCTATGGGCACCTTTAATGAATGGTGCCTTTTGAAAACTTACTATTTTCTTGATAGTTTTAATCTCTCTTTTGATTTAATTTGGTTGGGGGTAGGGTCCCACACGGGGTCCTACCTTCCACCATGTGTACCTTCTCTAAATGTTGGGGGAGGGCCAAACAAACACACACACACACACACACACACACGCTCTTACTTATCTAGATAGGAGGCCATCCTTAGCTATTTCTCTCTACCCCAACTTAGCACAAATATATACTTAGAGATATTTATGATACATAAGTTCAACCTTGAAGCTGCTAGTGTCATACATCTGTAAAGCTTTTATGGAAATGTAACCTGATGGGATCACTTTAATATCATGTAACATGGCCTAAACATTACATATTTATTCTTTTTTTATCCATCCCATGCATGGACACATACATGAATAATATTGAAGGCAAATTGGTCGTTACACACCATGAATATCATACTGTCAAATGTCACTGTCCTTTTTTTATCACTTGCATTTGCTTGAAGGTTGTGCTCTTTGTTTGATGGTTTTAGCTGAGTCCCCACTAGTTTTCTCTTATCTACCTAAGTGTCAACACACACATGCATGCATGATCGCTACTGGCTAGCTTACAGAAGTTTGTATCTTTGGTATGATCATTATGAATGCGCACATTTACACCCATCCACACACCCATTTGTACGCTCATTTTTTCTGGTCTATTTCTTGCTTGCCAAACCTCAATTGTTAGGGTTCAGGACAATGGACTGGACACCCATCACACAGTACTAACCTTATCTATTCTTTTGATCATATAGAACATTAAGGAGTAGTGAGGCATTCTAATCCTCACTTAGAGCTCCACCAACACTTTGTGTCTGATCTTCCTCTCCCGCTAACTCTACACACACCATGCACTCTTCAAGTGGCATTAGAGTCAAAGGTTGTAGTGCTACTCCTCTCCCGACATTTCCCTCTTCTCAGCGAGATTCACATTGACAATGGATCAAAGCTCAAAGCTTCCATGGCTATGAAGGCATTGTGAGATCAACACATAGAGGTTACATATTAAGATGGCAAGGGGTTAAACTCCATAAGACACACGGGATGAGAGATTGAGCTTTTTGTGAGCTAAAAGAGAGACATAGAAGCGGGTTGCTCAATTTATGAAAGATTGAAAATATGTCACTATTTTTCTCATAACGTGAGCTAGAAAACTCGAATTCAAAAACTTTACTTTCATAAAAACATAGAAGCTCTATGACTTTGCAAAAAATCTCATCACCTAGTTTGGAGTGTAGGTATGTCTAAAATAAAAAACACAGAGGCTATTTTCTCAGGAAAGCCTTTGTGCATTCGAGGTGAGTAAGAGAGGAGAGAAGTTGACTTTTCCACCAAGATTGATCCCCCTGAACTAGCACTTCTAGGCTCACTTTTCATGGATGGTTCTTTTGGAGGTTGAGACGTATGCATAAAAGAAGGTGCAACCCTTTCCTCATGTTTTCTTGTCTTCTCTTTAGCTTGGGTGAGCTCCTCAGCTAGGGATTTATGCTCTTGTTCCCTACATGCTTTCATCCTAGCCTTTCTAGATTTCCAACTATTTTGTTTGCTCTTGGTTTTTTGACTAGGTGCATCGGTCTTTGGTTCATCATTAGTCTCTGGTCTTGTGTTGTTTTTATTTTGTCTATCTCTGGGTTCTCATTAGCTTTCTTTTAAGCTTGTGCTCTTGTAACTACTTGAACTGGTACGACGTTTTTGTTTTCTAAGTTGTCGGGTAGTTGAAAGATCCCTAAGACATTTGTTGTGATCTTTTAGATTTGGTTTTGGTCTTTAGGATAGTCGGAGATCAAGTGAATGATTCCACAATCAAGATAATAGGAATTTACTAGTGATCTCCATCTGAGTACATTGTTTGATCAAGTGGTCGTCACAGCTTTTGTGACAATCTATCTATGGTTGAGGAGCTTCTTCATACATTTCCTCTTGGCTGTAAACACACTATGACCTAGCTAAGCCGCTATTCATAACCACAATGTCCTTTCATCCATCTCATTCCTTCTTTCAATGTAGGAGGTGGAGGTTGTATAGGCCTCACCACTCCATGTCTTTCTCTCATCTTTTGTTGCTTCAAAGGGTAGTATCCACTTTGGTTGTTATAATATAATGTAGTTGGTATTAGTGCTTGTTTATTAGATGCTTCCATCATTCGTGTGTAGCTCATGTCTACATGCATTCTAGAACCTAGAAGTGGAGGTTGTTGTCCAAAGGCAGGATGTGTCCTTGAAACTCCTACTGGACGTGGTGTGTTTCCTGTAACGTATCTAGGTGGAGTAGGTGCTACTGGAACATGCTGTACATACCTCTCCCTAGCATATTCCTTGCTATAGTAGCACTCTTCCCTCGTATGGTTTGCCCATTTTCTCTCAATTTTGCACCACTTAGGCTCCTCCGGATCATACCTCCGGATCATACACACACACGACCAAAAAACTCAGCTCAAAATAGGATAACTTCTGATGTTTAGATAAAAATAATCTTGGGCCAACACCAATGGGGCAAAGAGATCACACAATATGGGTAAAATATGCCAGATACAATCACAAATAGGAGCAGAAGCTTCGCTCATAGGAGAAACTTACACAGCCAAAACAACAAAAAAACAGTGAGGAATTTGGCAAAATGGACAGTGCCATCGCATCTGGAACGGCCCAAAACCCCAGTCTACAATGTCAAAGTGCTCAAATCCGACCTCGGATGAGCAATTTACGGCCAAAACAGGCTCCAAAAACCCCAAGAACACAACTGCGGCTGTTCCTCCTCTCTTCTCCACGTTTTTTCTGGTCTTCTCTCAGTTTTTTTAGTTCCCACACTTATCTTTTTTACTTGGGCACCCTTGGCCTTTTAGATGACCTCAAACGGACCCCGAACAGGCAAAAAACTGACCTCGCAGTGCATAGTTGTCACCCTGTTGCATCCATGCGCACACTTGGCACTCAACTTTTTCCAATAATGCATCCCGTCACCACATAAAGTGGCCCCAAAAGATGGTCCTCATGATGAACTTTCTGCATAATTCTCACAAGAAAACACCCACGTTGTGTCCGTACTTCTCCGCGTGCAAGTATTGACCCCATTCGACCTCCTGACGCCACTAGATGCCATCTGACGCATCTGCTTACCTCATGTCGTCGGCCCGCGGATAGATTCTTTGAGAAGTTTTATGCGCTACCAACTCCTCCTTATTGTAGAAAAAACACACTGGTACTGGTAACGATGAAAATCGATGCACTATGTACATGCTGTCTTACCTGTACACATGTGGGGCCCACATAACCACCTGGCTCTGGAAAATGGGCAATCCTTTATTCGATGCACCATGCATGGGTATGTACATATGCACAATCCCTTGCTCCAAAAAACTCCTGACATAATTTGCCCATCCCCTAGCCTGCTAGATCATTCATGATCATCAGCAGCAAAAAGAGATATGAGACTCGCAGCGTCACAAGTCTCCTCATCCTTCACCAACACTGCTTGATCGACAGACAACTCATCTTGCTCCACCAACATTAACCTGGCCTGATATAATTTAAGACGCAATCCATTTATCCTTGACTTATGTAGAACACCATCCAGGTTAGCCAGCTGATATGTACCATTCGGAAAACACTCCACTACCTTGAAAGGGCCTTCCCACTTAATCTGAAACTTCTTTTGGAAGGTGTTGTCCAGCTTACTATTGTAGCGCAAAACCAAGTCATGCTTCTTGATACCCTTACTTTTGACCTTTTCATTTATCTTTGCCAAAGCCTTATCCTGCATCTGCCCATAATGCTCCAATGAACTCATCCTATACAACTGAATCTCTTGTAACTGTAAGAGCCTCTCTTTGAGTGCATCACTAGGCGGCCCAAGCAACTTTTCTAACATCTTGACTGCAGGCAACTCTACCTCCATAGGCAATAGTGCTTCCTTTCCATACACCAAATGAAATGGAGTAAACCATGTACCTGTCTTCACCGAAGTACGGTAAGCCCATAATGCACTAGGCAATTCTAAATCCCAATTCTTTCCTTGGTGCTCTGTCACTTTTGAAAGAATTTGTACCAACTCACCATTGAATCTTTCATTTAAGCCATTACACTGCGGATAATAAGGAGTGGTATGTTGGTGCCTAATCTTCATCTTTGCACATAAAAAGTCTAGCAGTTTAGCTCTAAATCTTGGCCCCTTATCCAAAAGTAGCTCTAGTGGCACCCCAAACATGCAACATATTTCCTCGTACACAAATTTTGCCACATCCTTTGCAGTGATCTTTTTTACCGCTATAGCCTCTGCCCATGTAGAGAGATAGTCCACTGCAGTCAAAATATAGATTTTGCCCCTGCTTGTGATTGGTAATGGGCCTATTGCATCAATCCCCCACTTTTCAAACACATCAAAGGCCATAATGGTTTTTCGTAGCTCTGGCTTCAACACTCTCTTCCCAAATGCTTGACACCTATTGAAAGACCTACACCAATGGTGAATCCTTGTGCAAACTAGGCCATACATACCCCTCTTGCAAGATCTTATGCAAGGTGATCTTTAGAGCAAAATGGTCGCCACATGCACCTTCATGATTCCCTTCCAACACTCTATAAAGCTCCTCCCACCAAGGTACACGTCTCAACACAAGATCAACCCCTTTCATGTACAAGACATCACCAATCAATTTGTACCTGTATGCTCTACGCACAAAGCCATACTTCTTAGACTTCTGAATCTCCTTTGGAATGATTCCTGTTAGCAAAAACTCCTCTTCTTGAGCCAAACTTTTCCGGCCATGATAAAGAGGTAAAGTGGTCCTCAACACAAATAGCTCCCCAATCATGCTTTGAGCTACTTCATGTGCTTCTCCATTTAGGGAACGTTCAATGTGTCTGATGCTCCATGCTTCAAACTTTTTTAACAGGCCTTTAATTCCGAAACACGTTTCCTTCAATGAGCTGTTCTTGCTCTTCCACACACCCAGCACTTGCTTCACCACTAACAAGGCATCACCTTTTATGCTCAACCTTTGAACCCCATGCTTCAAACAAATGTGTAATCCGGCTTCCAGAGTAGCATATTCAGCCTCATTGTTACTATGAGCATCCAATTTGAACCCCGTCTTGCATACTAGCTTCCCCTCATGGCTCTTTCTGTATGAACCATCAAAGAACAACACATGTGCATTGCTGATCTGTGGCACTTCTTCAACTACCTTTCTCACCACATCTTCCTTAACAAGGAGGGGATTCTCCTTGTAGGTCAACAAATCAGCTAGGGTAGCTCTTGTACTGTCGTCCACTAAAAAAGAGAACTCAAACTCTTGCAGCTCAATCACCCATTTCTTCACCACATTTGACATGTTAGTGCCATTAATTAACTGTGGCAAAAAGGCATAACTCATCAAGAAAACAAAAGGTCGTGGTAGCAAGTAATGACAAAATCGTCGACAAGCAAATATCACACTGGCCACTAGCTCTACTTCCGAGAATTTTCTCTCTGATACCAACTTCACTCGTCTTGCACAATACACTGGCCTCATATAATGGCTGCCCTTCCGCTTTTGCAATAGCATGGCTCCAATGGCATCATCCCCTACTGATGGATTTACATAAAACACTTTCTCCCAATCAGGAGCCTGCATGGCTGACAACTCCCCTAACACCTCTTTCACCTCTTGAAACACTTCTTCACACTTGTCATCCCATTGCAATGGATCATGCTTTGCCACTTGTTGTAATGGATAAAGAAGTTGCGAAGACAATGGAATAAACCGTGCCATGTACTTCACTTTGTGTATAAAGGTTGCCAATTGCTTTGTACTCGTAGGTGATGGAAGAAGAATAATAGACTTAACCTTGTCTGGATCAGCCTCAATGCCATTTTCTGACACCATGTGGCCCAATAACTTCACCCTTGGCTGTGCTAGACGACATTTCTTTGGATTTAGTTGTCCTCCACATTCATCATATCGAGCCAATACCATCTGCAGCTTCTCATGATGTTCAGCCCTACTGCTATAGACACAAAAGTCGTCCATAAAAGCTTTAACACAACTGCCAATGAATGGTTCCAATACCCAATTTGCTCTCTCTTGATAGAAACATGGTCCATTTGACAACCCAAATGGAAATACCGTGTAGCAATAGCAGCCCCATGGCGTAATGAAATTTGTCTTTGTTCGGTCTTTAAGAGAAATCTTCAATTGAAAATAGCGTGAAAAACTATCACACACACTGTACCTCTCATAACCTGCCACTAAATCCAAGATCTAATCAATGAATGGAAGAGGATATGGGTTCTTCTTAGTGGATGCGTTTAAGGGTTTAAAATATACACAAATCATCCACTTCCCATCCTTCTTTGGACTGACTACTACTGGACTCACCCATTTTGTGGTCTCCACTGGGACTATGAACCCTGCCTTCAATAGCTTGTCCACCTCTTCCCGCAAGGCTTCCATTTGCTCTTGACCCATCCTTCTTAGCCTTTGCCGCACTGGCTTAGCACCTTCTATCAGCTCTATATGCATCTCTTCACCCTTGAACCCTCTGATCTCTTCATATGAAGTAATGAACAAATCAGGAAAACTAGCCAGCATGTGCAAATATATCTCCTTGTCCATGGCTGAGAGGTCTCCACTGATCATTTGTGTCATCAATTCCTGCTTCTTTGACAATTCAACCTTGGTTTGCATTAGCCCTTCAATCACTTCATAAGGCCCTTCACTTTCATCTTCAACTTCATTTGCAAATGCAACTAAGCCAGACTCCTGGATTTCTTTGTCCATCAAAAGGAATGCAACATCAACATCCTCATCACTGCTGGTAGTACTATCACTGTCCTCATCTATCACTATGGAATAGTCTTCATCACTAGATTCATCCTCATCTTCGTAAAGCTCATCCAATCATTTCCTTGTGTCCATATTAAATAGCTTCTTGGCACCTGTCTTTCCATAGAGTCTAATCGTACCACGTCTCCAATCTTGAACAGCTCCCACTGCACGTAACCATGGTCTACCAAGTATGATAGGATATGCTCCCAGCCCTACTGGCATCACATGAATATCAACCACTGCCTTTGCATCATATGCTTCCACTTCTAAGCTCTTTACAACACTCATACATTTTACTTTTTGATGGTTTGCCAATCTAATCCGAAAACCTGACACCCCAGTCATTGTAAGACCCATCTTCTCAACGCATGAGTGTGTTATCACACATATTTGGGCTCCACCATCCACATAACCTTGTCCCAAATTTTTCCTTTTATGCCACACATCTACTATTGGACAAATGTCTGGTAGCTCATCCATTGCCAACACCTTCACTGAACCCCTCTCCGACTCTTTCTCCATTGGGTTAACCATCCTCTTCCACTGTCGCTTTAGCTTAGGCACCATCTCTATAAGCTGCCCAAAAGTAACATCGGCTTTCTTGCTTGTCAGATCCTCCTTCAAGTCATAGCTTAATTACCCATCCCCTAGTGGAAAATCTGAAACATGAAACTTGTGACGAGCTCTCCTTTTCCTCTTGGCCTTGACATCCTCGCCTTCATGGCTCTTTCCCTTCTTCTTATTAGGACCTGGGTCACTTCTTCCTTCTTTGTCCTCTGTGGTCCTCTTCCCAATAGGCATCACTAATGTATCCTCTAGCTTTGATGCCTTCTCCAAGGTGACTACACTTAACACTTTTGTCTTTCCCTTTTCCTCCTGGGTTAATCCACTGGTTCCTTCATCTCCCTTAATTTTGATGCCATAATCATTTGACCTAGTTAGCACCTGTCTTGGCAATGGATACATGTCTCCCCCCATCCTTGGTGGCATATCACATTGCGGGCTGATGTGGCCCAACTCTCCGCAATTATAACATGTGGGCGTCTACCTCCAGAACCTACCATTGCTTTGTCCAACACCATTCCTGGGTCTTTCCTCACCTCCTGGCTGATTTGCAAACCTCCATCGACCTCGATTGTTTCCCACTTGACCTAGCATGTTTAGGCTGAGATACTTCATTAAATCTACCACTTGCCTCATGTCTTGCCTTAGCCCATCATCTTGCACTGTTGTAGTGACCACTGCTGGCATAACTTGAGGAGTAACAGAAACCAATGGTTCATGATGAACCCCTGGCATGCGACCTGGCAAAGAATCCATAGGCTGAAATTCAGACCTCATGGGCAAAGACTCTACCCCTAATTGGATCATTTTCCTCAGCTTCCACTCTTTGTTCCTTGCCACCTCTAGTACATCTTCATATGTCCTATGCTTCTTTAGCTCCACTCTCCAACGTATATTCTCCCAAAGACCAGCCAAGAACCTGTCCTTCTTCATCATGTCAGGCGGGGGTACTTGTGGTGCTAAGGCCTTGCACATCCTCTCCCATGCCAATGAAAACTTACGTATGTATGCATCTACTGGCTCACCTTCCTTTTGCACTAAAGCCTGTACTTCTTGCCACATTTTATCAGGATCTTCTACCTTCACAAACTCCACTTCCAATCCATGTCTTAGATTGTCCCAACTCAACCTTATGGGTGGATCAGCCCCATGCAACTCCTCTTCAAATGCTTTGGACCAAACTCGTGCATCACTCTTCAAACAAATTTGGAGAAGGCGTAACATCTGCGCCGAGTCATGAATCTGGTTGCTAATGCAGGCAACCTCCATCTTTTCCAAAAATTCTTCTACATCTTCATCACTTCTTCCATGAAACTCCAGATAAGAGAAAGCCATGGCTACCCAAGTTTAATGCTTTAAGAACCCCTTCAAACACACGTGCAAGAACCCAAAACTTTTTATTGACTCAATTCCAAGAAACTTCAATGGAGCTCAACTTTAAATAAGGACAAACACATGCACATCAAATGAGTTTTCATAGTTAATCATTGGAATTACAATAGGCAAAGGACATTCCAAGATCTCTCGTAATCTTCTTGGCCCGAACATAAAGACTATGCGCTGCTGGAAAAAAATCTTCCTGGACACATGAACATTTATCTAGATTCTCTGAGTTAAATGAAAAGGAGTGAATTGAGGGCCATTTTGATCATCCATTAAATTCAACCATGAAGCTCCCAAGAAGGCACACCTGACTTATCCTTTGATTTTGCCAGATTTCAGCAGCATAACAGTATAAATGGCTTAAAAGACCAAAATACCAGCCATCATAACTTGGAAAATTTTTGACAGAGTTTCCCCATAAGTAGAGCAGTAAGAACCCAAAATATAGATTGTATATGTATGCATAAACTGCCAACAATAGAACCCGAGCATCAAATAGGAATCACTAATACATAGCCTATGGCGAGGTCACGAAAAGGGTTCTCCAGCTACCTGTATCACCGAAAGAATCTCCAGATTTGAGAATCCCACAGCTCAATAAAACCTCACGCTATCGACCCTCACACGAAGGCTAATGCAAATCGCGTATAGTCAAGTCTCAGAAATGACTATCTTCCAGACCAAGTCTCAGAAATGGCTGGGACTACCAAATAAAACCAAGTATGGCTCCACAAATGCGTACATCGGCAGTTTCCACAAGTAACGTACAATCCAGCAGACAATGCGCTCAAACAGGCGCCAAATGATGCATACCCACAACAATTGCAAGTGACACCACTGCTAGTATATCACTGTACTCCAGCTACCTGTACCTGTGTGAATCACCTGTACATGTACCTATCCCTGTAACCTATAACCTGTAGTCTACAACCCGTAATCCCGAATCTCGAAGCTTGAAGCCCGAAGCAGAAGGTACTCGAAGAAGATCCTCCGTGGGGGCGCCAAAAGAATGTGAGCGGGATGGAAACACACAGAACGCCTCTATAACAACCCGACACACACTCTTGGGAAGATACACACACACAAACTATGGGGCACCACTCGGCTTACACAACACACCTGGCCGAGGCAGGAAACACACCTATGGAGTGAGACGAGAGAGACTACCCACTCCACACAGAGCCACACACACACACACACACACACACACACACACACATACACACAACCAAAAAAATCAGCTCAAAAGAGGATAACTTCTGATGTTTAGATACAAATGATCTTGGGCCAACACCAATGGGGCAAATAGCTCACACAATATGGGCAAAATATGCCAGATACAATCACAAATAGGAGCAAAAGCTTCGCTCATAAGAGAAACTTACACAGCCAAAACAACAGAAAAACAGTGAGGAATTTGGAAAAATGGACAGCACCATCGTGTCTGGAATGGCCCAAAACCTTAGTCTACAATGTCAAAGTGCTCAAATCTGACCTCGGATGAGCAGTTTACAGCCAAAACAGGCTCCAAAAACCCCAAAAACACACCTGCGGTTGTTCCTCCTCTCTTCTCCATGTTTTTTCTGGTCTTCTCTCAGTTTTTTCAGTTCCCACACTTAGCTTTTTTACTTGGGCACCCTTGGCCTTTTAGATGACCTCAAACGGACCCCGAACAGGCCAAAAACTGACCTCGCAGTGCATAGTTGTCACCCTGCTGCATCCATGCGCACACCTGGCACTCAACTTTTTCCAATAATGCATCCCGTCACCACGTAAAGTGTCCCCAAAAGATGGTCCTCATGATGACCTTTTGGCATAATTCTCACAAGAAAACACCCACGTTGTGTCCGTACTTCTTCGCGTGCAAGTATTGACCCCATTCGACCTCCTGACGCCACTAGATGCCATCTGACGCATCTGCTTACCTCATGTCATCGGCCCATGGATAGATTCCTCGAGAAGTTTTACATGCTACAAGCTCCTCCTTATTGTAGAAAAAACACACTGGTACTGGTAACGATGAAAATCGATCCACTATGTACATGTTGTCCTACCTGTACACATGTGGGCCCCACATAACCACCTGGCTCTGGAAAATGGGAAATCCTTTATTTGATGCACCATGCATGGATATGTACATATGCGCAATCCCTTGCTCCAAAAAACTCCTGACAGCGTCATTTTCCAGAGCCACTCCAAATCTCGCAAACTATGCTGTAAAATCCAAAACTTCCTCTGATCTAATTACTAGTACTCTTTTGAAAGCTGCTACGTGATCCCTTGAATCTTTATCTTTGGAGTATGTCCTATTTACCCATTTTTGGACTTGGGACTGTCTAACGCGCCAATTGTCTACAAGCCTATCCGTAGACTCTCTCAATCCTTCTCTCGCTTTAGGCCTTCTACTATGCCTAGGTTCTTCTTTGATTTCATCTTCTAGTTCATATCCTTGTGAGTGTCTCACAACAGGTGGGTCTGCTCGGAACTCTCTCTCAATTCTTACTCTTTTTGCGTAAGGTGACCCTGTTGTAGTCAATCAAACGGTTGGTCCTTGACCTTCACTCAAATATGAATATGATGAGAATAGTGGTGGTGCACTTGGTCCTGGGATGATCGGATAACCACCTGTATTGATATTTGGTCTTGGTATGGTATCTTGATGTAGCCTCGACTACAATGACTGCGGTGTATTTGGCCGCACGTTGTTCATTGGTGGATAGATTGGCATTTCCACTCTCCTTGTCTAGTCTGATTGGTACCAAATTGTATATTGGTCTTCTTTGAAGGGATTGGTCATTCTATTGGAGATTGGTCCATTAGGGAGATTCACTTGAGGAGGCATGTCCACCATCTCTATGATCATTTCATCTCTCGTTATCGCTCCAGGAGGGAATCTAGGTGGCTCTCTTTTTGGAATTCTCGTGTTTGGTGGAGGTATTTGTGGTCCTTCATTGAAAAAATATCCATCTATTTCCAATGCAACCTATGGATTTGTGCTTTCTACAACTTTTTATTCTCATCCATACTTGTCAAAAACTATAGATTTCCATTGATAGCCGACTCTATATGTATATACATATCAGAGCTTGCAGTCCATCAGGTCTTTTGGGTATGGCTTTGACTATAAAGATTGACCTCATTGCCATCAACGTATCTATACAATCCTTCACTCTCATGCTTTCTACAACTTTTTATTCTCATCCATACTTGTCAAAAACTATAGATTTCCAATGATAGTCGACTCTATATGTATATACATATAAGCGCTTGCAGTCCATCAGGTCTTTTGGGTATGGCTCTGACTATAAAGGTTGACCTCATTGCCGTCAATGTATCTATACAGTCCTTCACTCTCATGCTTTCTACAACTTTTTATTATCATCCATACTTGTCAAAAACTATAGATTTCCATTGATAGTCGACTCTATATGTATATACATATAAGAGCTTGCAGTCCATCAGGTCTTTTGGGTATGGATCTGAATATAAAGGTTGACCTCATTGCCATCTATACAGTCCTTCACTCTCATGATCTGTCATCCAAACTCTCTGAACTAAATTGGTCTTTATCAAATGCAAGTTTGGAAGATTCATTATGGGCGGATGCTCCTCTATAGCTGGGATCCCGAAGCTTGTATAAGCTGAGTTTGAATCTAAAATAGACATTCTTTCTGGTCTTAACAACTCTAGCTTGATGTAAGAAATCTTATTCAAATGTATTCAAGTGGTTTGGTTAGGAAAAAGTGAAAACTATGTCCAAAACCACGATCGTTTTCCTCACAATTCCCTCAAATTGTCAATTTTAGACACTCCTAACTTTTGAAGAGTGTTCCTAGGCCATAAGACACACTTTTGCGTATGCTCTATTGCAGTTTTCATGTCCTTGATCATGATGTATTTTGATTTTGGTACCTCATTGGATTGTGACCAAACTTTGTAGGATTGTGCCTTGAGTGTCTTAGACCTCCTCCTAAAGTTTTCTAGCATTTGGACTTCGTTTGAGTGCTAAAACGGCATGACGAGCTAGTGCGGTGACATAGGACATAGGAAATTTTTGGAGTTTGGGAGTGATATCTTTGCTAGTGCATTAGATGGTGCCATTCTGTAGGATCACTTCTTGAGGTTGACACCTTGCCCCATCTGAGTTGCTTCCTTGAGTGGATAGCAATCCTTCGGTGGTGAGTGATCTAGTTGTAGTTTTTTACAGACCTTTAATTTTGATTACCATTCCATTATCACTTTGATAGCCTGGCAGCTAGACACGGGGTTTAGTGCTTGGTAGAGGCTAGAAGTCAAGGACTTGCTAGGTCTATTCTTGAGAGGTATTGGGGGTTGTGAGTGAGATACGAGAGCGTTTCATTCTGAATATTTTTTGATGCCTTGAAAGTACTATTCCATATTTTGTTTCTCTTCCAATTTTGCATTGTTTGTTGGTTTTTAGTCATAGGATTTATTTCACTACTTAGGAGTAGGTTAAAGAACATTCACAACCATCATATTGAGGAAAAAGGATCAGGAAAAAAACTGTCAAAACCATAATTTGGTAGCCGAGACCATAAACTTTGAAATTTGGAAATTTGATGGTGAAAGCTCAAAGGCAAACACAAACCCAAAAATAAGTGAAAAAGTGATTCAAAGCCTTCCTTGTATCACCTTGAACTTTGACTCCCTATAAAGTGTGAGCTTTGTCATAGAGTACTAGAGTATGAGCCAAGGAGAGAAGAGAAGGAATTATCCCACATGTAGTGGTGCAAGGCTTTAGAGCTACTTAAAGCTCATTTCATGAATGAATAAAATAAGTCTATTTTGCACTAAATCTCTCTTGTCTATGGTGAGCTTGTGATGGCTTAGCAAATACTCAAGATCGTGTTTATGAGTCCACGGTCATTGATCTTGGAACCTAATTTGCTTGAGTGATAATCTAGCCAACACACACTCACTTGTGTGCACAATGTTTACCTTCATCCACCCTAGCTAGCATGATCCCATTCCCATCAAGTGGTATCAGTGCTCCAGGTTATACTAGCTAGGTTTGTCGTTATGCATTTGTGTGTTAGTGATTAGCATCTCCATTAGATTCATTAGCATTTCTTAATTATTGTTATGGTCCATTGGAATTTACATAACTAGTTTCACCTCTTGCTAATTAAACCCTAATCTAGATATGTGTGGGAATGTCCTTCGCACACCTAAGAGGCCACTAGCCTCCATGGCTAGGTTAGCTTGATTAGGGAAAAGATTGTTGTTTGCGTTTGTGTTCATTTTTAGCTAACTGCAACTTGTGTGTGTGCGGAGAGTATCTTGTGCCAATTGCTGCTCCTCGCTTGAAGCAAAATTGCATAGCCCCATTGGTGTGTGTATGTGTGTGTGTGTGTAGCCCCATTCAAGAGCTTCCCATCCAACCTACCCATGCTAAAATCACACTTGATTTGCCTATTTTAGAGTTTGATTAGTTTTTCTCTCTTGCCCACCCTCACTCTTTGTAGCAGAAGCCCAATTTTGTGAGTGTGTCTCCTTTTGTACATTTAATGCTCAAAGTATTTTGCTGGGGGGCGGGGCGGGAGGGGGGGGGGGGGGGGGGGGGGGGGGGGGGGGGGTTTAATAAAACTTTTAAATTTTTGGCCTTTTTCAAAATGTTGGGAGACTCTTAATATTAGGGGAAAAGGAATTCAAAAGGGTCGACCACACCACGCCTCTCCGCGGACTCAAAGGCAGGTCCTGCACCTTCTCCCGGGTGACCTACCACAAGCGTGGAAAATTTTAAACTCGCCATCAACATCCTTGTCATCACTTAAGGACCTGTAGCATCACCATTAAGCCCCTTATCTACTCGCTCTTCCTTTGCACCCGCCTTCAACCCACCGCCTCTCATTTTCTTGCTCTTTGCTCTTTCCTGCACAGTAGGCTCATCAGCCCCGGGCATCGCGTTACTTTGCTCACACGCTCACTACCTGCACACTCGGTGTTGAGTTGACAACCGTCATTACTTGCCCTTCATTAATTTGTAGTTTGCAAGTTTTTTTTTAGCAAGCACTCCCACGAAGTAGCACTTCCAGGAAACCCAAAGCCCTCAAGCTCTTTATCGGGCCTTGTTCCCACATAGCTAAGCATCCAAGCACATGCCTCTCTTAAGAGGCATTTCCTGCACCACAGGCAGTATTTTTCTTTTGATGCAAAGTGCTAACAAGGACTATTTGAGGAAGCACTTCAAACTCCAAAGGGAGTTTTATATCATGCATCCAATTTTACAAGCATTTAAAGGACTTCATTGGAGTCTTCAAAGCAAAGCAAAGGGCACTAATCCTTTAATAGTGAAGAGTGGCTTTATCCAGTGAAGAGGAGCTTCACAAAATTCAAAGGAATTTTATCTTACTCTCTCTCTCTCTCTCTCATTAAAAAACTTTCAAAATCTTGCAACCAAGCACAATAACTTGCAAATAAATTTTTTCAATCAATTTCTAAGGGGTATTTGTGCTCGTGTAAAGAGGTAGACACTGGCTAGGAGAGTTTCCTAAGCTAAAACCCCTCTATTAGCACAATGGAAGAGAAGGGGCTTGAGAAATTTAACAGGGAGGGCTTTCATACTTGGCAAACCAAGCTGAAAGGCTACTTAAGGAAAAATCAGTTGTGGGGAGTAGTTAAGCCAACGCTCATTGATCTAACATCTACTGCTGGTGCACAAGTATTGACATGAGCTATGAGTGCAAAAAATCAAGCCAAGGACGAGCATGCATTAGGAATCATAATCACTGCACTACATGACAATTATTAACACTTTATTGAGGACGATAGGAATCACATTTGTTGGCAAAGCTCCCTCTGGAAGTTGAACACCTTCTCATACACGTAAACCACCACTTTGTGGTTGCACCAACTCATCACTAGTGACTCGAGGCTAACTATGGTCATTTAGAATGACATTGAAAAACAATATGAACCCATCATAGTATTCTGCCACACAACCCTTTTGATTATGTACAAGACATTTGATGTCATTCCTACATAAATGCACTGGGAGCTTGAGGCTATTGTTGTAGAAAACATCTTTATTAGGACATTAAAATTGATGTCCTTCATATGGAAATATTGAGAATCCTTGATCTCAAATGTGTTGCTAACCGTCTATTGCTTGTATGTCTGATAAAACTCTCCAAGGGAATGTCTTGTAGAAACCACTTTTGCAATGAGAAGCAAGGGTAAAAATTGGCTTGATTTCTTGCTCCCACCTCTAAAGGCCAATTTGGTAGAGAAAGTGGAAGAGCTTGTCCTTAGGTGCGCATCTCCTCCTCTATCTTGATGGAAGGGATCGAGGCTGCAAGAAAATCTTCAAAGATAAGGGTGGCAATAAGAATGGAATTCCAACAACCTATATCACCAAAGGTATCTCAACGTTTGAGAATACCTTAACTCAATAAAATCCCACAAAGGACACTCCAAAACTTTATGCAAATGATAAGCAAACACAATGACTAGTCATAATTTTAGAGAGGGGTCTTCCAATCCAAGTCTAAAAAACGGTAAGAAAACCACCAAAAAATGCCAAAGAATGGCTGAGTTGTGGTGCGACATTTACCTTTGTCATGTCACAGTGAAAAATGATATGTGCGGTTTGTCAAGACCCCCCCATATTGCGCTTCACCACAACAAACACTTAATCACCCTATCCCCCCCCCCCCCCCCACCCACCCAAACATTTTTGTGCATGACCTTGCCACGTGTCGCTCATGCGGTGATGCACACTTCCCAATGATAATGAACACGGCAATTAATTGCAAGTGCTGCCATAATTAATATCGCATGACTAGTAATGATAACCCCAATATATAACGTTCCTATTTCTGTAGATCCCACTGTTGTCGACCTCTCTCTTCATCTCTCAGAGCCAAGATACCCAATTGTACTTCCTAATTTCTAGTTCTTCTCCTTCTCTTGCAACCTTTTGTTTTCAACAAAAAATTCAACTTTTCATGGTTCGTGTAAAGAAGATAGCCAAGAAGGTATACCCGCAAGGTAGCCAGTCTCCAACTTCATGTGTTGTAGAGAAAACCCTGCCCAATTGACAAGCAACAATGTGGAGTCAAAGGTACGAGAAAAATTAAAGTGTACTGCTTTGCAAGATCCAAATGCATATATCCCTAGCTAAGCTGCATTTATATGTCCGAATAACAAAAATTGTACATTTAATTGGGTATTATATGTTGTTTACCCGTATTATACGCGTATCTTTGAATAAAACATATTTTGATTGAAATATGTTTTGCTTTATAAAAAAAGGTGCCGTGACACTTCGTCCAAACTGTCGCGACAGTGACATTTAGGCTTGAGACAATGAGAGAGAAAGTAGTCAGGTAATCACTTCTGCTTCTTTTTTATGTTTTTTTCTCTAATGTTGTATTTGCTAGCACTGTTGTTGTGGAGCTTTGCTCACACCTCAATGTTAGTCTACATAGTGCGCTCTCTTTGACTGTGTTGACCCTCGTGTCACACCGTAAAGAGAGAGAGAGTTTAGACACCCATCCTTGGTTGTGTTGATCCTTGAGACCAACTGCAAGGGGGGTTTAGGCTTTAGATGCTTCATCCTTGATTGATGTTGACCTCCGTGTCGCACTGCAAGGAGTAGCTTAGGATGTGCAATTAGATTTTCCATCTCTGGTTGTTGCTGACCACCAAGCTGCAATGCAGGGAGGCATTAGCTATCTTACATTGTTTCTTCCTGGTTGTTGTTGAGCACTGTGTCACACTACAAGAAGATTGGGTTTAATAGATTCTTTGTCTCTGTCTGTTGTTGCTGACCACCGTGTCACACTATAGGGAGGGGTTTAGGGTTTTTAAATCCTTCATTCTTGGTTGTTGTTGACCATCGTGTCGTATTGCAAGAAGATTGATATAATAGATTATTCATCTCTGTCTGTTGTTGCTGACCGCCGTGTCTCACTGGAGGGAGGGGTTTAGGGTTTCAAAATCGTTCATTCTTGGCTATTGCTGACCATTGTGCCGCACCGCAAGAATATTGGATTTAATAGATTCCTTGTCTCTGGTTATTGTTGACCATCGTGTCACACTGCAGGGAGGGATTTAAGGTTTTTAAATTCTTTGTTCTTGGTTGTTGCTGACCATCATGTCACAATGCAAGAAGATTAGATTTAATAGATTCTCCATCTTTGGTTGTTGTTGACCACCATGTGGCACTGTAGGGAGGGATTAGGTATCTTAACATCGTGTTGCACTGCAGGTTGATTGGATTTAATAAATTTCTCATCTCTGCCTATTGCTGACCACCGTGTTGCATTGCGGAGAGGGGCTAGGTATTTTAAATCCTTCATTCCTGACTGTTGTTGACTACCATGTCACACTGCAGGGAGATTGGTTTTAATATATTTGTTTTGTCTCTGGTTATTGCTCACCACCGCATAGCACTGCAGGGAGAATTTATATATTTTAGATCTTTCATTTTGCTGGTTGTTATTATTTTTCATGAAATGTTTTTTTTTTCTATTTACAATCATATATGTCAAAGTTATATCTATTCTAGATCTACCTTAATTGTATTTGCTTCATGTATTTTTCAAGCTTCAGTCATGGTAGAGACAAATTCAACACGTCAGCATTGCAAAATCATTTGTGATGCTCTAGTTTTATCTATCTATGGAGCTTTAGACAATCATTTGTGTCACGCATTTGTGTCATGCATTTGTGATGCCCTAGTTTTATCTCTCTATGGAGCTTTAGACAATCATTTGTGTCACGCTTTTGATCCACTGCAAGCAAAGTTTTATGATTTCATGATTGAACCTGTGGAGTAGTGTTGGCTGAAATTGTGCAATGCATTCCCTGTTTCATTTGACCCAGCTCTGTGCACTAATGGAGTAATGCACAACACAATAAAGCAATTATTGGGCCAAGTCACTACAAGCTTTGAGAGTATGACTCATCTAGAAATCAAAGCCATACCTGGAATCAAAGAGCAAATGTAGCATGTGGCACAACTACATACATAATTTAAGAGCAAGGATAAGGTCGAAGGCTCTTCTAAACGTCCTAGGATAGAAGAGGATGTGCCTCCTCCTTTAAGTACCAAGCCCTTAGCTATACACCTGGATGATACTACATGTCCTCCTATCCTACACTTACTTGGGGATCATTTTATCTTTCACTGCAAGCACCCCAATTAGGTGAAGGATGTTTTTCAAATGTGAAACAAGTTTCAATGGCCCATCCTCTCTTCAAAGATCATGCCTATGCAGCAAAGATCTAAAAGGACCGGATAGGAAGCAAGCTAACTTTACAAACAATGCTAGAGGAAGCAACTGCTACTATTGTTCAACACTGTGGCATGATATTGCCCCGTGTTCTTGTTCGTTATAGCAAAAGGCCTATGTTGATCTTCAATCTTTGGAATGGAGGTCCCCTTGAGCACTGGATTTAGGCGTGCCATCATGATGGAATCAAGCCTACAATCAGATAATTTTAGCACACATCTAGAACTATACAACAGTTCATAGACAACATTTTGCCGATCTGCAACGCTCTTCGTCACAGATGATGAAATTCGTGCATAGTCATAATTTCATTCACAATTATCTACACACTAGAAATATTCTACTACATTTTGGCAAGAGAGGAGTATATGCTGGGATCCCGATCTGGGGACAAAGTACACCATCAAACACTTTGGCAACATTTCCCAAGCTGCCAAATCTCAACCCTCAAACTAGAGCTCAATTCAAGCGAGATTATCCATGGAATGCCCCTGAAAATATCAGCACCAATCCTCATCCTTTCACCAAAGCATCTGATATATGTAGTCTCTCATATATTCTTTAAAGCTTGGTTGCGTGTATTTCAGACCCCTATGAGGTTCTCAAGAACATTTTTTTATGAAATGTAAACAAACATCTTGCCAGTGGAAAATTATCCAAACCTTAGATAGGCCTAAAATATGGGATTTAAGCCTTTGTTTGAATGGAGCCCATAATGTTGGTTGTAACCAAATCTAGCTTGAGGCATGTTGATGATTAAACCAATAGCAATATTTTTTGCCATTAATGGTATGCAATGTGTGGTGATATTTCAAACTAGATCTTTAATTGTATTTTTAGTTAAGTCTTTAAAGTTCTTCAAGTTAGGGTTTTAAAGTATTTCAAGTTGGATCGCCAAAATCCTTGAAAATATCTCTCTTTTCTAAGTGCTAAGGCTTCGCTTATTAAAGTATATTATTTTGCATTTTAGATATGGAAGATATTTATCTTGGGCTATAGAGAGGCGTGTTGTTTGTGGGCCAGGTGTGTTCCCCTTTCCCTCCATCCATCTTCTGGTGTCCCCACTGAGGAGCATCTGATTACTCCTATTTGGAGGTAAAGTTGTGGTTTTGAAGCTAATGAAGTGAAAATTTTAAAGAGTAGGTGCAGTGAAAGATGGCTTGGATGGGTTTTCCTATTTTCACTGGGATCGGAGATGCAAAAACCTGGTTGCAAGATTATGGTTTATTTGTGTTGGAAAGCAGGTTGTCAAGAGAAGAAGGCACAATTCAAGTTTTTTCTCTCTTGCTTCGTGGAAAAGAAAAACGATGGTACGATGGATTGCGAGATGAAAAATAGGCAGATTGGATAGCTTTAGAAGCGGCTTTTTGACCTTAGTACGTGCCAAATGTGCCACTACATGAAGTGAAGTGGAAGCTGGATGGTTTGAAGCAAAGCCTAGACTGTGATTTTTGAGCTTTTGAATGAGAATTTGAAGTCCTTTGGAGACAATTGATGGAGCTAACTGCTTTCCAAAGTGTTGATTATTTGAAATTGAGCAAATTTTTGGATTTCTTACATGAGGATGTTAGAGACAAAGTTGAAGCTGATGGGCCAGTGAAGTATTATGTGGAAGCAGTAAAGTTGGCAAGAGGTCAAACCAAGAATATCTTGAAGAAGCGACAACCGAGGCAAAGTCTGCCAAAAGTTGTGGTACCTAGACAGGTCGAAGAAGTGGTGGAAGCAAAGCTAAGGTTGATGGAAAGAGAAGTGTTGATGGGAGAGGAACCGAGGGTTTTATGGTTGCAAAGAGATGGAGCAATTTTGATGACAAGGATGTCAATTAGGGAAGCTCCAATTTTTGTGAAAGAATTGAAAGCGGTTCTAGATCGAGTAGAAGATGCATGAACAAACTCAAATATGGTTGGTCAAGATCCATTGGCAAGTGCTAGGGATTAAAGAGTGCAGTTTGCAGATGATGTTGAAGCGGTGAAGGCAGAGAAAATCCCAGATCTTAAGACTGAAGAAGAAGTGGAAAGAGAGGATAGCAATTCCATAGATGCTGACACTACGTGGGAAATTGATTCTTCCTACTCAAGGTATGAAGAATTTCATCTTTTGCATGTAGGTAAAGATATGCAAATTTTGTTGGAGGAGCAGGAGAAAGTGGAAACCAATGTGCTTGATGAAGTCTAAGTGGAGGAATCCATGCCTACAGAGGTAGACATGCAGGTAAAGATTCTATACGGTGCCATGTTGATGGATGTGCTTGTTAAGGTTGCTATGGAGTGTGCCACAGTGGTGCAGCAGGTATGAAATTTTTCTTTGAAAGAGGAAGCAAGCTTGGCTTTGGGAGGAGACCAAGGTAGTGTGGTAGATGATGATTCTCTATCTTCTTTGACCGAAGATGAAGTGAAAGAGCAGACAGATAGAGTTGACAAAGTGGTGGTATTTATTGATCTTGAAGGACCAATCGATGATGAAGGGATTGATGATGCTGGAATTGAGCTCAAAGAAGAGGTGCAAGAGAGCATGAAACCAATGGTGGAACCAACACAAGAGGTATGCAACTCATGGTTGAGAAGTTTTCTTGTAAGTGCAACAATGTAGTATGTTATCCATCAGATATGGGGTTCCCTTGAGAGGAGCTCTACTTTACATGGTTGGGGGGGAGAGTCAAAAGTGTTGATTGGTACACATGATGTGGTTGCAGAACTAGGTGCATTGGTGGGTTTGTGTAATATGTTTGCAGAGCCATATATGTTGATGAGGCAGGGTGGTGTTAGAAGAGGTGCTAAAGTGCTATGGGCCTATTGTGTGCATGGATGGCTACATTCTTGGGTAAAGCACTATTGGAGGTTGATGCAAATGGATGGAAGAGAGCAAAGACAGGTATTTGATCCAGGAGGACAGACTATGTAGGGGATGGGACAACCCACTTGAGGATTGGTAGTAGGAGGCAAAATTAGGGCCTTGTACATACTGTAGTGTTTTTTGGTTCGCTCAAGGTGTTGTCTAGTTTTATAGTTTTGAGGTGAATAAAGGCTTTTTGTGGTTGAACATGAATGTTCAACAAGAGGGTTGAGCAATGATGGTGCAGCCAAAAGGTGTCAATGCTAAAAAGCGTGAAAATCAATATCAAAGGTGCTTACAGATGTGTGCCCGGATGTTAAAGCATATGTGGAGATCCAATGTCGGCTAAGGAGTTCGTGATGTGTATGATTTATGTGGCTATATGGACTAAGGTGGAGATTTGATGCTTCAAAGAGGGTTTTCTATGTGAAAAGCATCTTGGGACATGAAGAGCAAGTGGAGGAGTGAAGGGCATGTGGTTTACGGGAAGAAAACAAAGTGGATGTGTGGTTGAGCTTTTTTGCATGTGGACAGCTAAAAAGTCTTATTCTGTAAATGTTTTACAACGCGTTTTTTTTTTTAAATCAGTTTGCTTCAAGTGATGGAAAAAGCTATTTCGGACATTTATGCGTCTCACTGATGTAGGCTAATTCTGCACCATTTGAACGATATCAAAGTTTTTGTAAACTACTGCTTTTGAGGGGGTGGGAAGGAAAGACAAGGGAACAGATCTCCAAGAGAGCCTTCTGGTCTATGCTCCACCATAGCCAATCATTTGTTGGGAAAGAACACAGATTTGATTGCATCGTCTCTAGTGTTATTACCCCCATCCCTTCTTCTATTCTCTTCTCTTATGCAAAGGTGTCGGTGTGTATAGGCTATGTGAGCCCCCTGAACCAATTGGTGTGTGTGCAAAGAGGGAGAAAGAGAGAGGTGTTGTGTGTGGTTGAGAATCGAAAAGCAATTGTGATGGTTGGGATGCAATACGCTTTGCTTTTGTGTGTGATTGTGGGCTTGGATGTGTCCCGGGGGATTCACCATGGAAAACTTATCGCACCACGTAAGTGTAGGGGAGGGGTTTTTTTTTCCAAGTTAGATAAGCGTATAAGTTAGGGGGAGGTCCCCAATAATTTATCTCCCAAGATTAAAAATAAGTGAGGGGGTATCATACTTGGGGGGGGGGGGGGGGGGAAGTGAAAAAAAGGGAAAAATGAGAGGAAGTTTGTGTTTCAAAATCATGCCTTCCCAAAAGAGCTTGCCCTCGAACTTGCAATTCAATAGCTACAAAGATACATGCAAGAACTAACATTGCTTTGTATCAATTGCTTGTTTTGTGATTATAATTCATTTGTTGAGGGATAAAAGCTATAAAGAGTTTGTATAGATGCAAAAACCTAACTCAAATTTATAACCATGTTTTTTGAGTAATTTAGATGGGTTAAAATTGGACGAGTAGCCAAAGTGCAGATTGATCAAGCACACGGTTTGAAATTCAAACTAAGACACATTGAGGGTACATCTAGCTATCAAAACAAAAGTGGTTCGTTAGTACGTTGCCAATCACTATGCTACACACTCTTTGACTAGTTTTACTCAGTTACATCATGTGAGACCTAAATTTTATATGTAAGATAGGGGTATGATAGTTTTTGCATTGATTGTCATATAAGCATAGAAAGGGGGGTCAAATTCTCTAATATGAGTTGTATATAGGGGTTTTATCAAAGTTTTCCGCTCCGTAGGTGGCGTCCCGTTTTGTATATAGAGTGAATCCCCCGGGGGATGTGTGCAGTCGAGTGTCTCGTGTAAAGATTTGTCATTTGGTGTGTTTCTTTGAGTGGATCGGGGTGTTGTGATTCCATCTAAGCTGTAGAGAGGCACGTGTGTTTTGTTGGGTGTGTTTCCCCTTTTCCCCCTTCCAGCGTTTCTTAAGGAGGGAAGTTGTTGGCCAGCTTGGTGAGGATAGGATATTTAAACATTGTAGGCCGTTTGCTTTGCCATGTGTAGAAGCTATCACAGGATCACAGTCTATTAATAGGATAGAAACTAGGATTGATCCTGAGACATTGTGGGGTATTTAAGTGATAAGTATCATTCTATGGTCACTTTTCAAACCACCTCTTTTTCCAAAGGGGCTAGTTTTCAAGAATAACTAGCACTTGGTCACTTGTGATGGGTACTTCCATGTAATCTCCTTTATGATTTGGCTCGAGTGTGGGTAGCAACTTTTTCTTCTATATAAGAGGTTCTTGCTTCATCAATGGTACAAAGATCATATCATGCCCATAATTTTGACTACTTCATATGGCATGATCATCAGAAGGGATACTAATTCCATCACTTTAAGTTCAAATTGCATGTAATCTCTATGAGAAGGATCTTGGACCTCTACAATCCATCACTTTATTTTGTCCCAAGCATTTGTCGTGTCTTTGGGGGCTTCAAAATCATGTAAACCTCCTTCAATAGAAGTGCTAGGCAACTCTACTGGAGTTGGTTCTACCCTTGTGTGTTGTACTTCTGATGTGATTGGTGTAATAGCACGCACTACTATTTGAGCTTGAATGGCACTGATTACCATGTCTCTCCTTTGTAGCTCTAAGGTATGTTCTGCTCTTTGGGCGGCTAATTCGTCTCGTGCTACGACCAATTTCCTTTGAAGATGCTTGATTTCTTCATCCTTTTGGGATTTGATGGCTCTATGTCTTGCAGTTAGGGCCTGTTGGTCATGCTTGATTTCTTCATCCTTTTGGGACTCAATGGCTCTATGTCCTACAGTCAGGGCTTGTCGGTCATATTTTTCTTAGGCCAACTCTTCCTTGAGTGCTTTGAGCTCTTCTAAAGTAGTTGCTAATTCGATGAAGTTGAAGCTGGGCTTGGTGTGTCTTGTCTTGCTAGAAGTTGTGTAATTGTAGTCTTGACTACACCATATGATTCCCCACGCTTCATATTCTTTAGTCGTTCTCTTTCAAGCACCTCTTCCAACCGTTGTTGATCCTCTTGTAGCTAGTTGTTTACTTCATTGTAATTTTGAGCTTCTTTATAATAGTAGGTTGCATCTTTCTTTCCTTTGTCTAGCTTTGCCTGCAACTGTGTTTGTCTGCTTAGAATTTCATGAACCTCCATTTGTATCTGTTGATTGATTCCTTTCACTTTTAGTGCTTCTTCTTTTGTGTCTGCCAAGTCCATCTCTCACAGGATACTAATAGCCTTTTGACATTGAAATTGTAGCTTTATATGCTCTAAATGTTCTTTAATGTCAAAGGATTGGATGAGTTTACCTCCACTTTCAATTATAGTTCTTATACGTGGAGACACTGATTCTGTTTTTTATGTGTTTGTTTTGCATGAGGTACCAACTTCTAGATCTCTGACTTTTGTCACTTCATTAGTCTTCTCTTGCTCTCGTTTTTTATCAACAAAGGGGAGCCTGGTCCATCTTTCTAGAAACTTCCACTTTGTTCTCTTCTTGTATCTTTGTAGGAACTTGCTGTTGAGAGGTCATGATTTCCTTACTTGCCTTTGTCTCTTTGCCCTCATTGTCTTGCTCCTCTGGAGGTGGCAATTCTTGAGCATTGTTCTCCATTTCAGTTGTACCTTATCCCCATATCCTCCCTTGGATGTTCCTTGTCACTCATTTCTTTGCTCTTGGACCTAGAGGAGTTTTCTGAGGATTCAAGTTGACTAAGTTTTTGTTTCTTGGACTCCTCATTCGCTCGTTGTTTTGCCTTCCACTTAAGATCATTATGGATTTGTTGTCACATGGTGTCAACAAGCTGCTATCCTCCTTATTTATTGCTTTATTTTTTCTTTTCTTTGCTCTAGTGGCTTATCTTGATCATCCTCCTCTTTGTCGTCACCTTTTTCTCCAAGATTTTTCTTCTCTTCAACTAGCACCTGTGCTCTTTTTCCTCTAAGCCTTTGAGCTTCTTCCATAGATCTTCGTATTTGAGAGATTGAAATTTGTTCCCTCCCCATTCCCTCTGCTCTTTTGGTTGACATTTTACTTGCACTAGAGGGATTGTAATGTCCTCCTCTTCCTCATCTTTCTCATCGGTGGTATTTGAAATTATGAGGGTGTATCTCTATTGCATGCATTGATTTCACCACCGACCTCATTGTCTATTTTTCTCTCTTCACTATCAGATGTTCTTCTTTGAGATCTTTGTTGTCTTGTTTTCTTTGTACTACGCATAGTAGATGGTCCTGCCACTGGTCTGAGAGCATGCTTGGACTTGTGCAGGAGATCCAATTGAGACTCTCCTTTGGCAAATTGGTCTATCATTCCAAGTGCTTGATAGGCAATCCTAGTCAACATTGGCCCTCTGTTCATGTAAGTCTTGTTCCGCTCATTATTCTTGAGGTTTCCCTCGACTAGAATTTTGAGAATATATGTTCCCAAGTCACAGCAAATCACCATTTTCTTTGGAAGTCCCATGGCCATTACTACTGCAATGTGCAGATTAGGCTCTATGTACATTGGTGGCTTTTGAACCTTGAGATGTTCATATAAGTTGCAATGGTCATTCCATCTCAGAATAGACAAGATCCTTGTAGGTAAATTTGTGACCTTGTTGCTTGATGAATGATTTTTCATTATTTATGGCCTTTGTCTTTAGCAGTAGTTTATGGTTTCCCCGTGGTAGATGCAAAGCTTGGTTGATCGGATCATACATGATCCAAACCTTTACTGTCGCTCTGTCTTTGTCAGTCAAGGTGGCTTCACCATTATATTGAAAAGTTGAGCTCATCTGCTCATCAACTCATATGCTCTCTGAAAATCTGTTCCCCATGGCTGAAGTCTGAAGAAAGTATCCATCTGGAGATACTTGGACCCTTGTTGTTGGTACAACATCCATATCTGCTTTGGGAAAATAATGGTTTTCACATTTGTGCCATCCGCAGTTTCAAATCTTCCAAGAAAGACATTTGCAGGTATTTTTGCCAGCTCCTCTTCTGATATGTGAGCTTTTTTATTCAATGAGATCTCCAACACTTGGTAGGGGGGAGCTTCCCACTTCTTTCGTGATCATCTACGAGGAATTTTGTCAACAGATTTGCATATAATTAGTTCCAAAAATTAACTAAAAAGCTGTCAAGAAAGTCAAAGAAACACAAACTTGACCATAAATTGAAAAATGAGCATAACTTGATCAAAACAAGTCCAAATTTGATGAAACTTCACCAGTGCATCTAGGACATCAACAGGCACTAGATCATGAGATTACACATCAATTTTGACTTAGGGGGTTATGGATCATGATCCCATGTAGGAACACCTATTGAACTTCTGATGACACCATATGGTAAAGCATGTTTTGGTGGTGCTATGGTCCACTTCTTTTTGCATTTGGATCATTGGTTGAAGATTTATGACAATTTTTGGAAATTTTCTCAAACTTAGAGATTTTTGGCATTTTGGCAAGGGTTTTAAAGTTCAAATGACTTAAAACTTTAGGGTTGGGTAATCTTTGGCATTTGGGACCTGAGGGTTTGATTTTTGGTTGGACAGGTTGTAGGGGGTCATGGATTGCGATTCATGTTCTTCAACCCTTTGGAATGAGACTTGAGGTACTTGTTCCTATAGCATATCCTAACACATTGGTGAAGTTATTTTCAAATTTAAACAAGGTTCTTCAATTTTTCAAGTTATGGCCCAATTTGGTCCGACTCTGCCATATTTGGTTTTGGTTGGCAACTTTGTTAAGTATGGAGCTTGATTTACCCCTTGTAATTTTCTGTATTAAAAATGCACATTTATAAGACCCCTTATGAGGAGAAGACATCGTGCATGAATAAAAATCACTCGCCAAAAACCAAAATTTTCATGGCCACGGTCTCGAGCAAAGATCGAGATTGGTTTTGCCGGAATATTATGGCGTGGACGGTGGCCAGAAAGTGGTCGAAAAACAGCCGGTTGGCCGGTGGTCAGTAGTCAATGGCCGGTGGCCAGTGGCCGATTTCAAAGGCGAACTTGTCTTCTCAAGGGTGGCCACACATGGGCAGATTGGAGGGTCCGATTTGGACTTGTCTACACAAGGGCGGCTACACATGGCTGCCTCTCATGAGAGAGGGCAGCCCTTTTGGCCTTTAAAAGGAGGCTATTTCTACACACATTTCATAGTGTGAAGCTGATGCAACAAGGTGGGTGCGAAGTGATGAGAGTGAAGCAAGGCGGGAGCTCTATTAAGGGTATAATCCCTTTGTAGCCTACTTCTTGTTTGAAGTACTAAAGACATTGAGTGGCTTCTTTCCCGTGGATATAGACCACATTGCGTGAACCACGTATATCATGTGCTCTCTCTCTCTCTCTCTCTCTCTCTCTCTCTCTCTCTCTCTCTCTCTCTCTCCTCTATAATCTTGTGTGTGAAAATTTGTCTCCATCCATTAAGTAAGCTACTCAAATATCTATTTAGCTAAGTCCTATTTCCTAACAACTGGTATCAAAGCAAGGTTTGCTCGTAGCTAAAGTATCTTAAGAAAAGGATTCATTGAATTAAGTGGGAGTAATGGCAGAGGAAGGGAAGCTCAAGATTGAGAAGTTCAACAGCAAAAGCTACCAACATTGGAAGATGCAGATTGAAGACTATCTCTACCAGAAGGACCTCTATTTTCCACTAGGCGATCTTGCAAAGAAGCCCACAGTGATGGCAGATGAAGCATGGATTGCCCTTAATCAAAAGGCACTGGGAAAAATCTGATTAAGCTTGGCACCAATGGTGGCTTTCAATTTTTCGGAGATGAAGACCACGGAGGACTTGATGAAGTCACTTGACGGCTTCTACGAGAAACCATCGGAATCCAATAAGGTATTTCTTATGAAGCGTTTGTTTAATCTAAATATGGTAGAAAATGGTTCAATTGCAGAGCACCTAAATGACTTTAACACAAAAATAAGTCAACTTCGATCGGTGAAAATCAATTTTGATGACGAAGCGCGAGCTCTCCTTATACTATCATCTCTACCGAATAGTTGGGACAGCCTTGTGATGGCTGTAAGTAACTCTACTCTCTAACACAAATACTCTTAAGTTTGATGATGTTGTTGGTGTTCTCCTAAGTGAGGAAATGTAAAGGAGAAGCACAGGAGAATCATCAAGTGTTGCACTGTCAGTGGAAACGAGAGGAAGGCCTAAGAGAGGTTCAAAAACCAAAAGGGTCGTGATCGCTCAAGGCGGAGCAAGTCACGCACAAAGTGACTTCTTGAATGTTGGAACTGCGGCAAGAAGAGCCACGTCAAGAAGGATTGCTGGTCCAAGAAGAAGAAGGACTCTTTAGTCACCACTTTAATTGGATTGTAGGTTTGGACTCAGATCCGCTTGAGCAATGTAACATTTCAATGATATTGATGGTTGCTTTTCTCATGTTGTCGGGATTCTAGCACAATATTGAAGTAAGTGATCTTTTCCACACCCATTACAGAATCCAAATATTTTTGTTCATTGACCTTTGTGTGAACAACCTCGTGCGCAATGGTTACCTCCACATTCAAAGCATGGGCCTTCTGGATGCGTAGCTAGTGATGATCCCACTAGTTGTCCAGTCCTAGGCAGATATCCTCTAGGCTTATAGTTCTAGTTTGCTATGAACATAAGCATATTTTCATCCATCATGAATTTATTTCTAGCAATTTGAGCCACATAAGAAGGTTTGGTAGCTTCGTCGATGCTATCTCAAAATGGAGTATCCTTAGTAGCATAAGTTGCACCCTTAGTTTCTCTCACATGGGTTTCTATAGGTTCCTCACACAGTAAGTTGTTGGTGGTGACAAGCACAAGTGCAAAACGAACCCTAGTGGCCAACAGGCCCGTGCACGCAGAACTCGTCACAAGGAGTGAGCAGGGGGCACCACCTAGCTTTGAGCGGCTAGGATACGGACATCAGCGATTCAAATAACACTAACACATCACACCGTAGGAGGGGGGGGGGGGGGGGAGAGAGAGAGAGAGAGAGAGAGAGAGAGAGAGAGAGAGAGAGAGAGAGAGAGAGAGAGAGAGAGAGAGAGAGAGATGGAGACGTAGATGGAGGAGATGAAAACCCTTTGGAATGTGAGGGAAAACTTGATTCAAGATGGTATTTACAAAACCCTTTGTTTCGGCTAGATGGAAACATTGATGAGAGAGAGAGAGAGAGAAAGACTATAGTGTATTCTCTATGGAAACATTGATGAGAGAAAGCGAGAGAGAGAGAGAGAGACTATAGTGTATTCTCTATGGAAACATTGATGAGAGAAAGCGAGAGAGAGAGAGAGAGACTATAGTGTATTCTCTATGGAAATTTCATGTGTGCAAAGATCTTACTCTTGTGCATAGTGGACCCTTGGAGTTAGTGTCTGTGTATGACTTCTCTTTCAAGTGCTGACTGTCCTGATAATGACCTCTCATTGCTCTTTTATAGGTGCAGGCTGCTTAGTTTAGTATAAAATAATTAAGTTTAGGGTCCTAAGCTGGAGAGACAAAGCAAGCAGCCGGGTCTCGGGCAGTTGGCTGGTGCTTTGTTTTGGGAAAACATTAGGAGAAAGTTGGACTCAATTTTGGGCCCTGTAAGAAACGCCAACTCAACATAGAGAGAGGTAATCCTGAAAAATACAAAAAAACTTTTTTGGAATTCTATTTCTCATAGTACATACATAAAAGTTTGCTTGATCATTTAAATGCATGCTCGTACAAAATGCTTTTCGAGAGCCCAACTTAAGTGTGCACCAAAATCCATGTCCGTGAATCTTAATGAATGATGTGATGTGCAATGAGAGAAAACACATAAGAGATGTTTTCAAAATACAAAAAGAACACCACGGATGCATTTGGAACGTCCAAAAACCTTAGGAAAACACTTTAAAACAGTGAAATCCGACGTCTCTAGCTCAAGATACAGCCATTTTAAGCCTAGGGCCTCATGAGGTTAGAACCAAGCGAATAGAGGCCCCCAAGACCCCTCATGGGCCTTTATTTGCTTGGTTCTGACCCCTTTATAGTCTTAAATAGTACTTATCAATCGTTATCAAGTACAAACGCTCGAATTTGAATTGCGGGTACCTTATAAAAAGGTGATTGATGCTTGTGCGAGATAGCAAAAGCTGTTCATAAAAAGGCGCTCGACGCTTGTGCAAGATGTCATTATCAAGCGCTTCACTTCTCATGAAAATGATAATTTCACCAAAGTGTTTTTCATGGATATTTTCAAAAATGAGACAAAAGGCTTTTCAACGTAACGTTAGTCTTCTTCCTATCGGCTAAGGAGCATTCTCTCACTATAGCTAAAAGGCCCGAAAATGAGTCCATTTCTTTCCTAATGTCAGAAGATGATATTCTCCTAGGTGGACCTTTGTGACCATCACCTAGAGAGAGGTGGAATATACAAATGGTTTTTTTTTACAAATTCTTTTCAAAGTGCTGGAGGCCATGAGGGTGGTCTACGCTCCAAGTTGCAGCCTCCACTTAGAATTGGGCCAGTTGTGGCACTTAGATCGACCAAGGCATTGCCGGGGCTATCGACCATGTTGCACGTGCTTCGGACAGAGGGGGAATGAAGCAGTTCTTTTTTTTTAATCTTCAAAAATCGGCTATCAGTGGCATCATTGGCTAACTCATGAGTGACTCGTTTGGGTGTGTGTATCGCACAATGGCCATGTTGTGATGAGGCAAAGGTGGTTGTTGTCCCAACACAAGTTTCGGTGTGTCTCCTCCTTGTGTTGCGTTATTGGATCCAATATGGTACCTTAAAGGGAGCGGCAATTGTTGCACCACTAGAGGTCCATATATCTTTCCCTCACATAATTTTGGTTATAAAAGCACTCATTAGTATGTTGATTGGTGTAATTCTTCTTGATGACACACCACTTCAACACTCGTGGAGCATTGATTGCTTGTGGCTGATGCGGCCTTAGATTGAATGCTATTAGTACGTGTGATTCGTTTTGTGGATTACCTCTTTGATGACTTGATCTATGTTTTGTGATTGAAGTAGGAGCACTAAGTTTTGTAGCTCACTCATTGGCTATAGAAGAGACACTCCTACTATTTGTTTCAACATCTTTCATTATATTGGAGATGGGGAATGGGGAACACACCCGACACACATGCAATGGCCCCTATATAGCTTAAGGTATTCACAGCACCCCTGTCCTCTCAAAAACACCTTCAAAAAAAGAAACTCACACTAGCAGGGCCTCGCCTGATCTTTGTTCAACGCACACACACCCTGTATAATCGCGAGACAGTGATCACACCGATCTTGCCTGCTTCCAGCTCTCCCACAACTCAACACCTCTCTTTGGTTCTCTCTCTCACACATTCAGGGGGCCCGGGGGACGCACACGCTCACACAAACCGGCACCACGCACCCTGGAGACGAGCAAAGAGGAAAGGGGGGAAGGGGGGAGAGACGACACCAAAACCAGGAATGATAGCTTCTCCTTCAAAGAAAAACCTCATGTATAGGATCCATATGGTCTGCTCTTGGCCGCACCATGGCCATCACTGCTTCATACAGAGGGACACACGTCTCCTTCACCACTCAAATCCGTCGACACACAACTCCACAGAAAATCCAACGATGTCTTCGCTCGCGTAGTAACTCCTCTTTGTGGTAGCCCTCGCTAGCTACCTCTTCTGCCAGGCGCTCACCCTTTTGAGCCGCTTCATGAACAGCACGTGCCAGCTTTGATCGTCGAGCACACAAAGCCTCTTTTCTCCTTTTTCATAATGTCCTTCTTCCCCTCGAGAAAAAGAACCCCCCTTTTCAAAAGCCCTGCCTTCTTTTTCCTTCCCATCCCTTTTCTGAAAAAGTCCCACTTAGGAATAGCGCCCGGCATTATTGCTTTTTGTGACTCTCCCTTCAAGCTTATTTTCCCTTAGCTCTTGGGGCTCACCATTTTCTTATAAAAAACCTTCAGCCACCCTTAACTTTTTGCAAGTCCAGCCACCATTTTACACTTATGAGCAAGGGTATTTTTTAAAGCATACATTTCCCACACCATCACACCATCGGTGCTCCCACTCGCTCATATTTCCCCAATAAGCTCTTCGCTCATGCCACATGGGAAATCCACTTTGCCGACTCCAAAATCCTGGTACTTCTCCACCATCCGAAGTCACCATGGCCTCGGGTACCACATCCAAAACAGAAAAAACCATCTGATCCCTTCTCGTCGTGATTGTTTGCCAACGTCAACTGTGCATATCGCAATGCCCATGACTCTAATCGGCGATCCACAAACTTTGGCTAACTCCCCACATCGCATACAATTTTCCAAAATATTGGCGAGCTCAAAAAAACTTCTATCGGTGCACCTACCAACACTTCCTGGTGAGGACATACCCGACCCCCGATAAATATTCCACATGCCATAACTTGCTCGTTCAAGGTGTGATTGACAATCCAAAAAGATCATCATGCTCCGCAGCTCGAGCACTTCATGCCTATCCACTTGTATCAGCTCGGTCCACCTGTCCCCATTTGCCCCTGTCCGTCGGGGATTTGCAAAGCATTCCATCTTTGGACAATCATAACTTTCATACCGAGACTCCGTTTGAGGAGCTGTCTGGACCAACTTGCACAGCATCTCAAAGACCATATTCTAGAGCATCAATTCAGCATCTCGGGCACCTTTACCTGTGACCCCAATTGGACCATTTTAGGGTCTTTTTGACCAAAAAATTTGCATTAGACATACACTTGCACTATCATTTGCCTACCCAGGTCCTCCACATTGTCCTTAGCCCTTGTCCAGCACCTGCTAGCACCCATAGCTTGGCATAGAGACCTTCCCTGCACATACCAGCTTTGGTTGCACCAACGTCCCAATGTGTCTTGCAGTTATCGACTATATACAAAGCTTCACTAGTGACTTGTTCAAATGTGGTGCATGCTTTTAGGTGTAAGTCCTTTTTGAGGGTTTCATTTCTCAAGCCCTCTATAAAGAGAACCGATAAGCGATCGTCCTGTGGTAACTCTCACAGTGGACATCTTTTAATGTATTGCTTGAAGTGAATTGAAGCTTCTTTTAGCTTCTTATTTTTCTTTTGTTTAAAAGCATAGATTTGAGAAATCGTGTTGTGTTTGATTCCCCTTAGAGAATTCTTTGACAAACTCTCGCAAGAGTTGATCAGTGTTTAGAAAATCTCTACTGTTTGCTTGGAACCAAGTCAATGCCATCCCTTCCAATTTCAACCCAAAGCCTTCTTGCTGCATATGGAAATTTGTGACTTGTTTAGCCCTTAAGACTTGCTTAAATATGAAAACATGTGCGTATGGATCTCCTGATCCACTGTACTTCTTTGGCACAAATTTAGCCACCTAAGAAGGTCGCATTCTTTGAGTTTCTGCTACCATTCTTATCATTCTAGGTTCTCCTACCAATACATCTCTTGTCTCATACCCACTAATAGGTGCTCTTGAGGGAGTTCGATCAGTTAGCCTCTCCTCTGGTCGTGCTTCTCTACCCCCGGTTCTAATATCTTGTGCTAAAAATTGTGTTTGGAATATCACTACCTCAATGTGTGGACATAGGAACCCTTTAACTTAATGATCCCAATGCCCATAGGTCGTGGCTCGAAAAGATGTGGTCGACTAAAAGATCTTCCACTCGGGTTCTCAGAGGACTCACTCTTGTTGTTTCTAGTCATGTTGTATATGAGACAGTAGGTATGTGCATGCTAGGGTTCACATAGTACGGATGGAGTGGTCTCCCAAAGTATGTATATCCCTCAAGCTTGTTACGACTTACCTCCAAATATCTCCGACCATACTTCTCTAACATGACTATCTGCGTGTCTCTTTCCACTTCATACATAAATACATATAAGCAATTCTACTCCGTTAACTCCCTCACATTGGGCTTGTCACACTTGTAATAGAGCATTTGCACTCCGTTATCATACTTATATGAGCCCACATGCGTATTGTCTGTGTTGATCAAGTGCTCAACTTCTAGCCTGTACCAAGCACTAAACCCTGTGTCTAGCTGCCAGACTGTCAAAGTGTAAATGAAATGGTAATCAAAATGAAAGGTCTCTAAGTAAAAAAATACGAGTAGGTCACTTGCCACCTCAAGATTTCTATCCTTGGCAGTGTGTCAATGTTAGTGGGTCACCGCGAGACGAACATTTATAGCAGAGCTATCTGGCAAGCACTAACATAATGTCAATACTCCTGGAAGAGACTCGGATGGGGCACGGAGACTCTTTGAGGGTGTCAAACTCTAGAAGTGAATTTGCAAGCATACCACTCCTAAACCTAGAAAATTGCCTATGTCCAATGGTACCGCACTAGGTTTTCATGTCGTTTCAGCACTCAAATGAAGTCCAAATGCTACAAAACTTTAGGAGGAGATCTAAGACACCTAAGGCCACAATCGTACCGAGTTTGGTCACAATCTAGATGAGGTACAAAAATCACAATCCATCATGATCAAGGTCATGAGAACTGCAACATAACATACCCAAAAGGTCATCCTATGGCCTAGAAACACTCTCTTATGGTCAAAATGTCAAAAAACAACCATTAACACACTCAAAACAATCAATTTATCTTACTAACACATTGTCGCAAACCACAACAGAATTGACAATGATTACCTTGAATGAAAGAGCAGTAGACAAGGAACATATTGCAAGTTTTGGAATCAAAATTCGATTACCACAGCTAAAGATATGATGATTACAAAGCGAGAGAGAGAGTAGCCGCTCTTAGTTGTACGCTCAAACTCAAAAACCTTCAATAATTATTACAAAAATAAACTTTATACTTAGGGCTTCTTGGAAAATGGCCGGCTTTACAAGGCTCAGACCAAATGAAAAATTTTAACTCATATTTGTATATACAAACTCATCAAATATCTAGTTGAGATCAGAGGCTTTCTTATAATTACAAGGATATGTCAAAAAGTTGCACTTTTTTACTACAAATTAAAGAAAAAAATTAGCAAGTTAATTATTTAAAACCATACGTGGATTCATATAGTTAAATTAAGGTAACGAGAACACCAGAGAATGATATTACACCACAACAATCTACTTACAATACTGTAATCCAACGAACAGCTTTAGACTCTCAGAAAAGTGAAATTAAGGTAATTTAAGAAATACGTTATGGAAATTCTATGGTAAGTTTTGAGTTTTGATACTTTACCTAATGGTTAAGTATCCTTTTATAAAGATAAATACCATGACTCCCAAAAGGACCCATGCAATCAGCAAACCAAAGAGAATGATAGCAACACAAAGAGGGGCCAAGACTACACACAACCATGAGGCCAATCTGAGTAGCACGCCGACAAACGAGAGTGTTCGTGCCGCCGAGCATCAACAGATTCCGAACCATTCATAGGTGGTTCTTCATTATGACCTAAGTTTATAAGTAGCCTAAGTCATTTTAAAGTTATAGCATTGTATCGCTTAAGGAGTGGAAAGGTACTTAAGAAACACTGCGCATTTTCTTGTTAAACTAGCAAAGAAATGTTTTGGTTAGTCTTGTTGAACTAGAAAAGATATGATTGATCATCCTTAAGAAAGCTTGTCTCAAGACACCTCCGACTCCTTGGTATATTTTGATGAATAAGGATGGCTATAAGGCCACTTTTAAGTCGGCCATCCCCATGAACAATGAGTCTCTACTCGGTCATGTCTTGATGCTTCTACATAATTTAGAATATTTTTTTCTATCCTAGGGGAGCCTTTCGATTGTATGGACAACTGGTTTGGCGTATGGATGCCCCTAACTATTTGGTGATATTTTTCACCCCGAATTTGAATAAGGAATGGGTGTCGATTTTCACCCTTAGGTGATTTGGAATAAGTTCGTGAGTACTGGTTAGGTTTTTCAAGGATTATTTTCTAAGTGATCGTACATTGTCTTAAGTTTAAAGATGTTATTTGATAAAGAATGTTTTGAGACAAGTTCATGAGTACTATTAAGGTTTTTCAAGGATTATTTTCTAAGTGATCGTACCTTGTCTTAAGTTTAAAGATGTTTTTTGATAAAGAATGTTTTCAATGCCGTTTTCAATACTTGTTTTAAGAAATCACTACTACTAGAAATAAAAAGGAACCATTATTTTAAGTGTTCAAAGAACATGATAGTAATTAGAAAATGAAGAAGCATATGTATGTCTGCGGTGGTAAGTGGGGATCGACTAAGGTTGTCGATCGTGGACGGGTGGACTTGATTAGTTGGGTAGCTATCCATCCTCGTGCATTAGCATTTAGAAGAGAAAAAGTGTTGGATGAGGATACCTTAGCCCGTTTGTAGAGGTTATAGGGCCAAAAAAGTTTTGGATTTTTTAGATGTTGTCCCGTTTTTACTTGCAAGACAGGACTATAGTCCCCAGCCATTTCCAATGGCAAAGGTCTATTCCCCAGACTTTTCTTACTTAAAGGCTTTAGTTTATATCAGGCCTAGAGACCTCCCAAGGACCCCATCCCAACCTCTCTCACTTGTTATCAAAGCATGTGTTAATTGTTTTGCGATCCTGAACCTAGAAAAGGTTTAAGATATTGTGGTGAAACGTGTTGTCCTAAAAATTTCAATTGTGATATATATAATTGAAAAGAAAAATAAAAAGAAAAAGATAAAATTTCCCTATCAATGCAAGAAGACTCATCAGGCCTACCGCTGCCGCAGGTTCTTGGTTTTCAACATTATGTTCATAAGGGCATACATATCTCAACACTATTCAATGCGAAAAAGTGTGATGACATTGTTAGACAAGAGGTTTTCTCCTCCCACTTGGAGGATCAGCTAGTCAAGATTTGGTGCGAGAGAGCTGGGAGGTTTTACACAAAATATGAAGAGACTCAAATGGGCTAAAGAACTTCGGGTTATTGAAGTCTACTTTTTCATTGGAACAGAAAGGCTAGATTAGACCCTTACAATAGATTGTATTCTACCTTGGTAGGACTTGCATCAAACCTACCACCCGGCAGGTTCATGGTTTTTAACATTATGTTCATGAGGGCATACATATCTCAACACTGTTAGAGGTTTTCTCCTCCCACTTGGAGGGTCATATGGTCAAAATCTGGTGGAATCATCTTCATTGATGTGGGAGAGCTAGGAGATTTTACACAAAATATGAAGGGACTCAAATGGGCTAAATAACTTTGAGTTATTGAAGTCTAATTTTTCATTGGAACAAAAAGGCTAGATGAGACCCTTACAATAGATGGTATTCAAGTATCATAGAATTAGTAGGTGTTTGATCAGGTGTCTAAGGTAACCTACCCTGGTAGGATTAGACCCATGGGTGTAGGCCCTAGTTTTGGTCTGGCCATTGTCTTCGTTTACTCTTCAAATTTTTTTAGTATAAGATAAGTTTGAAACCATAAACAAGGTAGATCTTCAAGTGGTACTAGATTTCACTATTCAATCCCAGGGTAGTACTTGCATGAATAGTGTTTACACAATTCCACAAGAAAAGAAACTATTACTAAAGGAAGTACAACTCCCCACTTTCAAGGGAGAAGAGCTCAACCTTGAGCATGATTTTGAAGCATGTCTTGATGCTATGGATGACTACTTTTTGGCAGCAAGGACTGCCCAAGATAATCAAGTGAAGCTAGGTATGTTTTGCCTCAGTGGAGAAGCTAAACTTGGGTGTAAACAACATTGTAGAGACAATCCCACTAGTAGCCCATTTTGGGAGAAGATGAAACAGGCAATTAAAGAACTCTACCTCTCTCCTACACACCAGGCTACTAAGATAAATGATTTTTTCGGTCTACACCAACTAGGGTTGTATTGGAGGAGTACTACACCAAGTATATGTCTTTACAATGCTATGCTCCTCAAACGGCATGGAGCAATAGATTGCCCATTTTCTTCAAGGCCTTAACAAACCATTGAGTGTGCACCTAGAAGCTATGATACCTACATTGATTCAGGATGCAATTCTTAGAGTCAACCCTCTTGCAGCCAAAGGAATCACCCCTACAAGGAACTATCATATTTTCAATAACTTTAGGGAAAGAGATAGTGGAGCCTTCAACCATGGGTATCAACAACGAGGAGTAGTTGTTGCAATAAACTTGGAGCGGACCTTCCCAAACGCCAGGTGCTATGGATGCAATGAGAGGGGACACTATAGAAATAATTATATAGAAGAGCAAAACCCTGGGGTTTTCCACCACAGAACCATTCATCAACCTCAAATAAATCAAGGGAACAATCTAAGAGGAGGTAGAAATGGAGGACACGAGAGAGGAAGAGAAAGAGGGTGGGTGTAACCGTGGGTGTAACATACCTAAGATTTATCAATAAAAACTATTTCAGCTATTTTGCAAAAGTATTTGAGGTCACATTTTTGTAAAGTCCTAGAGAGTTTTAAGGGAATAATCCAATAAAAAATATAGGAGTCCAAAACTATTAGTTATGGCACTTACTCACTGACTCACTTGGAAAGAATAAGTTGCTAAGGTTAGAAACTATAATTGAAGATAAGAGTTAACCCTTAAGAAAGAAGGTGAATTTCTAGGGAAGGAGTAATTTTAGGAAAAAAGAGTGTTTTTAGAAAAGAAAGAATATTTTTAGCAAAGAAAGAGTGTTTTTAGAGTAGTCAAGATTAGAGCTTCTTTTCTTCTCCTTCTCAAATTAGACAAGATTCTTCTTAATTTAGAGTCTCAAAATCACACATCGAGATGTGTGCGTGCAAAAAAGGAAAAAAAGTCGCAAATGTGCATGAAGTTATCTCTTTGCTTTTTGCTATTCTTAGCTTTCTCTTTTGGCTCTTGAGAGCCTATATAAAGGTCCCTCTTTCCTCAGTTTCAAGACACGCACAAAAGCTCTCAGAAGCGAAAGATCTCTTGCCTTAGTGTCGGAGTTACCTTCTCTTCCTCAACCTATCTCCCTCTAGCTCTCACCCTCAACCCATCTCCAACTCCGTCTTTACCACCATCGTGTTGTTGCTCGGATTGTTGAGTCCTCTCTCTCTCTCTCTCTCTCTCTCTCTCTCTCTCTCACACACACACACACACACACACACACACACACACACACACACACACACACACACATTCTCGGCAAGCAAGGAAGCCATAACTTTGCTTTTCACGGCAAAGATTTTCCTCTTCTCTATGAGGATACAATGGCCCTGAAGCGAGTGACATGAAGCTCCGAAGACGCTCCTGCCGTTCCCCCTCCAAGGAAGCTACAAATAAAGGTATCAACTACTCCAATCGTAGCTCAAGCAGAGTGTCAATTTTGGAAGAAGTTGAAGCCGCCCAACCTTTGATATGGAAGGTAGTCGAATACGTTGGAAAGGGGGAAGAGGGAACACACCCAGCACACACAATGTTTGCCTCTCTATAGGCTAGGGATTCCGCTACACCCCTATCCACATAGAATCATACACGAAGACACACACTTTTCTCAAATGAACTCGCAAGTACACCCAAATCAATGCACACACTTGCATGGACCACAATCTACCTCACGTCCGTAATCACATCGATTTCTTGCATACAATTACATCATCTCTCTCTCTCTCTCTCTCTCTCTCTCTCTCTCTCTCTCTCTCTCTCTCTGTGTGCACATTACACCCTCGTGGGGGGGGGGGGGGGGGGGGGGGGGGGGGGGGGGGGGGGACACCTGCCTACACACACTCGGAAACACCGCACAACAGAGTAGAAGAGAAGAGAGGGGAGGGGAAACAACACCAGAAGTAACACAACCAGAGCTTGCTTCTTCTTCAATTGATGGGCTATGGTGGAGCATACAACAACCAAAGCTCTCTCCTTCTCTGTTCTGTCTGCCGCCCTCCTAAATACAATAGAGTACAAAAACTTAAATATATGTTAATCAGTGCGGAATTTTTCCTATGTGCGTGAGACACAAAAATGGTCAAAATGTTGTTTTCCTTGTCCATACTGGCCCGTTTTTACAAAAATATAGTTTTGTAAAAAAAAATCAGACTAAGACTTTTTCAGCCTCCCTTATGCAGAGGTGTGAAATCTCTCACACATTTTCCTTTTTACCACCACTGACCAGATGTCTTCCTCTACCCAAGTTGCCTTGCATTTCCTAAGAGCCTTTTCACATGTAAAAACCTTTTCTTCAAGCATGGAATCTCTATACTTAGGCCTTCATAACCACATAAAACATACACTTCGTGGATCTCCCTGCTTGTAATGGACCTTCCTATTTGCTTTATCATCCATGCCTGCACCTGTAAGCATACACATCACTATCTGCGTCCTCTGCTAGGGTTGACACACTTTGGTTGCACCATCATTGCCCAACCCCTCGTTGAACATTTATGTTCAACCAAAAGAAGTCTTTATTCATCTACAAATTGTAAACACTTGAAAACATTATGAGAACACACAAAAAACCATATATATAGTCTTATTCCTACTTATTGCCATCAACCCTCAAGTGGGTTGCCCAACCCCCTGCATCACAACAAATCCTCCACCTGGATCAAAAACCTGGCTTTGAGCTTTTCCATCCACCTATAATTGCATCCATTTATGTCTTTCCTTAGCACATAGACCATCATACTCATAGACCAACCATGACCTACCTTTACTCCAAGCATCTTTCAGAAAGCAAACCGCTTCCATCCGAGCATCATTAAGAAAATTATCATTCAAAACAGCCATACGTGACATCATACCTGACCCTCCCTCCCAGCCATATAACGTGAGACTCTCCATGCTGGAAATCTCCCCTTTTGGACCGGAAAGCCCTCGTAGCACCTGTACCTCAACAAAGCTTTGTCCACCAGTACCTATGTCTCTTTATCCTTTTCAATTATAGGATCATCAAAGCCCCAATCATCTTCGTCTTCAATGCATACCTCGTCAAAGAAACCTGCATCTTCAGCATCTCCAAGTACTTATTTGTCAATCATCCCTTCAAGATCTACCAATTCCACTTGCTCATATGCTCCAATCACCTGCTCTTCAATCACCTGTTCTACCATTGCATCAAGTTCCGACAAGGAAGAGAGAAACTCTCTCCACATCGCATATTCATGGTCTACCTCCATATGCAAGGCTACTTCATCTCTCTTGGAAAGACTTTGCATACTATCATTGGTAGATATAGGCTCTTCCAGCTGCTCTCTATCAAGCATCACAGCTTGCATCCCATACTGCTCTTCACACACATGCACAATATCTCTATCAACTTGCAAGAGATCAAACTTGTCATACCTCGATTGAGAGAATTCACTTTCCCAGCTTGCATCTATATCCATGGAGCTACTTTTTCTTGTCTCCACTTCCTCTTTCATCTTGAGATCACGAATCTCTTCAGGCTCTACCACTTTGACCTCCTCTACAAACCGTACTCTTTGACTGCTCACACACTTCAAAGGAACTTGACCATCCATACCTTGGTTTGATAACACCTCTCTTGATGAATCTGAAGCCGCCTTCACTTCTTCCATAATTGGAGTTTCCCTCTCTAGCATTATTGGCATCGACACAGTTATATCTCTTTGTAGCCATAAGACCCTTGTCTCTTCCCGTACAGGCATCTCCCTTTGCATCACATTTGGCTCGACTCTCACCGCTTCAATCCGCCTTGGCACCATCACAGCTGGGAAACCCTGCCTTGCCTATCGTTTCTTCAATATCTTCTTGGTCCACCCTTTTGCTAGAGCCACCGCTTTATTATATGACCTTGGGTCATCCAACTCCACCTTGTCTCGCACTTCTTTATGCAAGCAGTCCAAAAAAATTCTCATTTTAAGATAAAGCAGTTACCTTGATCAGTTTTGCCCAAAGGGCTTCAAACTCCCATGTGAATGCCTGGGAAATCTCCTTCCAGAATTTGCTTCAACCCATTGAGCTTTCTCTTTATCTCATCCAGTCGCACATCTGGCACAAATTGGCGTCAAAAAGCTGCTTCCAATGCTTCAAAATTGGTATTTTCTTCGTTAGTTAGACCATCGAACCACCGCTTTGCTTTTCCCCAAACCAAGAGGGGAAATACCTACACCGCACCTTCAATTCTTGACAACCTGCTTTCCAATAAAAACAACCCATAATCTTGCAACCATGTTTTTGCATCCTCCACCCCAGTGAAGATGGGATATCCTATCCATGCCATATCTTTCAACACCTGCTCTTCAAATCCTGCATCTTCGACACTGGAAAAATCACCGCTTTACCTTCAAATCAGAGCATCAGATTGCTCCTCTGTGGGGGCACCACTAATGGAAAGGGGGAAGAAGGAACACACCCAGCACACACAATGTTTTCCTCTCTATAGCCCAGGGATTCCACTACACCCCTATCCACACATAATCATACACAAAGACATACATTTTTCTCAAACAAACTCGCAAGTACACCCAATCAACGCACGCACACTCACACGGAACACAATCTACCTCACGCCCATAAACACATCAATTCCTTGCATACAATCACATCATCTCTCTCTCTCTCTCTCTCTCTCTCTCTCTCTCTCTCTCTCTCTCTCTCTCTCTCTCTCTCTCTCTCTCTCTCTCTTCACATCACACCCTTGGGGGGAGCACACCTGCCTATACACAGCCAGAAACACCGCGCAACAAAGCAGAAGAGAAGAGAAGGGAGGGGGAACAACACCAAAAGCAACACAACCAGAGCTCGCTTCTTCTTCAATTGATGGGCTATGATGGAGCATACAGCAACCAAAGCTCTCTCCTTATCTATTTTTTCTACCACCCTCCTAAATACAACAGAGTACAAAAACTTAAATATCTACTAATTGGTGTAGAATTTGTCTATGTGCGTGAGACGCAAAAATGGTCAAAACGCCATTTTCCTTATCCCCAATAGCCCGTCTCTACAAAAATATATTTTTGCAAAAATTTTATAGACTAAGGCTTTTTCGGTCTCCCTCATGCAGAGGTGTGAAGTCTCTCACACACTTTATTTTTTACCACTGACCACATGTATTCCTCTACCCAAGTTGCCTTGCATGTCCTAAGAGTCTTTTCACATGTAAAAACCTTTTCTTCAA
The DNA here is from genome assembly GCF_014529385.1 of Adiantum capillus-veneris. Taxonomy (NCBI): domain Eukaryota; kingdom Viridiplantae; phylum Streptophyta; class Polypodiopsida; order Polypodiales; family Pteridaceae; genus Adiantum; species Adiantum capillus-veneris. The sequence continues at coordinate 81,697,344 of NC_140945.1, forward strand.
GCATGTAATCTTTATACTTAGGCCTTCATAACCACATAAAACATACACTTCCTGGATCTGCCTGCTTGTAATGGACCTTCGTATTTGCTTTATCACCCATGCCTGCACCTGTAAGCATACACATCACTATCTGCGTCCTCTGCTAGGGTCGACACACTTTGGCTACACCAACATCGCTAATCCGGTAAGATAAATTTATAATTCTGCATCGTTATACATGTTGACATGGTAATTCAAGTCTACAATTCTTCTTAAACCGTCCAAGAAACGTGATTGTATCATAAGAAACAAACATATGGTTTTGTAATATAGTGAAAGATTTGTTTGATGAATTCTGACTGTCTACTAAATTGTTATTGCTTGATAAACTATTACTGTTTGATAACTTGTTACTGTTTGATATTAAGAGTTGATTAATCATGTCTAAAGAATCACTTAAAGAGAATAATTACTGAAGGAATATCTTTTGTTCCTTATGGTTAGCAAGATGATCAAGTTTTTAGCTCTCTTGCAGTTAGCAAGATCCCTTATGATTAGCAAGATGCTTTGCAGTTAGTGAGATGCCTTGCGGTTAAGGATTGTCTTCATTAGGCCTTGTTTGATAAAGAATATTTTTGGTGATGTTTGAACGGATATATGAAAGAACGTGTGTCTGAAATTAATAAAGGAACCATGTTCGTACATATAAAACAATGTGGTAGTAGTTAAAAAACAAGAGGAACGGGTGAGTGCGGTGTGGAAAGTGGGAGACTAGTATCCAAACAGATCTATGTCTACACATGGGTGGACCCAATTAGTTGGGTACTTTTCACAAAACTACTAGATAGTTAAGAATAAGTCTCATATCGCATTTAGGAGTTATGAATGGCGGAGGTGCCTCTTAAACGTGGGAAAAAAGGCGTTGTTTATAGATCTTAAGTATGTCATTGATATTTTATCTTTATGATATAGGAATTAGCTTCCAATAGAATCCTTTGATTTATTGACATGGTTTGTAGTGTTTGACCCTTATAACCACGATCACGATGGATAGAGGACTTCCTCTCTTTTGTTGCCTATATCTTTGCTTCGTGGAATCAAATCAGGGTGTCATCAATGGCACTTGAGAATAAAGGAAGGCCATCTATCAAGTCACCCAATTTCTCGGGTTGGGGACCTCACATTGGGAGGACCAATCCTAATGAGCAAGGAAGATGAAAGAGCTACTCGAATTGCCATAGTTAATAATCCTAGAGCCCCACAATAGTAGGAAGTTACCTGAATCAATATGAATCAATAAAAAGAAAACTTGAGTTACTTATATATTATAATAGTACATATTATTATTTTTTCAAAATGCTTAAAGAATCTAAAGTTAAGTTAGTATCCAATCAGGAAACTAAGGGTAGAACTGGAAATGGAAAAGAGGCTTTCTCTCAATTCTCAGTAGAATTTGAACTCGAAGGAGCCCCCATCCCGTCCCTCTTTGCCTCTTGTCAATAGAAATCTATGATGACATCTTAGGAATGAGCTAGTTATCCCAAATTCAACTCACATTCCTTGTGCACAAGATAGCCTTCCTTGAAATATGACCTAGATATAGAAGTATTAATGCACGAGACTAATTGAAAGATAAAAACTCGAGGTATGATACCTCTTAAAACCTTTACTTATTTTTGATTGACCAGGTTAGGACACAGAGGGGGTACCTCTGGTGCAATGGTGGTAGCTTGTGATGAATGCAGATTGCTTAGAATGGCAAGAACACGCCAAGAGCATTCAGATTGGCAAAGCTGGCATGCATATTACTTATCGAACTCTAATTACTCTGAATGGTTAGTTAGATCAAGCACGTTCATGTGAACAAGTTGACTATATGAGATTTTTTGTTTATATGGAAGAGATTTGACGTGGTTTTTGAGTTGATACACTTGGTTTGTGAAGGTTTTAAGATGGGCTCAACCCCAAGAGTTTCTTGGATAAATTGGATAGTAAATAGTTAGTAATACCAAAGTAAGGAATTGTTGAATCTCAAACCAGATGGTATCCTTAAGGAAAGATAAAGAACCATAGGAAGTAAAGTAATTAAGGAGCTTCTAGTCATGGAAAGATGATCCCACTAAAAATGCTACTCAAAAAAGTGAAGTTTTCTATGTAAAGAACTCCCTAACTTCGGTTGAGATAAGGACATCTTAAATTCTTAAGTTGGGGTGATTGTTGTAAGGTTTTCACATTTTTGGAAGTAGGAAAATGAACCGTAAGCTTTATTTGAGAGCACTAAACATCCAAACAAGTAAACCCTTATCTTGAACATAGTCAAAATTGATATTTATAGAATCTTAAACACAGCTTTACTTTAGCCATAAATTTCCGGAAACATAATCGAATCAATATTGACCCCCAAATTTTTTTGTCACTTTTATTAAACAAAAAAATTGGAAACATTTGACAATTATTAAATCACATGTGCTTTTCACATGGCCTACTAGATATTTCATCACATGGACCAGACATTTCTAGTTAAATCATTAAAGTGTACTAAAGTTAGCAGATTTGACAATCAAGCTAGGCAAGTACTAAGGAGGATATTTTGGACCTGCCAAGGGCTAAAATTGTAGTAGAGGGAGAAAATTGCTTTTTTTTTCTAGTATTCAAATTGTGAGTCTGACAATCTAGATTTGTTTTGAATAGTATAAGGATGTTGCCTATTGAGTTTGGAGTTATTTGGAGTTGATTTGGTAGTGGATTTGCATGCGGATGTGTGAGGAGATTAGAGGAGAGAATCCAGGTTTTTTGTAGACAGAATGCACATTGATCATCAAAGTGGAGTGTCTTGTGTCCAAACAAGAAATTGACAACCTCTTGGTGTGCCTCCATGCCCTAGTCGAGTCACTTGCTTCCCAAGATTGACATTTTAGTTTTGGATTCATCTCTTTTTGAAATGTGATAGGTGTTGACCGTTGGGTCCCAAGACATTGGAACCATTTTCAGGGAACAAGTACCTAGACTAGTGTGAACACGGTCAAGTCAGATAGAGTTGTCGTAGGTAGGTTAGTAGATAGGATAGATTAGAAGAAAAGGAGATCAAGGTTTCCTTGGTCTTTGTCTTGTTGTGGTGAGTTTCTCACCGCAAGAGTGTTAGACAGTTAAGGTAATTTTTTTGATAGAGTTAGAGCTTAGTGCAAGTCTTTATTATATGTTAGAGTGGTAAAGTTTACACTAGGTAAGAAAAATGCAAGAAAATAGAAAAAAATTCTGGAGTTCATATAGGGAGTTGTTTGTTGAGTATTTTGGCTTATTCTAAGTTGATTTCTTTCATTTTAGGAGTAGAATAAGTAGACAAGTTTCCACAAGTACTCTCATCATTCTAGATTTGCATGTTATCAAAAAGATCTTTATTGTGTTTGGATTTCAAATTGGTGAAAGTTCAAAGGAGAATAGTGCATCTTTGAAAATTTGTGACTTAAGGCATGTACAAGAGTGTGTGAATGCACAACCACAATCATACTTTTCAAGTAGTTGGTTATCAACTTTTGTAAGAGAAAATCACAATTTAGTTGAGCTAGAAACAATATTGTGCTTGAGAATGGACCTGTGTGTTTGACATGTTTGACCAAGAACATGTATGAAGATTAGTCACAAGTTGATCCCTAGAGTGTGAGAAAGAGCCAATTGGAGTGGTGTCAAGAGGACTAACTCCTTGTTGACTCCAACCTACAAGGATAAAACAAGCTACAAGTTGGTAGTTGTGACTAAAAGAATGGTATAAAGACCATATATCTGGGAAAAGGCAAAAAGTGCATTCCTTGCCTTGCAAATGGATATATAAGAAAAAGTACATGGTAGAAGATCTTGAGCCTAAGTATAAGGCTAGATTTATTGCTAAGGGGTCCAAAGAAAAGAAAGGCGTGGACTTTAATGAGATTTTCTCTCTAGTAGTCAAGATGACTACACTGTGTCTTGTGCTTGGACTAGTCACCACCACTGAGGATATCAAACGTGTTCAACTGGATGTGAAGATATATTTTCTTCATGGGGATCTTGATCATGATGTCTACAAGAAATATCCATATGGTTTTGAACTCAAACCTGAGAAGCCTACAAGGGTAGAACTAGTGTGTAGATTGTGTAAAGCATTGTATGGCCTAAAATAAGACTCAAGGCAATGGTACATGAATTTTGACAAGTATATATAGTCCCAAGGGTATGAATGGAGCCAAGAATATCACTACTTGTATACTTGAAAGTTGAACGATGGTTCACTTATTATCTTGATACTTTATATTGATGATATGCTCATTGATGGGGAAGTCTAAAGATGAGATTGTCATCTTGAAGAAGTCACTTGGCACACTGTTTTTTATAAAAGATTTGGGAGATGCAAGTCACTTTCTTGGTATGCATATCAAGAGGGATAGAAAATGTGGAAAACTAGAGTTGTCTCAAGAAACATATATCCACAAATTCTCGCAATGTTTTAATATGCAAGAGGGGGTGGGGGGAGCCTCATTGAGTACCCCAAAGCAGTTACCCCTCATTGGTAATGTTTTTTGACTTACCAAACTATACTCTTGTAATCCATGATGAGAGCTCCACCAACACTTTGTGTCTATTTTTTTTCCCCTCTCACTTTGCATGCACCGTGCACTCTTCATCGACTCCTTGCTCACCCCTCTGAGCAATGCATGCACACACATGCACAAACTCCCTCAAGAAGACATCAAGATTCAATAATTATCTCCAGGAACTAGTTGTTTACCATTCCACACACACCCTCCATTGCAATCATCAACTTGTTCTCGATCTTGCTACTTTATGTGCAAGAAGCTCAGATGCACATTTGGTGCATCGACCCATATGGATTTAATGCATCAAAGAGCTCAAGTAAAATTCGTCGTTGTTTTTGTTGGGTTCATATTTGCATGGTCTTCATCATAAAAACTTTAGGTAGGTGCTCTTGCATCTACTCTAAGAGATAGTTTTTAACATACATATGCTTCGAAAGTGAGTGATGCCATAGAAGGTGATAAATACTAGACCAATTTGGCATGCATATAGCAAAAATACACACACATTTGATTGGATCAATTTGGTGTGCATACAGCTAAAACACATATGCTATATAGTAGGTGGTGTGGTCACATGAACATATAGTCTCTATCTATAACTTATGTATTTTTTTATTGTGATAACTATCCAACTCTACACGGTGTTTTGAAATAGACTTAAATTGGGATCACTTCAAATCTCTAATTGGCTTTGGAATAGCTCTAGTTTGATATGACACCTAAATCACGATTATTTGCCTATATATTTTTGGCTATTCTGATGTAATGGTATGCATATAACCTCACGTGTGAAGGTGTGATGGGAGATGACATAACTTATTTTTTTGAAGATAGTAAAGGGTTATGAAGGAAATGATGCCGAACTTTTCAAGTTGTCTTGCATATACAGATATGGTCTAAAGACTGGTCGCATATGTGCTAAACCTTGAGTAATCCACTGAGCTTAGTAAACCCAAAATGGTTGCTAGGATTTATTGTGCATCATAAGGGTGAAGAAATATAATGAGAACAACTTATAACACAAATCTTTCTTAGTTTTCTTGTTTGTGACTAATGATTATCTAATTGTTGATATGGCATACTCTTTGGATGAATCAGATTGTGATATTCATTTGGCTATCTCTGACATATGGCTTCTTTTTTGCTTTAACCATTCTCCGTATTGAATGGCCTAGATTCTAAATAATTCTAGGTTTTGTAATAAAAAAATTTGGGCTATAAAGTTCACTGGTTCTTGAGATGAGAATTCATAGCTGCCTATTTGAATTTTGGATTGTTTTTTGGTTGAACACCTTTAGATTTCTTGAGGTTGAAATTCAAAGCAATTGGCTTTGTTTTGATTTATATAAAGAGAATTTATGTTTAACAGAATTTGCATCTTACTGTTGAATTGGTTCTAGTTGGCTTGGAATTTGTACTCGCAAAGGACATCTTTATGGTTAAAATGTTAAAAAATAGTTTGTTGATTGGACCGTGGATAGTTTATTATTTACTTGATGAATTTATTCTTATCAATAATTGCCTTAAATCCTCCTATAAGGGGTTCTAGTGAGATGGCATGATGTGGAATAGCAAAAATGCTGCTTAAAAACATGGTATTGTCAGTAAGAGACAAATTTGGTTTTTCTAGGGCGATGGTTCTATGGAATATCGCATCAAGGAACATCTAAGATATATATGACGTTCAAATGTAAATGTTAAAATATCTGATTTTTGGTGTGATATGCCAAATTGTTGAATGAGAGCTTGGATGCTAGCATAAGACCCACACGCTTATAGGAAACATGATATCACAATAATCTCTACTTCCATATATTTTATAATTGATCTCTGCTTAGTTGTTGTTTCTTTGTAATTTTTTACTTTGATAACAAGGGATAGGGGTCATTGACGCCTACCTCCTGAAATAATTTCAAATATTGACGTGCTTGTGGTTCTTAGATGGTGGCATGTAACAAGTCCTTTCTTTGAAATTACAAAAGTAACTGCAGGTATAGCATTTGATCTACATATTGGACTAGTTCTACATACAAAGACGTTTTCTAATCTTTTAACTTATTGTATATAGAAAATTTGTTGTATTGTTAGCAAATCAAATAAATTCAATTGACATCCACAGATGTTTCCTTTCTTTTTCATGTGTAAAGTAAGTTTTTCATTTAATGATACATTATTATGTGAGGGGGTTCACTATTCAATACCCCCTATATAACGTGCATTTGCGGGGTAATTAAAAGAACCCTTTTTTAACATGTTTGACTGAATAAAAGGACCTCTTATTTTGGGTTTCCAAAATGGAATATAAAAAAACCTTATTTTAATTTATCTCTATTAAATTGCCTAATTTTTTGCGCTTTAAAACCCCTCATGTTGAACTCACGTGGTACATTAACATAATTACATAGTGCACCCCTCGAGATTAATATACATCTATAAAGTCGAGTTTGGTCCCATTATATAGTTCAATAGTTTTTATAGTTCAAACTATTTTATAGAGAATTAGTTCAAATACACACGCACACACTCTATTTTTCTAGCTAGCCTTTGGTCAGGATAGCATAGCAGCATATAATGGACCAAACTAGATGTCTATACTTGGCCTACCTAATCTAATGGGATGGGTTGGGACTCTTTGGTTTCCTTCTATTAGTCAAGAAGAAAAAATTATATGATAAGTTTGTTCTCTTTAGCATGATCTGACTTACTTGATCCAAGCAGATGAGCTGGGGCTCAAAAGCTCCTTATTTGTCACATAATACATTGACCTCATTTGAAATTGTACCTTTGATTGACACACCTAATTCAAGCGGATGGGTCTGGAATCCCTTGATAACATCTGACTCTTAAGTAGTTCAAATTTTTTTAATTAAAGTGTTCATCTTCTTTTTGTAAAGTCTTGGATTATTTCCATATACAAGCACTTATACCATTTACTTGAACACAGATTAGGTAACTATTATGGATTATAGTAAGAGAATTTCTCGTTCTCGTTACTTTTCTTAATACAACCATATAAGAAGCTAGATAGAGAGAATTTATATAAGCTCTATGGTCACCACTTTATTGAATGGTATCCTTTAAAAAACTTACTATTTTCTTGATATTTTTAATCTCTCATTTGATTAAATTTAGTCGGGGATAGGGTTCCACATGGTGGGACCTACCTCCCACCACATGTGGACCTTGTCCTAGGGCTAGGGGAGCCCCCCTCGCCCCCTTCCCCCCCACACACACACACTTACACTTATCTAGAGAGGTGACCATCCTTAACTGTTTCTCTCTACCACACCCTAACACAAACATATGTGTGGAGATCTTTATGATACACAAGTTGAACCTTGAAGCTAGTGTCATAAGTATGTAAAGATTTTATGGCAATGTAACCTCATGTGATCACTTTAATATCACCTAACATGGCCTAAATATTACATATGAATCCTATTTTGGTCCATCACATGCATGGACACACACACACACATGCATAATATTGAAGGCAGATTAGTCGTTACACACCTTGAATATCATAAACTCAAACAGAACCATCCTTTTTATATCACTTGCATTCACTCAAAGGTTGTGCTCTCTCTTCAATGGCTTTATCCAAGTCCCCAATGGTTTGCTATTTTCTACCTAAGTGTCCACACACACATGTTTGCATGCTCATAGTTGGCTAGATTACACAAGTTTGTATCTTTGGTATGATAATTATGATCATGCAGCACGCACACACACACTCTCTCTTCCTCTCTGGGCCTTGGAGGAGACATCAAGATTCGGACCTTATCTATGGAAATTGGTCGACTACCATTCCATGGTTCTTGATTACACAGACCTTCCATCAAAATCATCAACTTGTTCTTTATCTTGCTACTTTATACACAAGGAACTCAATTGCACATTTGGTGTATCAACCAATAAGAGCTCGAGGCAAATTTTCCACTATTTTTATGAGCCTCAACTTCACGTTGTCTTCATCATAACAACTTCTAAATTTAGCTAGGTGCTCTCGCACCTACTCGGTACATAGTTTTTAACATGCATATGCTTGGGAAGAGAGTGATGCCATAAAAGGCAAGCAATATTGGACCAATTTGGCATGTATATAGCAAACACATACACACATTTGATTGGACCAATTTGGTGTGCATAGAGCTAAAACATATAGGCTATATAGTAGGTGGTATGGTCACATGAACATACAGTCTCTAACTTATCGATTTTTTTATTGGAATAGACTTAATTTGGGATCACTTTGAATATCTATCTGGCTTTGGCAATAGCTCGAGTTTGATATGACACTTGGATTATGCTTGACCGTGTACATATATTTTGATATGACATTGAATTATGGTTGACTGTGTATATATTTTTGGCTATGCATCCCAAGATTGATGTCTTTTACACTATTAGATGGATGGAATTAAGGTAGAAAACATAAAGTCGTTATATAAACATTATCATTGATGTAGTGGCATGCCTATAACCTCACGTGAAGGTGTGATGTTCAAATGTAACTGCTCAATGTATGGTTTTGGGTGTGATACACCAAATTGTTGAATGAGAGCTTGGATGGTAGCATAAGACCGAAACGTTTATATGAAACATGATATCACAATAAGCTTTACTTCCATACATTTTATAATTGATATATGCTTAGTTGTTAGTTTCTTTGCAATTTTTGACATTGATAACAAGAGGAAGGGGTCGTTGACACTTGCCTTCTAAAATAATTGCCAGTATTAATGTGCTTGTGGTTCTTGGATGGTGGTAGGTAATGGGTCTTTTCCTTGGAATTACAAAAGTAACTACAACTATAGTAGTTGATCTACATGACGGATCTATTCTACATATAAAGGTGTGTTTTGATCTTATAACTTATTTTACAAAGAAAAATTGATGTATTGTTAGAAAATCAAATAAACTTAATAGACATATACGTATGTTTTCTTTACTTTCCATGTTTAAAGTAACTTTAACTTCATTGATGATACATTCTTATACATCTATAAAGTTTACTATGGTCCATTATGTAGCTCAATATTTGTATAGTTCAAAATATTTTTAGAAAATCGATTCAAACACACACACACACACACACATACATGTTCCTTGACTATGTGTAAGGAAGCATATTGTATGCTAATCAGCATACAACATTCTTGTTTACCTGCATATAACACACTCTTTACACACACACTTTCTTTTGTCGACCTATACATGCACACACAAACACATACCCAAAATCACACACACAAAAAATCAGGCAGCAAAACTTGTATGAAATCTTGAAAAGATTAATGCATTTTCCTTGGTTGCATGTAGAGAAGCATATAGAGTAGTACCTAATTTTGAGTTGGGGGTCTTCGTGTAAGGTGAGGTGGTAGTTTAGAAGTTTTTAGTGGTCTCTTAGCTTGCCATAATTTCTTCCTCGGTTGAGATTAAGAATCTCTAGCTAGATTCTCATGCGGGTTGAACCCTTTATTTGCATTTTTTGTCTAGCATTCTGTGTTGCGCCCCTCAGTGGTTTCACCTTCTATTTCATGGGAGTGGTCTCAATCTCCTCATCAAAGCAAGAGCTAGTTCACTTGGTTACCCCACTCTTCATGGCTATCCCCGTACTTCACTTCCCTCCCTTCCTCATTACACCACCACTACTCTATACCATCACCTTGTCAAAGACACAATACTCATAAGTCATAAAGTACAAATGGAATTTTCAATGAAAAAATATATATTCTGGAATATCATTTGTGCTATCAAGGTATGCTATGTGACACATGTTAGTCGGCAGAAAAGTTGTGTCACCTTAACATGCTTACACCCCTCAACATTTAGCTCCTCCCCAACTTGCTAGGTCTTGATTATTTCAAGGATAGATATGTGGTGGAGCATTGAATCTAACACATTAAAATCCTCACAAATCAACCTCAGAAGCACCCAACCCACTCTCTGGTATCAAGAGCTCTATTCATGTGGGTTATTGACATTCTATGAAGTTTTCTTCCCTTCACAATTTCACTTTCATTTAGTTTAATCACAAAAATAGCTTCACCTCAGTTGTTGACGATCATAGAATTTTATCATCGCTCTTTGCAAAGGCCTTATGTCAAAGAACAAATTGTTGAGACAATTAAACATGAGCCTTTCTTCTTACCATGATATATTGCGTTGATGTGAAAAGGAATTCGAAGCATCTCCATGACTCTGGAATTAATTTCAAGTTCTACCTCCTAAATAACTAATGGCTTTGGTAGCAAGGAGCCCTTCACTCTTGAGTCCTTCATCATATTGAATAGTTGCTGGTAACCTACACTACCGATTCCAACTTTGTCTGTAGTCCCTTGAACGTCATCCTTGTCAAAGGTAGAACTCTATAAGAATCTATCAATTCATTTCTTCCTAGGCATCTTGAACCTTCTCTCATCCAATAGGCTCCTGGCAAGAATAAGTGGAATCACTTCACAAAATTATTGTGATGCACCTCTCATGTTTCCTTGTGAATAATGTGGTTGAACTAAGGACCTAAGGTGAACACAAACAAAGACTATATTATAGCACCCAAAGATGCCAATTCGCAAAACAAAGACACCAACTTGAAAAAATAAAATAGTCATTCCTCATTAGTCTGATTCTTTTGCTGCAACCTTCACCTTGTCACTTGAGACTCTCAATATTGTTTAACTTCCTTTGTCTTTTTCTAATCCCAAGCTCTCTCTTCTCCCTCTTTGTTGTATTCACTAATAATTATAGGTTCATTATCTTCTCCTTGCTTTCTTAAATTTGATGGTTAAGATCTATTGCAACAAACAATTTTCCAACTTAAGGATGTCCCTCTATACTTGCAAGGCTTTCCATCCCTTACAAGCCTCATCAATGAAGAGCAATTGAAGAATGGTGGGATGCCTTTGGTGATGGGGTCTATGGGATACAACCTACCATTTGTCCATAGCTCAATTTGTTTCTTTCCTCTAATCTTTTTGCCTCAATGGCAGAAGGACAAGTTTTGAAAATCTTATCTTTTAAAAGGGAGGAGTATTCATATTCCAACTCAATATGGAGATGTTAGATACCTCTCCTAGTAGGATTCATGGGTGCAATACCAAGGTCAAAGCTTGGATATGGGGAAGAAGATAATGGGGTTGGATATGGTGAAATGCAAGGTTCTTGACACAATTGAGCAAGGAAAATTTTGAAATTTGGTCCAAAAGAGAAAATTAATGCTTTCGGAGAGAGAATTTGTAGCAAAGGACCTCTTCCCAAGACATTTGAAAGCAACTTCCTGTGGGGCCTTGAAAAGTGACATCTCATGGAAATGGTAAAAAGGTAGAGATTTTTCTCAAATTTTAGGATTTGAAATTTGTTCCCTATATTTTCAAAAATAAACAATATTTCGTCTCTCTATCATTTCTTACAAGGCACAAAAATGGCATGAAACTTCCCCTAATGATGGTAGAGGATTCTCTACAACTGTTGTCTGGTACCTATTTGCAACCAATAAAGTACCTAAGCATGCAATTGAGCACCAAATATGAAGCTCAATTGAATAGCAAAAGCCACATATAGCTCTAAAAGTGTTGTACAATACCAATTTTGGTATTATTTTGCATGCAATCATTCTATACAATACCTAAAGAATGAAGGACTGGTACGTAATCAATTATATAATGTTCGTTTTGGTAATGATTTGCATGACAACGAAAGTTTAGAGTACTATTTAATGGTTGCAAAGGTACCTATTGGAACCTTTCATAGTACAAATGACTATAATACTACAACAAGTTTGGTCCTTTAGTGTACCATTTATAATATGCATGACTTGCAATAACAACTTTGGCAGTCCCATCTTAGATATAAATCAACTTGGACACTAAATAGTACCAAATTGGTACTATATATACTAGTTTGGCACTTAATACTACCTAATTGTCACTTTATAGTAGTTTGACACCAAAGAGAGATTTTAAAGTACCATATATGTGCTTGCTAGTACCAAACTTATGATTTGAATGCTATTATGGTACTGCCTACCACCAAGTTTGGTATTATTCTTAGTGCGTCTATCACTAAGATCCTCAGGTGCTAAAAACAAACTTTGTTCATAATTTGAGAGTGTGGTATACTTGCTACTGTGTATATCATGTCCAAATGATATATTTCAAAGAGGCATGTGGTGTAACCAAGTTAACATTTTTCTTGGATGAGATTATGGTTAGTAGGGAGTTGACTATGAAGGCTTTTAAGGACATTGAAACTTGATAAGTTGATGCCATTGATATTGAGAAGAAGAGAATGCAAAGTGGTGCTTTTATTCACCTCTTTTCATATTATCTCAAAAGATTCATTAAGCATAACTTTGTCTTTAGGTGGCAGGCCCAACGGTTCAAAGACTACTTGCATTGGTGGTCAACCTAGGTAACCATATTGGTGCACATCGCTTACGCAAGAAACTCATTATGTGTTATTGAGAAGACACTACATTTTTACACTTCATATGTCAAGCTCCATACATGTTGTTTGCTCAACATTGTTTTTTGCTTCATGTAAGTGACTTAGACAACACCAACATCACTTCTAATATCATTTGGTTTGGTCAAATGGGATCACTTCATAAATTAGGCCACAAAGACCTTTCTATTTTGGGGCAAGGTACTATCATTTGATCAGCTTGCACATGATACATACTTTCTTTGCTTTGGGACATGGAAAAGGAGAGCATGATAGTGTAGGAACGAGAAACCTCACTCATGAGAAATTGAAACCAAATGGTTGGCCTACGAAGTGTACAATTGATATGGTTAACTTTCTTAGTGAAACATTATAGTTGGATAACAATAATATCAATGGCCTCTTTGTAGAATCAAAGCAAAAATATTAATTACCATTGGACATTCTTTCATCATTCTCATGGTTCAACTCTAGGACACTACTGTAAATTGTCATCCGTCAATGTGGGATAGTTTCGGGCAATGTCCTAAAAGGTTCATTTTATGAAAATGATGCTAAGGATATTTATAGTTTAGCAGTTTCAAGAAAGATGAGATTAATTTTTGAAGGACGTTCCCTTCATTTTGTGAATACATTCCCCAACTCAAATTCATTTTTTGACAACACATTATGAAAAAGAGTTTCAATTTACCATGAACTAGAAGAATCCAATTAACAATTGCTTTAAAAAATTCATAATCAGACAAAGAATTATATTTCTATGAGGATAAAATAACATATAGACCCTTCACGTCTATATCCCACAATGGCAAACCATTATAGAACTTACTGAATTGTATGCAGAGAAGGAGACATACACATTTCCATCCCTACAATTCTCATGCTCAAGGGAGACATGTTGGGTATCAAAAGCACACTTGTAAGTTTTTGTAGCAAATTATCTTTGATTTTGTAAAATCCCACCTATATATCTGTTTTAGACAAATATTGATCACTAAGATTTAGCAACCTCATAATCAAACACCGATCATTTACATCACAATGAATTTGATGCAATTCATCTCAAGCATGAGAAAGGGAGAAATCCCATGGAAATAATCTCATGAGTTTACATTACTAATGAAAACAACTAGAGTCACAACACTCCATGCGCTTGACAACCCATCTCCCCAAATCCTATGCAATACAACCCAAGTCTATTTACTTCTTTGTGCACCCAAAAAGTTGGTTGTTAACCATGCAGCTTCAATGTTTGGAAAAAGTGTGCCTCGGCTTAGCCTTGAAAAAACAAAATAAACCGTTGAAGGGAGGGGGGAAAGGAGCAAAACCGCTTGGAAAATTCAAGTAATTAGAGTTAAATTGAAAAAAAGCCACTTATTTTGAGAAATTTCCTTCTTGAATCTACCATAAAGGAAATATTGTATGTTTGTGAAATTGATTTTTTCTAAACACTGGTGATGCTCTACATTTAGGACACACTCCTTAACCATTCCACATTGGAACCAAATCCATTAAGATATAGTCCCAATTATGGTGCCCATATGCTCTTCTCATTCCATTTAATTTCAAGCTCAATCTAGAAAGGACCCTTAGGCATTCCGCATTGGTGCGGAGGCTAATACGGCAGGGTCCCAATAGTTCTCCATTTGATATGCTTGTCATCCTACATTGTCAAACTTCTCAATCCATTGCATTTCCTATCCATCTGGACAAGGCCATTGAGCATACCGTGCCGATGCGGAACCAATTATTGCATGATCCCAATTGTGCTCCATTTGATGTGCTTGTCATCCCACATTGTCAAAATTCTCAATCCATTTCATTTCCTATCTATCTGGACAAGTCCATTGAGCATATTGTCTCAACGTGGAACCAGCTATGGCATGATCCCATTTTAGGGAAAAGAGCTAAATATTTCACAGTAAATTAAAATAGAACTAATAATTTCCCAATCAAAATCACATATGTTTTTTTATCTACCACACCTAGGCCTTTTTTCATGCTTTGACATGCTCAGTACCTCTGCAGTATCCAAACAAAAAGAGCATTAAAGTGCGTGAGCTAATTCCACCAAGCCAAGCTACTACTGGGTTCGCTACACATCTGTTGTTGGTATTCTTATTCAATGTTTGACTATAGAAAATATGGGACTGTACCCTAAACTGTACCGCATCAACGCGGGAGAAGTTAGGGAAGTGTCCCATGAAAGATGCACAGACGCGGTATCGAGTAGGGCCAAGTCCTACTTGATGCTTAGTTTACTTCTCTGCTCCAAAGGCACTGCTAATTTGGTTTGTTTAATTGATGAATTTATGAATGGAGACACTTTCCTTAGACCATACCCTCCTATTCTAAATTTGAACATTGGCGTTGTGTTGTATGCATGCTTTCACTTATTTGTTTAATACAAAATGTTGATTTAGATAGCACGTTTTTTGCCCTTAAACCTCACACGCCGGCGCGGTACTAGTTAGGGGTAGGTCCCGACGTTATTATAGGGGCAAGAACTTTGCATGCATTTTGGCTTCGTGTCTCTAGCCCTTATGGTCCCATGCCAACGCGGTATGGACTAGCACCAAGCAGGTTACACAAGGAGTAGCTGCTTCAGCTCCCCTAAAACCCGTCCTTCAGACTCACCCCATTTGGAGCTGCTGCAGCTTGCGGCCCGAATGAGAGAGACTGAGAGAGGGAGAGCATGCTTAATACAAAATGTTAATTTTGATATGTTTTTTGCTCTTAACCCTCTCGCGCCGGCGCGGTACTAGTTAGGGGCAGGTCCCGGTGTTATTAAAGAGAGAGAATGAGATAGACGGGGAGCTGTGCCCACCTTTGTAACTTGTTTTTCATAGCTTTTCCCTGCAAGAAATTTCTTTTGCTTGCCATCCCTAGACTAGTACAATCTCAACCAAGTTTTTTTCTGCTTTTCTGATCTCACGTTGCCCCCCCCCCCCCCAGGGTATATGTCACTCAGCTGTACTGATAGGAAATCTGGACCGAGCCGAGCCGAGGGGAAGCTAAGATGCTCACTGTTCCCTACTCTGCATGCCTTACAGTTTTCCACCTCCAAGACTCTGAGCTGGCCGGGCATGTGATCATTGCGACCTTCTGCATAAACATTTTAATCCAAGATCTGGCCCTAAAGGTCCCCTATCGGCACGGTATAGTGTAGGACCATGTCCTTGTTGGATTAATGATGCAAAAAGAAAAAACCTCATGGCGGAGCATGCATCTTCTCGGCAGATACTAGCACCATTTGTTCCCTATAGCGCCTTGACATGCCCCTAACTGGTACCACGTCGGCGTGGGAGGGTAAAGGACAGAAAACTTGCTCTCATGCGTAATATGAAAATTAATGTTGTGTATTAAACACATTATGAAAATTAATGTCATCTATTGAAAAAATTAGATGTTTTGGCATGTTTCAAGAAATTTACACTGTTTTTTGCCAATTAGAGATGATGTATGTCCTTTTCTCCATGCTCTCAACCGGCATTTTTAAATTATCTCTGTCTTCAAAAGGCCAAAATGACCTATGAGATTGAAGTGATACAATCTTGGTCGATCTAATACAATGTCTGGTAAAGCAAAAAAACTAAATCATCATCATCATCAATGCCCGAGGATGTCTAGCATCAAGGGTTGTTCGAAAAGGTATTGGACCACCGGCTGTCGAAGAGCATCATCAATGTCCACCTCTATAAATAAATGTATTGGACATCTCCCATGTCATGCTAGAATAGCCCTAAGCCTTTGATCGAGCCTCCATCGGTGGCTGGTCACCCTCGACATCTAGCTCTCTTGAGCTCATTGGCTCTGTCTACACCTATATCTTTGGTATAGATAGCCTTTGAAGTTTGATGTGAAGCTTGCTCATCTGATTGCCAAGTCCTTGCTCTAAAGAAGTCAATGATTGACCTCTATGAATGTCTCTCATTATCTAATCTCCTCAAGAAACTCTTCCTGTGTATACATAGCTCTAGAAAAAACAACGTGAGGCATCTCTGATCCTCATATCTCATGACTCTAGCCAACAATTTCAAGCGCTCTCTAAAAAGACAATGAAAGTGGCCTTGTATCTCATAGTAGACTAGACAATGACAAATGTGACGTAACTTTGTCTCTGGGTCTATATGACACAACCGGCAAGTCCTGGTCTCTGATGGTACTCTCCTAAATCTACCTGTCTCAATCTCTAATTGATGCGATTATGTGTGCATCTAACCAATAGCCCATTTTATCTCATAGGATAAATGAGTGTCCATATCTAGTCCAGTCTGATCACATATTCATCCTTTTTTAGTTGGAAAAGATGTTCTCTATAAAAAGCCATCTTTGTGCCCAAGTCTTGTGCCTGTTGTGTCCAAGTGCTCCTTGTATCTAGCTAAATCAAATCCTGATGTATGAGTCTAGTGATCTTTGTTCATGTGGGAGATAGAGAGAGTGCATCCACACACACACACACACACACACACACACACACACACACACACACACACACACACACACACACACACACACACACACACACACACACACACACACACACACACACACACACACACACACACACACACACACACAGTTCAAAGAATATTTGATTTATTTCATTACCCTGCAAGTTTTAAAACATGGTTTTCTCATGCATGTCTTCTCACGTGCACGCCCAATGAATGTACAACTATGACCTCTTTAGCTAGCATGACGACAGGAGATGCTCATCTTGGAAGCCGTAAGCCACAAGTTTAATTCTCCAATAGTGGCAAGATATGTGGACCCATTAAATTAAAATGCCAATTGCCAAAGGTTTTGTGTCATTCTTCTCATATGTACAAGCATGGCCAATGTAGTTGGCATGGTGACATGAGGTGCTCATCTTGGAATCGGTAAGCCACAAATTCAATTCTCCAAGAGTGACAAAAAATATGGGCCAATTAAATAGAAGTGCCAATTGCCAAAGTTTTTGTTGACATAGACTAGAGTTGTTACTGTCACTACACTTGTTTAAATTGTACCACATAGCAAGCACAATGCTTCTACCTCTCTGAGTCTCTGACCAAAGAAGAAGGTGCCTCAAATGGCTTGGGCACTTAGACGCACAAAGTTTGGTAGAAAAATGACGTGTTTTGGTGTTCTTTTTGGAGAGAAAGTACGTTTTGGAAGGTTCATAAACAACAATTCAGATAATGTGCAAAATGGTGTTTTTGCACCATGTTTTTGGGGAAGGAGAAAATATCTAGCTATGGGTGTCAAACCAAGAGGAATTGTGGAGGGGTCCCTATGGTTTTACAAAAGTATCAACACTCATGCTTTAAATATTGATGAGATGATTATTGGACCCCATGGGCCAAACCCAAGGATGTATGTTTTGGAAGAGGAAACCTCCCTGCTTTCATGGGAAGTTGAGATGTTGCAAAAAAATGGATTTGTGCTACAAGGCGATAATTTGACAGCACAGATTAACAACTATTGGGCAATGTGGAGCACAACCTAGCTGGAAATATGGAAAGCATTCTAGATGGATTTCAAAATTAACCAAAGACTTCAATGGGAGGATCACATTGGGTCGAAGGATGCATGCAAAATTAGTGAGAGAGGTTATTTTGGTGCCTAATGTGTTGCATGTTTTTAATGTTAGCACTCGAGGATCTTGTTAAAAGGGGGTGACACATGCTATGACCATTGCAAACTTCCCTCGATGTACTTATGAGGATTTCCCAAAAAAGACAATCAATGCCTCACATGTGTGCCTTGCAAACACATGAATTTGTGTATTTCTGTGTCCTTGGGTTGAACTTTATAGCTCATGATGTTATGCATTAGGCTACACTAACAAAAGTGGATTTGTTTTAGGAATTGTGGGGCTAGAGTTTCAGCATAGCATAAATCTACAAGCTAAGGTTTAGGGTCCAATTTAGATTGGCCATTTTTTGGATTCCTTGCAATCGCCATTGGAGGAGGGGTGCCTAGAGTTTTGATAGATTTGCTATTTTAATCAAATACAAATTTATATTGTAGCAGCAATCACCTTCATGTGCTCTAGTTTTCAATCCTCTACGGATTGACCATTTGGTTGGACTGTCTGCACTTGACAGTATGGCAAGGCTAAATAAAAAAAAGCAATTTGTGTAACAATTCTCTTTACTTTCGCTCGAAAAAATGACATGCATAGTTTCTTTTGCTCGGTGTATGGATTTCCTCCTCCCAAAGTTGCAAGTGGGACCATGTGTATTTCTCTCAAATAGTATCAAATTTGGTATAATTTAGTCCCAAATTTCATCTTGCCATTTCCATAAGCGACCTATTTTTGCTAAGGTGTATACGGCACTGTACGTTGGTGTTTTATCCCACGACTAGCCAAAAATGCATTAAATTCATGAGACATATACTCCCCCCCTCAATTGGAGCGGGTTAGAGACATCGTTAGCCATAGCTAAAAATTGCTTGAAGCACATAGACACTTCGGACTTAGCTTTAATTGGATAAACCCATGCATGCATGGAGTAATCATCAATGAAATTCATGAAATAAAGGTAGTTTCCCAAGGACAAATTTTGCATGGGCCCACAAACATCACTATGCACAAGTTGCAACCTACCTGTAGCCCTTACTTGAACCATCCTTTGGAAACTTTGAATGTTGCATCTTATCCAAAATACAACGTTCAAAAACATGCTTCACAGGTAAGAGGCAACAAAGGAGCAACCATATCAGATTTTTGCAAATGCAGCAAACTGGCAAAATTCAAATGCCCAAAACATGCATGCCAAAGTTTTTCATCTGAAACAGCCTTTGAATTCACGATTGCATTGTCACAATTCTACCCACACGTTGGTGCAGCCAAAGTGTGTCAACCATAGAAGCTGGCATGGGCAGGTATTTGCAAGCTAGCAGAAGCATGGCAAAGGGTAGAGCAACTATGAAGATCATGGGCTGACAGATAGCAGGGGATATGTATGGCTGATGAGATTTATAAGCCAAGAAAGGCTCCATAATGGGCTTATTTGGGTAGCAAATGAGGAGGTTCAAGGTGCAAAACGCTGGGCAGTAGAGGATGTGAAAAGAGGCAGAAGAGCACTCAAGCTTTACTGTTTGCTCATTGCATGAGCGCTCATCTGGGGCGAGGGTATAGTTAAAATTTTTGGCGGGGATACTGCCTCTAAACTTAGTATGCTCACCTCCACAAGGGTGACAACTTCACTTATGTGCATGATTACAACCGAGATTGCGGTTGGTAGATCGTACTGCATGGGAATCTGAGCCTGTTTATTACTCCCAAAATGGTTGTCCTTGTGAGCACAACCCATGTGCCTTTTTTGAGACCGTTTAGCGTCAGACGCCGATCACCGTTGCAGTCGCCATCTCCATCTCCAAGTAGAAAAAACAGAACGCCCTTGCCTTCGCCTTTTCTGTGCTCTTTCCCTTGCCACCTCTCGTGATCCTACGTTGAGCGACCTCCACTGGTTTGAGTCCTTTGCTGCCGTATCGCCATCGCCCTTGCCTTTGCCTTTTTGTCCTCTTCCCCCTAGCCACCTTCTAGTTCTTGCTCTCAGGGACCTGCGATATCACCATCCAACTGGGTGCCATTGGATATTGGAGAGACAGGTTCTCTCTCTCTATCTATCTCTCTCTCTCTCTCTCTCTCTCTCTCTCTCTCTCTCTCTCCCCCCCCCCCCCCCCCCCCCCCCTGCTTGTGTGTTGTTAACTGTGTGTGCACTGAAGCCACTACGTTACGGGGTTATGTCACCAGGGGAACAACACTCCAAGGGCCAAGAGTGTTCGTTAGGGTAAGATTAGAAGTCTCGCAACCTCAAGATTGGCATAGTTACAAATCGTACATATTAGTTGAGATTCTCCATGCAAAGTTGTGAGGTTTAAGGCCTGGTTGGAATAATTACTTCTTATGTGACCGTGCTTGAGTTGTTATTCAATGCTATGTTTTTGGAATAGTCAGCGAGTAGGCCTATATATCTTTTATTGATAACATTAAATGCTCTGTTCCAATCCACCTGTTCTAAATTGATGTGGGTACAGTGTTAATTCAACTTGGGCCAGAACCAAGCAAATAGGGCCCTTCGAAAATTCTTGGGACCCCTATTCGCCTGGTTCTGACTCTAGTAACGTCACCTATTATGACATTAGCGCACGGGACAGAACCAAGCAAATAGAGACCTTGAGGGATACTCAAGGCCCAATATTCGCTTGGTTATGACACCAAAGACATACCAATTTTGAATAGTAATTTGGCTTGCTTTTCATTTCAGACATGGGGATCATAGTCCTGGAGATAGATGATGTGGGCGAGGATACAGAGAATTTACTGATAACATTAAATGCTTTGTTCCAATTCACCTATTCCGAATGGACGTCGGTACAACGTGAATTCAACTTGGGTCAGAACCAAGCAAATAGGGCCCTTTGGAGATTCTTGGGGCCCCTAATCGCATGGTTGTGACTCTAGCCACATCACCTATTATGACGTTAGCGCACAAGACAGAACCAAGCAAATAAAGACCTTGAGGGATACTCCAAGCCCAATATTTACTTGGTTATGACACCAAATACATACCAATTTTGAATAGTAGTTTTGGCTTGCTTTTTCTTTTAGACATGGGGATCATAGTCTTGGAGACAAACGATGTGGGCGAGGATACAGAGCATTTACTGATAACATTAACTGCTCTGTTCCAATCCACCTGTTCCGAATGGACGTGGGTACAACATAAATTTAACTTGGGTCAAAACCAAGCGAATAGGGCCCTTCGGAGATTCTTGGGGCCCCTATTTGCATGGTTTTGACTCTAGTCACGTCACCTATTATGACGTTAGCGCACGGGATAGAACCAAGTGAATAGAGACCTTGAGGGATACTCCAGGCTCAATATTCGCTTGGTTATGACACCAAATATAGACCAACTTTGAATAGTAGTTTTGGCTTGCTTTTTCTTTCAGACATGGGGATCATAGTCCTAGAGACAGATGATGTGGGTGAGGATACATGTGAAGAAAAACTATTCACATTCTTATACAATGCTCGTGCTCATCACCGTGAACCAAAACTATCAGGAATTTTTACTGCAGAGTTTTCTATACAGAGGATCATAGATTTCTCATTTGAGTACCTACAGACCCATTTGCAACAGTATGAGGCAGTCATTTGTGACAATTCCATGACAATTGATGGCATGAGATATGTGCACCCAACTGACCTTGACCCTGATAAGAGTGCGGCAAGGAGACTGAATCGTTGTCTAGAAAAGTGTCCCTCCAATGCACTGCTTTTACAAGATAGGTGTATGAAGCACTTAAAAAGGTGACGCTTAATGGAATTCAACCACGGGTTTGTCTGTTACTTGTACTTGTAGACGGATTGTGAGTCAGAGACTTCCCAATCATCAACTTTTGGTAGTTGTCCATTGGCGCCGGAGGAAGAGATAAAGGATGTGGAGGTGCAGTTTGACCCAAAAGAAGAGTGGGTAGAGGTATTAAAGAAAACATTTGATGCGGACTTAACTCTTGTTTCTCTTGCAAATGCAGCATTAGGGTGCAAGCAAGAAAGCCCAAATAAGGAAGTGAATTTGCCTCTGAATTGTGCTCCCAGCTTTGCTATGGCGAGCGACACCCACTACGTTCTGCTCATCACAGATATTATGCATGAGCTGAATATAGGGGAGGACTATTGCCTAGCTGCATTTGCAAATTTTTGTGAGGCAGACATGGGATTTGTGGATGGTGATGGAGTGGACCAACATCTTTTTGCTGACACAGATGTCCATGACTCACAGTTCACTTCAGGGTGGCAACTGATCAAAGATACATTCAATGAAGCGAAGTCCGGAGAAGCCAAGTTGGGCGGACAAGGTATTCCATGCAATTGTTTCTAAAAGAGAAGTGGACCTAATATGTGCAATTCAAAGAAAATACTAATGCAAGCTCAAAGTGGATTGCACGACCTGGAGAGCTCACACTTTTTTTCTTTTTTTGGGTTTAGTTCCCCCTTTTGCTAATGTAGGCTTTTGGGCCATTGTGAGCTTTTATGTTGTTAAATTTTTTGTTGAGGTTCGTGCCGACAAGGAATTGATTGTACATGGTTGTATATGCAAGAAGGCTATTCACTGTTGTCTCTGGGCATCATTCCCTCTCCTCTTCTTTGCTTATGTGTGTGTGGTTCCGGGTGTGTGTCGGCGTGTGTGCCCCCCCAA
The DNA here is from genome assembly GCF_014529385.1 of Adiantum capillus-veneris. Taxonomy (NCBI): domain Eukaryota; kingdom Viridiplantae; phylum Streptophyta; class Polypodiopsida; order Polypodiales; family Pteridaceae; genus Adiantum; species Adiantum capillus-veneris. The sequence goes on from NC_140945.1 coordinate 81,720,535, forward strand.
GGTTTGTCGTGAAAAGGGAGATAGAGAGAGGTTGTGTGCATGTGGAAGGCTGTGAATTGAGCAGAGTAGAGTGGTCAGGTCTATTTGGTACATTGCAAGACGTGTGTGCATATAGTCGTGTGCAGGCAATGGTTTGCTTGCAGGTAGTGTCGAGTTTTGAAGGTGAGCTCTAGTGGATTGGGGGGTTGTGTATACCATGGGCTATAGTGAGGCATTGTGTTTTGTGCTGGGTGTGTTCCCCTTTCCCCCTCTCCATATTTTGGTGGCCCCACTGAGGGGCTGTTTGATGCTCCGGTTTGAAGTTTAAAGCGGTGTTTTTTAGCCGACAAAGCGATTGGCTGATGGTCGAAGTGTTCAATGGTCGAATATGAAGCTGGCACAGATGGTGGAGCCAGGTTTTGGCCCCATATTATGGGCGTTGAAGATCCCAAGGATTGGTGAGTAGATTTTGAGTTATGGCTGTTGTGGATGCATATGTTGACGGATGCAAAAAAACTACAGACGATGCCGCTGTTGATGAGAGGATGAGTCAAGGTTTGATTCGATAGTTTAAAGAGTAATGATTGGGGATCATGGTAGAGGTTGCAAAGTCAGTTTTGGAGTGGTTTTGAGAGGTGATTATTGCAGAGGAAGCTGGTGCAAAGCTGAAGGCAGTACGCCAAGATGTGAGTAAGGATTTCTCTATTTTCATTGAGCAGTTTGAAGCCTGTTGGAAGCAGTAAGAGGTTGCTACTAGGGTAAAAAGCAATCAATATTTGAAGCTGTCAAAGCTGCTAGAGTGCTTACATCCAAGGATTAGAGAAAAGGTGGAAGATGTTGTGGATACCTATGAAGACATGGTCTATCTAGCCAAGATGAAGAGCAGAAAGGTGGAGCGGAAGCTGGAATTGGGCTACACCGAGAATTGATCAATCGAGGTATTTGCGAGCATACTCCTCAGTTTTGAAGCTTTCACCCATGGTTGAACCGGCAGATTATGTGCCAGTTGCGGAGGTAGCAAAGTGTTCTTTGGTCCCCGACCAAAGGTGGGTTCCAATTGTTCGAAGTGCAAAGCCTATTGAGGTAAGGCCTATGGTTGGTTATGTTCCATGGAGATTTTCGGTTTGTGATGTGCATGTGCCGAGGGTGGATGAGCTTGTTGATAACGAGAAGCTCCATGTTGAAGTGAACCAGGAGACAAAAGTGGTAACAGATGTTGAGGTTCTAGTATGGATTAAGGAGATAAAGCCTGTTCTTGTGGAAAGTTTGCATGAAAAGGTAGCAGAATGCAATCAAGATGCAGATATCGAGGGTTCAAAAGCCGGTGGAGAAAGTGAGCAAAGCCATGAAGATGGTCAAGCTTTTGTGGAGCAGCAAGCGGAGACGGAGTCTAACGAAGCTAAGCTGGTAAAGGTAAAGCTACCTTATTATGTGTTTGATGATATCGTAGTAGCCCATGTGCAAGAAGAGCAAGAAGAAACAGATCAGGCCAATGTGCAGGATGAAGAACAAGTGGAGTAGTCTAGGCCTTCAAATGATGGTATGCAGGTAAAACTGGTGTGTAGTAGATAGTTTGTAGAGGTATGCTTGGAGTGTTGAAGGTAGGCTACGGGCAATCTACACATATGATGGGTTATGTGCTGGGGTACGGCACTATGGTGCACGACGGTTTTGGATGAGGTGGTGGCGCGCTGGCGTGGTGGTGAACTGTGGCCGACGGCCGGTGGCGCTGTAGTGAGCTGACTTGATGACGTGGTGCTTGCAAGGGCCACTTCCTGCGCCCACATGGGCCCATAATTTTTGAAGTCAAGGTTCCCCCCCCCCCCCCCCCCCCCACTAGTGATTCGCTTGTGCATAGGGAGGGGTCCTGCGGCAACAATGACAGAGGTGAGAGAGAGAGAGAGACAGTCCTAGGAGGTGTTCCATGGAGCACAAGAGAAAGGATACAAAGCCTGTCAAGGGGCAAACCACAAGAGAAAGAGAGAGGGAGGAAGTTCAAGAGTGTTCAAAGATATGCCAAAGGGCAAGCTCAAGAGGTGAGCGGGCGGCCAAGTCGGGTGGACAAGGTGTTCCATGCAATTGTTTCTAAAAGAGAAGTGGACCTAATATGTGCAATGCAAGGAAAATACTAATGCAAGCTCAAAATGGACTGCACGAGCTGGAGACCTCACACTTTTTTCCTTTTTTTGGGTTCAATTCCCCCTATTGCCAATGTAGGCTTTTGGGCCATTGTGAACCGGCTATTCACTACTGTCTCTGGGCGTCCTTCCCCCTCCTCTTCTCTGCTTGTGTGCGTGTGTTTTTGAGCGTGTGTCACGTGTGTGCCCCCTCGAAGTTTGTCGTGCAAAGGGATATAGAGAGAGGTTCTGTGCGTGTGGAAGGTTGTGAATTGAGCAGAGCGGAGTGGTCGGGTCTGTTTGGTGCATTGCAAGAGTCGTTGTGTGTATAGTAGTGTGCAGGTGGTGGTTTGCTTGCGGGTAGTGTCAAGTTTTAAAGGTTAACTCTAGTAGATTGGTGTGTTGTGTATACCCTGGGCTATAGTGAGGCATTACAACACAAAATAACAAATGTAACAAATTCATCCCCAAAACTAAGATCATGAACTATATATTTTTCATCCACAAATTTGACAACAAGACCAAGTCTAGCAAGTGTGGAAACTGAAAAAAGGTTCTTCTTGATCCCAGGTACATAAAATGCATCAATAAGTGTGAAAGAACTTCCATTTGCAGCAGTCAACACAATCTTTCCAACTCCCTTGACCAAGTCTAGCTAGTGTGGAAACAGAAAAAAGGTTCTTCTTGATCCCATGTACATAAAATGCATCAACAAGTGTAAAAGAACTGCCAATTGCAGCAGTCATCACAATCTTTCCAACTCCCTTGACCAGATAAGAAGCATTGTTGGCATAAGTGATTCGAATTCTCATGAGGACATCCTTGAGAGAGGTAAACAAGTCATGATGAGGGGTAATGTGCTTTGTAGCACCACTTTCAAAGTGCCTTACATGAGCATATGTAGCAACTGACATACATGCATCATGGACAAAAGGATCATAACTGCACTCTGCACTAAATGTTCATTTTGCATCTACATTAGCATCACAATCTCCTTTCACAAAAGACTCTACAATAGCTATACTTGTAGTGGAACCAACCTCTTTTGCCTTCAACTTAGGGTGATGCTTAATCAAGTGGTCATTATTTACAATAATGGCAATGCATTTTCTATTTGCCCCTTTCACCAAAATTCCCACACAAAGTGCTGCCAGCAGAATCATTAGAAACACGTGATTTACCACTTATAGAAGAACCATGAGAAGTGACTACATTGTTGTTACCACGTTTCCTCTAAACAACAATAAAGGCATGTTAACCTGCATGCTGTTTAGCCCTATTTTTTCTTGAAGTGACTCTTGAAATATCAATATTCATAATGCATCAAACTTGACAACTTCTAGATGTCCTTGGGTCATAAGTCTCCAAGTACTAGCAAAAGTCTAGTAAGAATCTAGCAAAGCATCAAGAACTGTATGCACAAGAAAATTGTCAGAAATGACTTCACTTGTAGAAATAAGTTGCCCATTAATATCCTTGATATCAGTAAGGAAAGTGTCCATTTTATCTTCCTCATGCATAATCTTTGACTCCAGCTCTTTACGTAGCAATGCAATGTTAACCTCATTGTGACTTGCATAAAGACCACCAGCCAGAATATCCCAAGCCTGTTTTGCATATTTAGCTAAATGAATGTGAGGAGTAATAGTGCACTTCACATAAAACAAAATCAATGCTTGAGCTTATGCATTTCTAACATCCCAACGAGCCTACTCAGCCATAGGCAAAATAGCTCTATTAGCAGCAACCCTGCCACCAAATCCTACAATATCCTCAACATCACCTGTATCCTCAGAACCAGGGCATACATCAATGCCCTGTACAACATTACAAATGGATTTTGACACAAGAACATGTTGCATCATGTAATCCCACATTGGGTAATTGTCCCCATCCAATTTATCCTCATCAGCAAACATCTTGAACACATTTGTGCTGTTGTCAGCCATGGGGAATGTCTGCATCTGATGTGAAAACTCTCCAAAAGAAGGAGAAATAAAGCGGGAATAACATGGGGTATATAGCACAACCCAAAGAAGACTATAAAGGACCTGTTATGCAAAAAATGGCACTGACAAAAATTTTGCACAAAATGACAATTGCCTACACTACCTGTAGTGGCAAACTGAGGTTGAAATGAGCCCAAATGGAAATCTGAGCTAACTAAGCTCCATGAATTCCCAAGAGTATTTCTCAACGTGTTGATGCTCACCAAAGCTCACTAAAATCTAAAAAAGTGCTCGCAATGTTGTGGCAACTAAGCCTGGGAGGACGCAACCTGCTATGATACCAATTGTTGGAAATAGGGTTGCAGGGAAACACACATAGCTTGGAGAAAAGGAAGAAGCTCAAGGCACGCAATAGAGAGTATGTATTGCTTAGTGCACAATGAAAGATAAGATAGCCCTAGAGTGATGGGCGTATATACAATGCACTAGGGGGAAAACCTTCCAACAATAAGGTGAATAGATGAAAGATGAGGAGTGGGAGTTGCAACCCGCAGGGAAATCTCTAATCATTGACTCTTTGGCATGGCTACTTGGCTAGCGATCTTGTCCACTTCTTAATATAGTACAAGTTGTATACATCATCTTGGTGTAAAGGTTGACACTTTAGGGTAGATCGGGTTGACTCCAAACTATGCACATTTGATTATGGGTGTCATGGCTAAATATGAGTAAGCCGCTTGGACGACGATCATTAGATGCGGGTTTAGTTGTGGCAATCAAGAAAAGTTGAGGGTGGATTAAAGTGGGTTTGACATGGAAATATTTGATTTGCAATGGTTTAAGGTAAACATGGAGACTTGGGCTTTCTTAAGGTGGCCTCAAAGAAAAAATGGAGTGACCTTCAAGTCACAATCATTCTTCTTGAGCACCACAAACCAGTAAGACCATGTGATTTACTATAGCTAATCATTGGAATTTTCCACAAGTAATCTCATAAGCATCCATTTCTCTTTGCAGCTGATTTTCTATCCCAAGATTTTGGAACTCAGGTGGTGGTATGTCATTGAGGGTTTCCCATCAAGTACTTGAGTCTACTACATTCTTTTAATCGTAGAAAATGAATAGAAAAATGTAGACCTTCCATAAGGCACCATGGAAAAGTATTATTAAAGTAGAAGCTGTGAACAACACCATAGATCTCAACAGTAGAAGCTGTGAACAACATCATAGATCTCATCATGGCAGCAGCAAACGTAGAGTGTGAGACTATGGGAAGCCTGAATGCCAACTCTCCACCCAGTCGTAGCCTCTTATAGACTCCCCCTAGCTGCGTTCAAACTGGCCCGTCGCCTCTAGCCCTTGGCCCTGACATTAATCCCCCCTTGAAGAAGCATTTTTTTCCTCAAAAACAAAAGTTGGAAACATCTTCTTAAGAACACCAATGTTTTTCCAAGTGGTCCCTTCCTCAAGTCTAGCTTTCCACTTGACTAATGCTTCTCGACGGATATGATGACACGTGCATTGATCATGGTAGTCAAATATATGCTCAGGTTCATGCGAAAAAGTGGGAGGCTCAATGAAATCAACCAGAATCTATTGATCACTAATATTGTTGTCCTTATGTAAGCATTTACGTAAATGACTTACATATGAAGAACCGGACGAATACAAGAATGTGCAGGTAACGAGAATTTGTAATCCATATCACCAACTCGCTTGAGTATCTTAAAAAGGCCCACAATACATCGAAGATAACTTAGGTGTTGGCCCAATCTTCAGACCTTTTGAATTATCTGGAACACGTAAAAATACCTCTTCCCCTTCCATGAAGGTAGCTTGCCAATGCTTTTCATTAGCATACTTCTTATACCGATGCTATGCTTGTTAAACATTTCGACGAGTCAATCTCATCATTTCCATATGGTTGTGGAGGAAATCCTTGACTTGTTGAAGCTTTTCAGACGCCAACCCCATTGTAACTAGTGACCTCGGTTGAAAAATGTACATGAGCATGAAAGGACTAAACTAGTCATGACATGCTTAGAGTTTTTGTAAGACAGCTTGAGGATAGAAAGATAGTCTTCCCAATCCGATTGCTTCTTGCTAACTTATGCTCGTAGCATATCCTCTAGCACTTGGTTGACTCGTTCCTTCTGACCATTTGTTTCAAGATGATTAGTAGTACTTATGTTGAGTTGTGTACCCAATCATTGAAACACAGCCCTCCAAAAGTGACTGTTAAACTTGGGATCACAATCATTGTGGTGATGTTATTTGGCAAACCATACAATTGTTATAGATTGTCCACAAATAACTTGGCTAACTTTGGAGTCTTAACTCTGAATTTGGTTGGAATAAACTTGCAATTTTTAGTCAATCAATCTACGACCACCCATACTGAGTCATGACCTCATACAGTTGCTGGTAAATCCACAATGAAATCCATAGAGATGCTTTCCCACTTTCCATTTGGAATCTCAAATGGATGCAAGAGACCTCCTACCTTCATGGGCTCTGCTTTAATTACTTGACAATTTTGGCAGTCCAAGACATAGTCTTGGACATAGTCGTTGACGGCCAGTTTTCTAAACCGCGGCTGCAAGAACCAACCCCAATCGGGGAGGAGCACAATACCAAGAAAATGATAAAAAAATCTTTTTTTTTTTACATTCACCATTACCCCTTCTATGCTTGCAGGCGGTGGGCCGCCTCTTAGTTTGGCCACACCCCTCCATTATCACCAGAGGACGAGTTCTCTCTCTCTCCTGCTCAGCTCTGCCAACCCACTATCTCTCTCTCTTATCTTGCTCCTGTATCACCTAGCCCAATGGGTGCATAAGACGATCTTTCCCTCTCTTAGGGCTGACATGCATGGACAAAAGTTTCCCTCTCTCTCTTTCATTATTCATATTATCTCTCTCTCTCTTTCATTATTCACTCTCTCTCTCACCCCTCTAGTCCATGCTCCCTCTTTCTCTCTCAGGTGGGCCGCCTCCCAAACCCTCTCTCCCCTCTCACTCTCTCTCTCTCTCATTCCTCACCATTCACCCCATCCCTCACACACACACTCTCTCCCTCATCCCTTCCCTCAGCCCCTCGCTCTCCCCATCTCTCATTCTCTCTCTCTCCCTCCCTCTTTCTCACACTCTCTCTCGTTCTCTCGCCTTGGCAGCCCATGTGGGTGCAGCACATCTCTCTCTCTCTCTCTCTCTCTCTCTCTCTCTCTCTCTCTCTCTCTCTCTCTCTCTCTCACACACACACACACACACACACACACACACACCCCTTCACCCCGCAGCCTCACCCTCATTCACACCCTGGCCCGCCACCTCTCTCCCTTGTTCAGCCCCACCCTGTTGACTCTCTCTCTCCCCCCCACTTCTCGTTTCCTATCGGACGGGCAGCCCGAACCAACACATAGGCAAAATCACTCTCTCTCTCTCTCTCTCTCTCTCTCTCTCTCTCTCTCTCTCTCTCTCTCTCTCTCTCTCTCTCTCTCTCTCTCTCTCTCTCTCTCTCTCTCTCTCTCTCTCTCGTAGCACACCCATACGCACACACACACTTCCCCATTCCTCACCCACTCACCTCTTGTCAGCACCATCTCTCTCCTACATCTCTCCCTCTCTCTCGCGCTCTCTGCGTAAGCAACTCACGGGCGCACCCGTTTCCCCCTCTCTCTACCCGTTTCTCTACCTATACACACACACACCCCCTTACCTTGCCGACACACAAATGCGCACACACACTCACAAGCATCTCATCACTCACACAATTACATACACAAACACACGCGCATACGCACTTATGAGCGAAAACAAACCTATGCACTCATATTCAACGCACACATGCCTATACGCACACACATAAATGCACAATACTTGCATGTCATACGCACCCACAAAAACTAAAATACGAAGGAATTCGACATTGACACCCAACACCAAAGAAGAAGGACGGTCAAGTCGCGTAGTAGAAACACCGAATCAAGAACTGGTGCCAAAGGCATGCCCCAGCCGGCCCCAAAACTGGCGAATGTGCTACACCGATGCACCAGCAAGGCCCGCCATTCGCCGGCATCTTGTCCACGACGCATCTATGCAGTATATTATTCTTTTCCAGTTTCAAGCCAAAAACCTGTTTAAAAAAACCCATTGTAAATTGCCACCTCTCTCTAGGTGATGGTCACAAAGGCCCACCTAGAAGATATCATTTTTAAAATTCTCCTAAGACAAAGCAAGGGTCAACCATCTGGGACCCAACTCCTTGCTTTGTCTCTCCTGATTAGGGCCCTAACCTAATCAGATTACCCTAACCTAATGCAGCCTGCACCTATAAAAAGACACTGAGAGGTCACTATCGAGGGAGTCAATATTTTGGTAGCATTTTGGTGAGGGGATTGGAAACACTTGCATCAAGAGAGAGGGGATCTGTCCTGAATCTGCATCAAGCTCTGGCATAAGCATATCAAGAAATGACTCCACAATAGCCGACATCTCAGCATCCATGTGAGTCATCTCTGTCATCACCTCTGATGACTCATCCTGCTGTGACTCACTAGAGCTATCCCGCTCTACCTGTGCATCCGTAGACGCAACCTGCACAACAAGGTCACTGCTCTGCACTCCATGCAAAGCATCCTGCAACCCACAAGCAAAAGAGACTCGCTTGCTCTCTCGCTCTCTACCTGGCTGCATGATCACAGAGACAGCACCGTCTCTCGCGTGATCCACATGCAATGGGTAACCTGTACCACTCTTGGCACCTCTCGCAATCACTAGCGAACCCAAATGCATCACAAAATCTCGCTCTCGTAGCGAAATCTGACATCCACAATCTCTAAGCTGACCAATCGAGATCAAACTCACTGTCAAATCTGGTACATAGCGCACATGTCGTAACAAGTAAGATGCACCACTCGGTAATGACAGTCTCACATCTCCTGCACCTGCTATCGCATGCACCGATCCATCGGTCAAATGTACACTGCCAAGAATCCCGCTAGAATAGCTACAAAACCATGCACGATGCAGCGTGACATGAAACATAGCATCTGCGTCTAGCAACCACTGCGAAGGGAGTGCACTATCCACATGTATAGCATCTCGTGCATAGCTCGAGGTAAAAGTGACATCCCCGTCACTAGTATACTCCGACACTACATGTGCCTCAACTGTCAAAGCAACTGAGTCCATGGCATCACTACATACATCTCTGAGACTGCCATGTCTCCTACGATGTCGCATACGACGAAAACAACGCCGTCTAACGTGTCCAGAATACCAACATGTCACCTGTCAGTGTGCTCGTGAATGTACATGTCTCACACAAGTCCGTGATGACTCAGATCTATCATACATATCATGTAATCTGCGCCAAAGTGCTCTCGAAGTAGTCTCATACATAACAAGAGCATATACAGATTCCGCAAGGTGAAAAGAGAGCGTAGATAGTGCCATCTCCTCTAGCTCCTGCCACTGATCGTCAGACATGTTTGAAGGTCTACCTGCATCACCACTCAATGGTCGATGCAACCCTCGTTGTGTCAATGCATCAAGCATACACTCTCTCCATGCTGCAAAGTCGGACCCATCAAACACGCGCATCTGTGAGAGGTCATAATCTGATCGATCACCTGTCTCTGCCATGAGCACAAGTAGCAAGCTAGATAGCAAAACCACCTCACCAACAACACCTGGAAACTGTCTACCAATATGGCCAGAAACACAATGTAAAACCTGTGAGACCCACTCCAAAATAGAGCTCCCGCAATGTCAACCAAATCAGCCCTAAACTGGCTCGAATCGCATCAACAAAAGTTTGCAAATATGGCTCAAAACCTGATGCAAAGTTGCACCAATAACCGTGCAAAACCTTGCACAAAATCACAAGTCAATATGACTCAATCGCGCATAAATATCTGACAAAATTTTGGCAGAGTCTCCTTTGTAACTGGAGCAAAATCTCAACAGTAAACCTCAAAGAGACAATAATATATGCCACAATGGCCAATCCGGGAATAAACTCGACCGGAATCACCTCACAAAGTCATACATATGAGCATACCCGCTCTTGCCAGAGTACCACTCAACGGCACCTCAAATGACATACATGTGAGTGATGATTGCTGCCAAAATACCTTTCAATCGATGACCAAATGTCTGCCAGATAACTATAGCAACATTTTGCAAAACCTTGCAAGATCTGTCGCTATGCGCAATACGAAATACGGCACACAAGGGCATACACAAGTGACTCCAAACTCCAACCAAATGATGACTGAAAATCACCTGTCAAAGTGGGAGTAAACTCAACCACTAAACTGTCAAAGAGCAACCTACGGATACGTAGAAGCTATGGCGAGAACCTGGATAAAATCCAACAGAGTTTCTTCTATAAATTGAGCCAAATCTCAAATAATCTCAGCCACAAACAAATACACAAATCCATATATGGCACACATAAACCGCCAAGACCATGGCAACATAGCTCACTCTTGCATGAGTGGCTCTCTGGACAAATGCATATCCAAAAACCTGTGTACACCTATGAATTTGTTGGTTGCTGCAGAAAATACTCCGTGTGTGTGAGATATACCAAAAACAGTGTTTTTGGGACCCGAAAGTGCACAAATAAACATGTTGCTGTACCTGCTGTAATTCAAAGCAGAATTTCAGCAAATAGACATCACCATTGCGTCCGTTGCGTGCCAAAACCCTGACCTAGACTCCTGGATCATGTAGATCTGACTCTGTATGACGGAGCTACGCAAAAAACTGTGTTTTAGAGCCCGAAAATGGCAAAAACGAGCTGCACACAGTCTTGAACTTGCTCCTGCTCCACTCTGCGTGATGCAATGTCCTCTCAATGCAAGAGCTCTGCCACAATAGCATCCAAGCACTCGAATGTCAAGCTCTCCTCCGCCGAGCACTTCTCTAACGAGCTCCACTGAGCTCAAAAGCCCCTCTCACCAAGGAAACCGCAACCGCCTCCTCGACCAAGCTTGACCACACCAAGCTCCTAAGCTCCAAAGACAATGCTCCTCAAGCTAAAATCGCTCTCCGTGAAACTCCGCGATCGAACTCCACCGTCGAGAGCGAGCGATCTATCGCCTCGAAGCTCTCAAAGCCGTCGTGCTCTCCGCGATCACCATAGCTCTGATACCAATTGAAGGGGATCGGGGAGCACCACAGACGGAGAGTGAGAGAGAGAGAAGGAGATACACACACGATGTGGGTGGGGAGACTGTGAAGTGGCAGCTCCCCCTATACAGTATACTCACTATAAGTATAGGGTAACAGTGGGCGGGCGCCCATGACCTGGGCGACCGGTCAAGGCACATAGGCCTTAACCCCAGCAGTGTGTGTGTGTGTGTGTGTGTGTGTGTGTGTGTGTGTGTGTGTGTGTGTGTGTGTGTGTGTGTGTGTGTAATGTTTGTGCTATTTCAATTCACCATTGTCCGTTTCCTACCCGCTCAAAGCTAGGTGGTGCACCTGTTCATTTCACCGTGGCCAGCTCGACGTGCATCGGCACCTGGCGTTTTGAGGCCGTCGAGGTCGTGTCATGCTTTGCGCTCATCATTTGGTGCCCCTACTAAGGAGGGATTCTCAAAAACCTCCAGTTTACAATGCTGAAAACAACGCACATCGTCGACCATGGACGAATGGCTGCAAGAATTCTCCAGCTGGAGAACGGAGGAGGAGGAGATTGAAGAAACACTGGCCACCTTCATTGAAGTGCTACTGCCAGGTTGTAGTGTCGTCAGTATCTAAGAGGGAAGCTCCCCATCTTGTATTTCTCGTTCTAACCGCAAATTAAGAGCATCAAGTGGCAAGGCCACGAAATGCCATCATTGTTGTCGACCAAAGCACACGATCAATGAGTGCCAACAACAAAGGTAACGAAGAGGAAAAAATCATCTACATCGATGTCCACCACGAGGAGGTCATCCATATCAAGGGAGGAAAAAGATCGGTAAGGCCTCTCTTTCCTAAGGAATCTGCAAGTAAAGGTATAGCCTCCGCTCCTAAAGTGTCCAAAAGGGGTTGCTCGAGCCAAAGGAAAGGAAGGGCTAGGCCAGTCCTGAAACACATGACCCCAAAGGAAGAAGCACCTGGCTACACAAGTGCTTCAAGTTTGGGAAGCAGAGTCATGCCTAGTTTGACAAAAAGAAGGTCATCCGAGGCAAAGCAGTGAAAGGTCGCCTATCGATTTTCACAGCGCATGCGAGTGCTGCCAGGCCACTTTGACAACCCCAAAGAAGAAGTGGTAAGAAGGTTTCCATGCCCTAAGGAGGAGTGGTTTGTCTACTGTCCCTGCTGCTTTGGAGGGCGAGTAGAGGGTCTTCCTCCTCTTTCCGTACAACTCATCCTGAAGAAATTGTCCACGAGTGAGACCTAGTGGGCTAGAGATGAGTTACAGCTAAACGGAGTGGAGTTCATACAACCTGCCGACTATGATAATTACTTACAATTGTTGCTAGCTAAAAGGCTATGAGTAGTCAAACGTGTCGCCATCACTCCATACGTGCTCAGCAACAAAGGAAAAGTGGAGCCTATGAAGGGCGACGACCTCCTGTGGATGTACCGACTCATCAACACCGGCACGATAAGAGTGTAAGTAAGTGCTCTACCCTCTGTGCATCATGGATAAAGGACCAACCGCCTTCCCATTTAGGTTTTTGCAACATATGCATGTGAATATTTATGTAGATAGAAAAATCTTCTATCAATAGAAGATTGTGTATATGTTTGGTGCTGCAGTGCTAGGAGAAATCCTTAGCTCCCCAAACCCTACTATTCTCCCCATGTTGGATTACCACCACTCTTTCAATGTATCCATTTTTATCATGTTCTAAATCCATCCACCCAACCTTGTAAGAAAGCCGCTATGCATCGCTGAGTCGGTTGGGATATTTTTTTTAAAAAATTGTAATTTCCTGCTCATTGAGTTACTAGCATGGCAAGTGTCTCTTTCCCCACATTCAATGGAAAGAAGGAAGAAGACATCACCACCGATTTTCTGGATGAATTTGACATCACTTGTGTGGTTTCCAACAAGGATGACGATGCCTCAATCTTAGGCTTCTATCTATGTGCATGAAAGCCTCACACCCAAACACTTTGAGAAATGCATAATTCACCGGTTTACCTATCCATTCCTCTTCTGGAAGTCCCCCATCCAATGCCGTTGAGGGTGACCGGTTGATTAAGTACACATACGTACTTACAGCTTTCACCCAAAGCTCAAGCGGTAGGCCTGCATGTAGCCGCATGCTTCGTGCTCGCTCCATGATTGTTCTGTTCATCCTTTCCAAAATCCAATTTTGTTGAGGTGTCCTTGGGTTGTCTTTTGCCTCTGAATGCCATTGCTAGCACAAAAGCTTTCAAAAGATTCGCTGCAATATTCACCTCCATTGTCAGATATGAGGCATTTAACCTTGGTACCTGTTTCATTCTCCACAAAGGCTTTCCACCTTTGAAATATGGAAAATACATCGAACTTATTCTTCATGAAATAAATCTATGCTTTTCTGGTCGCATCGTCTATGAATGTTACATAGTACAATGAGCCACCAAGTGATAGTGTACTTGCAGGACCCCAAACATCAGAATGAACCAACTCAAGTTTTTTATTTTTTCTTTCATTTCTTGATTTTTGAAATTTTACTCTCTTTTGTTTACCATAAACACAATCTTCACAGAACTCTAAGTCCACTTCTTTCAAACCTGGTAGAAGCTTCTTTGTTTGAAGGATTTGCATTCCTTTGGCACTCATATACCCAAGCCGGTAGTGCCACACCGCACTGTCAACTTCTGTAGTTGTTGCACAAGCTGAAGGTTGCATGCTAACAGTACACAAGTAAAGTGTACCGACTTTTTCTCCCTTGGCAACCACCAAAAATCCCTTTGAGATCTTCCACCGTTTGTTTCTGAATGCAATGTTGTGACCTTCATCATCCAATTGTCCTGTAGAGATCAAATTTTTGCGAAGAGAAGGAACATGCCTAACATCTTTAAGCTTCCACTCATTTCCATTAGCAGTTTTGACAGAAATTGTACCTTTGCCGACAATCTCACAAGCTTCATCGTCTCCCAAGTATACATAACCCAAATTACCTTTGGTGTAATCTTGGAAATGTTTCTTGTGTGGTGTCACATGGAATGAAGCCCCAGAGTCTACTATCCAGGAAGTAGACACATAGGACCTCTATTTGCCACTAGGCGGTCTTGCGAAGAAGCCCGCAACAACGGCAGATGAAGCATGGATTGTCCTTGATCAAAAGGCACTAGGAACAATCCGGTTAAGCTTGGTGTCAACGGTGGCCTTCAATGTTTCGGAGATGAAGACCATAGAGAACTTGATGAATTCACTTGATGACTTCTACGAGAAACCATCGGCATCCAATAAGGTATTTCTTATGAAGCGCTTATTCAATCTAAAGATGGCACAGAATGGTTCAATTGCAGAACACCTAAATGACTTTAACACAAACATAAGTCAACTTCGATTGGTGAAAATCAATTTCGATGATGAAGTGCGAGCTCTCCTTATACTATCATCTCTACCGGATAGTTGGGACAGCCTTGTGATGGCTATCAGTAATTCTATTTCTGGCACAAATACTCTTAAGTTTGATGATGTTGTGGGTGTTCTCCTAAGCGAGGAAATACGAAGGAGAAGCACATGAGAATCATCAAGTACTGCACTGTCAGTGGAAACAAGAGGAAGGCCTAAGGAGAGGTTCAAAAACCAAAAATGTCGTGATCGCTCAAGGCGGAGCAAGTCACGCACAAAGTCAGTTCTTGAATGTTGGAACTGCGGCAAGAAGGGCCACGTCAAGAAGGATTGTTGGTCCAAAAAGAAGAAGGAGGCAGAGTCTCAAGACAACAAGCCAACATCGAAGGCCAATGTGGCAGGTAAAGTAGAGCAAGATGCTCTAATTCTCTCATTAGATAACCGCTGCGGCGGTTGTTTGCTGCGTGACTCACATCCAGCAAACCCTCAACAGACATACATCATCTTTGACAATGCATCCCATGAGGAAGTACCTGCAATGTCAGGATGAAATCTGAAATATCAAGCAGTAAACACAAGCTATCTGATGAACTAGTGGATGTCGCCTACAGTTTGTGTGTAGATGCGCCCGTGTCGTATGTGACACGCCTCCAAGAACTGTGAGCCATCCTTCGATGTGTAGACAGCCACAAATCAACACTCTGGGAGTGTTGATATCCTCAGCAGCTGCAGTTGTAGGCCGAAAACCCCAAATTTGCAGAGTCGGATCTGCACCCGCCGAGACCACGTAGTCGAAAATGGTCTGCGCAGACCTTTGTCGAAGCCGTGAAATGGTCCTTCTTCAAGAAATTAGGCGCTCCTTCAACTTCCTCCAATGAGGCAACCCATTGCTCCCACAAATCCACAAACTTGGATTCGTAAGTGGCATACTCTAGCAAGCTTTCCTGCTTTCACTCCGTCAGGAGCTGCCATAACCTTTTTGAGGTTGTGCCTCCACGAAACCTCTTCACAAAGGCAACACGTAGTACATCCATGCATTTTTGGTAGCTTGGGGCAAATCATTATACCAAGACTTGGCCTCTACTTTCATCAGTAGAGGAAAAATTGATTCTCTAATAATAGTTTGAACTATACAAACTTATTGAACTATATAATGGACCAAAGTAGGCTTTATAGATGTATAGCAATAAAAAAATATGTATATGTATATGTCTATTAAATTTATTTGATATGCTAACAATACAACAAATTTTCTATATACAATAAGCTATAAGATTAGAACATGTCTTTGTATGTAGAACTAGTCCAGTATGTAGATCAATTGATATAGTCACATTTACTTTTGTGATTCAAAGGAAAAGACCTATTACTTGCCACCATCCAAGAACCACAAGCACGTCAATATTAGAAATTATTTGGGAAGGTAGGTGTCAATGAACCCATTTCTTTGTTATTGGTGTCAAAAATCACAAAGAAACTAACAAGTAAGCAGAGATCAATTATAAAATGTATGGAAGTAGAGCTTATTGTTGTGATATCATGTTTCATATAAATGTATGGGTCTTATGCTAGCATCCGAGTTCCCATTCAACAATTATGTGTATCACACCAAAAACGAAACATTTCAACATCATATATATCTTAGATGCTCCCTAATTCAATATACCATAGAATTGTCATCCTAATAAAACCAAATTTGTGTCTTACTCCATGATAAGAGTAACCATATGTATCAATCCATATTCAAATATCATTTCATCTTTGTCAATGACAAACAATTAGTGACGATACTCTTAAAACTGCAAAAGTTTTGACAAATTTTTTCCTATTTTTCAATATATTCTCAGTATTCCACATCATGCTAGCTCATTAGAGCCCATCACATAACGTTTCAAGGAAATTATTGATAATCAAAGTTTCCCTAGAAATAGTTATATACCAAAGAGTTTTAGAATTACATATACAAGAGAGGTCATTTAGAAAAGTTTTGAAAAAAATTACAGGTTTGTGAAGGAAGAGTGTTCTTTTAATTCATGATGAAGTATGTGTGTGTGTGTGTGTACAGGTGTTTTAAAAATACCTCTTGAATGCATGCACTATAGGTATTTTTGAAAGGTGAACCCCCCAGGAGAAATTCCAAGCCAACTAGAACCAATTTAACAGCTAGAGGCAAATGTTGTTGAGTATAAATTCTCTTTATACAATTCAAAACAAAGGCACCTGCTTGGAATTTCAACCTCAAGGAATCTATAGGTTCTCAATGCAAAAACAATCCAAATTTTCAAATAGACAACTATGAATTCTCATCTCAAGAGTCAACAAACTTTATAGCCCAAAAACTTTTTATAAAACTTGGAATTATTTAGAATCCGGGACATTCAGACCATTTCCCATCCAATATGGGAAATGGTCAAAGCCAAAAAAAGGAAGCCATATGTGAGAGATAGCCAAGTCACAATTATCCATTGAGTATGCCACATCAACAGTCAGATAGTCATTAGTCATGAACAAGCAAAACTTGAAATCTTTGTGTTATAAGCTATTCTCGTTATATTTATCCACCCATATGTTGAAGAGTAAATCCTAGAAAAAAATTTGGGTTTACTAAGCTCAGCCAATTACTCAAAGGTTTAACACATATGTAGCTAGCCTTTATACCATATTTGTATATATGCAAGACTTGAAAAATTTGGTAGTGTTTCCTCCATAACCCTTTACTATCTTTAAAAAAAATTGATTTTGTCTCCCATCACAACTTCACCTGAGATTATAGGCATACCACTACATAAATGATAATATTTATATAATGATTATATCTTTGCTACCTTCATTCCATCCATATAATAGCGTAAATGACTTCAAATTTGGCATGCAAAGCCAAAAGATATATATGCAAATAACCATATTCAGGTGTCATATCAAACTAGAGCTATTTCAAAGACAAAATGATATTTAAAGTGATCCCGAATTAGAGTTGGATAGTTATTGCAATAAAAATATATATGAGTTATAGATAGAGACTCTATGTTCATGTGACCATAGCAACTTCTATATAGACTATGTGTTTTAGTTATATGCACACCACATAAGTCCTATCAAATTTATTTGTGTGTGTGTGTGTGTGTGTGTGTGTGTGTGTGTGTGTGTGTGTGTGTGTGTGTGTGTGTGTGTGCGTGTGTGTGTGTGTGTGTGTTTAAGAATAAATAATCTAACAATAGTTTGATTTCACAAACTATTGAACCATACAATGGGACTAGAGACCAAACGATGTGTAAATAACCACATATTATGTATACATATTGTGTGTGTGTGTGTGTGTGTGTGTGTGTGTGTGTGTGTGTTTAAGAATAAATAATCTAACAATAGTTTGATTTCACAAACTATTGAACCATACAATGGGACTAGAGACCAGTCAATGTGTAAATAACCACATATTATGTATACATTAGTTACCAAGTAGATAAAGTTAAGATTATATTAACATTTAAATCTAATACTGACATATAGTGTATTACATCTTATTATCAAAGAATCATATACAAGGATTATCTATCATCGATAAAAATAAGCGAACATTGGATGAACTTCTGTTATTTCTACAGTTGTCGTTGTAATCCCAAGGAAAGAATCTCTTACCTGTCACCATCCAAGAAACACAAGCCTGTCATAAATGACATTACTTGGGAAGATAGGTGTCAATGACTCCCTCCCCTTATTATTGGCGTCAACAATTACAATAAAAACTAACACCATAATAAAGATCTAACATTAAGTTTGAGTCATTTATTTATGCTAATGTTTTACATCATGTAATTCTAGAAAAAATCGAACAACATCTCCTTTGTAAATTGGATCAATTCTCAAAAGTCCAGTCTACTGCCATCTCATCCGAGACCCCCACTTGAGGATTAAGGCTCTTTTAACATTCATTGAACTAATTTCAAAGAAAATATTTGTATTAAAAATTATGCATTTATCCGATAGCATAAAAAAGTACTTTATATTGTGAATTCACCACTATATACTTACCTTCATTAGAAGTGATTTCCTGCATACAAAGATACTAAGTACATGTCTATCAGACCAATTTGCTAGGTGGATGTTTAAGTTGGACAACATTCTATTTATATACAGATTGTATTTTAAAAAATTCCAGTCATTACCACTTCTTCCAAGATCTTTACCAGAGGCATAAGAATATTTATATAATTAATCGAGCTCAAAAGATCAATAATATCTTAAGCTAGTAAGTAAAAATCCAAAAATAACCCAATCTACATAAACTAGATCTGAGTGTCGAGCTGCAATCCATGGAGGTAGCACAATGGAGGCTGTATGCCAACCATGTATGTAATAAGTTAAGAGCCATACTCAAACTAATAAGTCAAAATGTAAACATTTCCGCAATATTTCGCTTGTATTTACTTATTATGCTGAAAAAATCCAGTACCTACATATTGTATGAAAATATCACATGAGTTTGTAGGCAAACACAATGATCATACCTGCCTATCCTCCACTGAGAGTTAACATTAAAGAAACTGATGTATGTTCAACTCGAAAAGATATACTATATATAATGTCATTTAGATTTATATATACCTATAAATGAGATACCAAAGGATATGTACCATATGAGACGGATGTTTAATTTGTTTTGTAAAGTTAGCCTATAAAACCTACAATTATTATTAAAACCAAAGAGAGGTAGCATCACTCCAACTTCTGGTATTAAAGATCTCTAAAAAGAAAAATTTGGGCAGCATCTCCTTTGTACAACTGGCAAATTTTTAAAAATTCCAGTCTCACTGTCATCTCTGTTGAGACCCTCACATGAGGTTTTAAGGCTCAAGCAATCACTTGAAAGTGAAAACCCTTGTGCACAATCTATGTAAATCCATTACTTAAAGTATTGTATGTAGGTCACAACATGTATAAAAACCAAGTAGTGACATCAATTCCTCATACAAAGGGGAGCATAAGGTTTCAAATCCAAATGACAAACAAGTTATCAGCTTTGTATTCTACCTTAGAACTTGATCTCAACCAAAAAAACTTGCTAGCCATGTTTTGCATACTGAGTAAATGCAGGGCACCTACCTGCTATGTTGATGATGATAGCATAACTGAGTGTAATGTGGATCTTGATCATCATTCAGTTTGTTGGTCACGATCATGCTAACCATGATGCGTTTGAAGTATGTCTATTGGTTTTTGTTTACCAGATATGCTTTCATCATAGAAGATCAAATGTGGACTGATGATTTGAAGCAACAGCCATATGTGTGTGCGAAGATGTATATAGCAGGAACAGTAGTAATTCCACACCTGATACAACATGTGATTCCTCTTTTCTTGCATGGAAAACAAAGACAAAAATGATGCAAAGGGGAAAACCAATGTTCAAAATTCTTCCCAAGGCACTTCCAACAACAACAAAACAACAACAATTGTCCAAGGAGAAGGGAGTTTACAAAGGCAAATATAAACTCTCTTCTGAAAAGCTTGAAGATTTTCGCAAGGACCATAACTGTTTCAAGTGTGGGGAGCAAGGACATGGCTATCGTTCTTGCCCCAAGAAGAATGCTCGCAATGAGACTCCTAGGGATTCCACCATTGAAGCTCCAAAAGAGGATGTTCATTGCAAAGGATCATCACTTTCCTATGCTTGGGGAAAGGTAAGAGAGCATGATGCCTTCATCTTGTTTGACCCTGGATCTACTCACAACTTCATATCAACGGAGTTGGCCACCAAGTTGAGCATTCAAGCTTTTGAAATGGGAGATATGGTAACGGCGGCTGACACAGCTTTCAAGGGACAACAAGCCTCCGTTACTCCCTTGATTGGGAAATTGAGGCTTTATGTCCAAAGATATGTCGACAAAGAAGACTTTTTCATCTCTCCTCTCCAACATGAGGATGCTATCCTAGGGCCATGGTTTGCTTGCATGGTTGCCAATATGAAGTTCCCTGAAAGGAGAATCTACTTCACCTACAGGGGAAAGAATATGTATATAGATGCTAGTGAGCGTGGTTGCACTATTCCACTTGTAAATCCTCTTTCTTTTGATAATTCAATGAAGAGCTCAGTTTTTGCATACATGATTTTTGTCAAAGAGTCTCTAAAAGATCCTAATGTTTCATCAAATGTAAATGGTAGTAATCAAGAAGAGTTAGACTTGTCTAATTTTCTAAAAGGATTCCAAGATGTGTTCATCGATGATATCCCTATGGACTTACCTCCAAAACAAGGGGATTATGACCATCGTATTGAGCTCCTTCCAGGAAGCTCACTGCCTAACAAGCCTCCTTATCAAGTCTCTCAAGCTCAACAAGAGGAGATAATGAGACAAGTATAGGAATTGGTAGAAAAAGGTATGGTGAGGCCTAGTTCCTCTCCCTTTTGTCTCCAGTCCTTTTAGTGCAAAAGAAAGATGGTACATACCGTATCTGTGTGGACTATCAAGCACTAAACCATATCACTATCAAAAATAAATTTCCCGTGCCTCAGGTAGAAGGTTTGTTCGATAAGCTACAAGGCTCTACCTACTTCAGTAGGATTGACCTTAAAAGTGGCTATCATCAAATAAGGATAGTGGATGAACATATCCTAAAGACCGCGTTTCGCATAATGTTTGGTCTTTATGAATATCTAGTCATGCCTTTTGGCTTGACTAATGCATCAGATACGTTCAATCGTCTAATAGAAAAATTTTAGACCTTATTGTAAATTCATTGGAGTGTTCTTTGGTGATATCATCATCTACACCAAGTCTTTGGAGGAACATAAGCAGCCTTTCCAAGTGCTTTTTCAAGCATTGAGGGAAACAAGCTTTTTCTCAACCAAAAGAAAAGCAAATTTTTCCTTCAAGAGATTCAATACCTAGGTCATATTATCTCTCAAGATGATATCCATATGGATCCATCAAAGTTAGAGGTAATAAAAGCATGTCCTAATCCAAGGAATCTACATAAGCTAAGAAGCTTTATTGGTATGTGCGCATACTATAGACGCTTTATAGCAAAATTCTCTCAAATAGTAGGACCCCTACATGACTTAACTAAGAAGAACATTAAGTATGTATGGATTGTTAAAGAGAAAAATGCTTTTGATAAACTCAAGGAGAAACTTACCTCCCCAATCAGTCCTCATGCTTCCGGATCTCTCAAAGCCATTTGAGGTCCAATGTGATGCTTGTGGTGATTGCCTTGGAGTAGTTTTTCTTCAAGAAGGGCATACCATAGCATATGAGAGTCGAAGGCTCAATACAGATGAATGAGTCTTGGGCATTGATGAGAATGAGCTTTTAGTTATTCTACATACCCTAGACACATGGAAGCACTACCTATTGGGGACTCAATTTATCCTACGAACCGACCACCAAAGTCTCAAGTATTTTATGACGCAAACCAAGCTTTCCAACAGACAATTGAGGTGGGCACATTTTCTTTTGCAATTTAATTTCCATATTTCTCACATTGCTCGTAAGCACAATCAAGTGGCCGATGCACTTTCACGATGACCAAAAGTTAATGCGGTGTCTATAGCTACTCATAATGATCTATCCTCTATGATAGATGAGTATGCTACTGACCCTCATTTTATAGACATAATAGCATCCCTTGCTTTGGAGTAGAAACATGAACCATTTACCTTGCAGGATGGTTATCTTCTCCATGGTAATAGGCTATGTGTTACCCATTCCCTTTGTGAGAAATTTATGTATGAATTCCATGTTCCTCCCTATGCGGGGCATAGAGGTATTCAACCTACTCTTTGAGGACTAGAGACGTATTTCTATTGGCCAACCATGAAAGTGGACATACAAGAGTATGTTTCAAAATGTGTAGTATTCCAAAAGACCAAATATGATAGAGTGAAGCAACCTGTATTACTC
Source organism: Adiantum capillus-veneris (assembly GCF_014529385.1). Lineage (NCBI taxonomy): Eukaryota > Viridiplantae > Streptophyta > Polypodiopsida > Polypodiales > Pteridaceae > Adiantum > Adiantum capillus-veneris. Next base: position 81,742,993 of record NC_140945.1, read on the forward strand.
CAGCCATTTCCTATCCAAAATTCACCATGGGAGAGTATATCCATAGATTTCATATTTGGATTGCCCAAGTCTATCCATGGGAATACGGGAATATGGACAATAGTCGACAGGTTTAGCAAGCAAGCACACTTTATTCCTATCAAAAAGACTATTAAGGCACACCAAATGGAAACTCTCTTCATATCTTAGATTTTCAAACACCATGGATTACCCACATCCATTGTGTGAGATAGAGATCCTAGAATGACCAGTAATTTTTGGAAAGGTCTCTTTGAAAATATAGGAACAAGATTGAATTTCTCTTCAACCTATCGCCCACAAATGGATGGCAAAAGTGAGATAGCCAATCTTACGATACTCGATCTACTCAAGACTTATGTTACCGAAGTAGATCACCGCTCACAATGGGAAAAGTACTTACCTTGAAGCTTTCCATCTTCATTGCATCACCTAGGTCACAAGGAACACAAAGATTGTATTGTAACAAGTCTCTCTTAATGGGAGAAATCATAATACAAATGCCTATTGGATGGGGGACCGGCTCCACCTAAATCCGGTCCTCAATTGTTGTCATGTTCTCTAAATTCTCTCTCTTGCATAAGTATTGTTCACGCCAAGTTAACTAATTGCTATGTCTATGTTGTTATCTTCAATTATGTTCACCCGCTATGCTCACAAAGTAATTTCTTAAAAGTATTCTCATTAATTTTTGCAACTCTCAAGTTAATAGGCAAATTCCATTACATTGGTATTAGAGCATTTGGTTTCTCTTTTCTTGCTTAAGAAGAGATGTCCTTGAGTAGCCTATAAATGGCTGATTTTGTTAATTATATTAGGGTAAGTGGAACTGGGATCTATTATCGGTTTTGTTGAGCCCATTTTGTGGGATATGGTGCACACCTCGGGATCTTTGGACTTAATAATGGAGTCTTTTTAGACTTGCCTACAGCTTTATCATTATTGAGCCATAAGAAGTTCGAAAGGAGCTAGCCCTCAACAACTGTGCTATGTTAGATCTACTCCACTACTCTCTATAATTAACCACTTCGAGCCGTGGGTTTAGATACTTAAGAGCCAATTTTCAGAGGCTAAGAGGAGTGGCAACTAAGGTTTTGAATTTCCAAAGCATACACTAAGTATAAATTTTGTTAACATGGCTGACAGTAATCAAGAGAGTAGAATGAACATTGATAGCTTTGATTTTGCACATGAAGGTGCTAATGATGATGCCCCCATGTTTGTGAATTATCTCGTCACTAGGTTGCAACAAGCTATGGGCAACCCTGCTTTGCAAGTCAAAGTTACTCAACAACTTCGTGCTTGTGGGATTTCCCTTCCTCTCCAAGAGGAGAGAGAGCTTAGGAGGCCTCTTGAAGAAACCCCCAAAAGAAAACTCTCTCCCATTCAAGAGGAGGAATCCAAAGAGCAAGAAAGCAATGAAACATTAAGCTCCTTTGAAGATGTGTCTCCATATAGGTTAGGTCTAAACGATCGTCCACTCCTCCCAAGAGGAAAAGATCAATACACAGTCCTTCTCCTCGTCATTATGAAAGGGAAGAGAGCACACAAAGGAAGAAAAGGGCTAGAAAGAGGTCACCCTCTTCTCCTACTTCTTCACCTTCCTCCTCTTCTGAGGAAATCTATGGCTATTCTCCTAGACAATACAATAGGGGAGGACATTGCAAATCATTCCCTGCATGGCAAAGGTCACAAAAGCTAAATAAGTTCAAGGAGGGAGAAAAGAGTATCTCTTTTCTCACCTATGATGGCACCTTTGGTGCTACCGACAAAGTGTTGTCCTTCATCCAGCAATTTTATGAGGCCTTTGGAGACAAGGGCTTACGAAGTCCTCCAAGCTACACCATGTAGCTATGCACTTTCAAAAATCAGCTTGTCTATGGTGGGCTAGCCTTCGTGGCAACAGTGAAGCCCCAAAGACATGGAAAACTCTACGAGTTTCCATCATGAAGCAATTCCTTGCAAGCGATGCAAAAAAAAAAGTGCTTACTGAACGGCGCAACTTGAAGCTTCTCTCTCATGAGTCTATCTACCAGTATGTAGACAAGTTTTGGGATTTACATCTCACGGCTACTATCTTTCAAAAGATAGACTTTGCTGAGCAAAAGCAGCAATCATGTGCAAGATTACCTGAGTAGATGGCCGAATACATCAACTCTCGATGGCCTGGTACTAATAGCAAAGTAATCCATCACACCATGGTTGCTTCACACATCAATTTCCATCAAGGGGCTAGATGGAATGTCAACCCCATAGAAAACAAAGACAAAAAAGATGCAAAGGGGAAAACCAATGTTCAAAATTCTTTCCAAGGCACTTCCTACAACAACAACAACAATCGATCCAAGGAGAAGGGAGTTTACAAAGGAAAAAAAAAATTCTCTCTTGAAGAGCTTGAAGCTTTTCGCAAGGACCATAACTATTTCAAGTGTGGGGAACAAGGACATGGCTATCGTTTTTGCCCCAAGAAGAATGCTTGCAATGAGACTCCTAGGGCTTCCACCATCGAAGCTCCAAAAGAGGATGTTCATTGCAAAGGATCATCACTTTCCTATGCTTGGAGAAAGGTAAGAGAGCATGATGCCTTCATCTTGTTTGACCCTGGCTCTACTCACAACTTCATATCAAAAACGAAGTTGCCCACCAAGTTGTGGCATTCAAGCTTTTGAGATGGGAGATATGGTAATGGCTGACACAGCTTTCAAGGGACAACAAGCCTCCGTTACTTCATTGATTGGGAAGTTGAGGCTTCATGTCCAAAGCTATGTCAACAAAGAACACTTTTTCATCTCTCCTCTCCAACATGAGGATGCTATCCTAGGGGCGCCATGGTTTGATCGCATGGATGTCAATATGAAGTTCCTTGAAAGGAGAATCTACTTCACCTACAGGGGAAAGTATATGTATATAGATGCTAGTGAGCATGGTTGCACTATTCCACTTGTAAATCCTCTTTCTTTTGATAAGTCAATGAAGCGCTCAGTTTCTGCGTACATGATTTTTGTCAAATAGTCTCTAAAATATTGTAATGTTTCATCAAATGTAAATGGTAGGAATCAAGAAGAGTTAGACTTGTCTAATTTTCTCAAAGGATTCCAAGATGTGTCCATCGATGATATCCCTATGGACTTACCTCCAAAATGAGGAAATGATGACCATCGTATTGAGCTCCTTCCAGGAAGCTCACCACCTAACAAGCCTCCTTATCGAGTCTCTCAAGCTCAACAAGAGGAGATCATGAGACAAGTACAAGAATTGGTAGACAAAGGGATGGTGATTCCTAGTTCCTCTTCCTTTTGTTCTCCAGCCCTTTTAGTGCAAAAGAAAGATGGTACATAGTGTATGTGTGTGGACTATCGAGCACTAAACCATATCACTATCAAAACAGAGATCCCGCCGGAAGCATGGCTGCCCTGCAACATACTAGAAAATAGCGCATAACAAGACATAAAAGACTAAATCTACATACCTACCGACCCGCATAGCACATAACCACGACGTATGCAAACAGAGAGAGATAGAGAGCGAGATAGAGCGAGCGAGAACGTGCAAGCGCACCTCCTAGAGCGGAGTGTTTAAGTTGGACAGCATGCTATTTATATACAGATTGTATTTTCAAAAATTCCAGTCATTACCACTTCTTCCAACATCTTTACCAGAGACATAAGCATATTTATATACTTAATTGAGCTCAAAAGATAAATAATATCTTAATCTAGTAAGTAAAAATCCAAAAATAACCCAATCTATGTAAACTAGATCTGAGTGTCGGGCTGCAATCCATGGAGGTAGCACAATGGATGTTAAGTATGGAGCCTGATTTACCCTTGTAATTTTTTGTGGTAAAAGCGCACATTTGTAAGGCCCCCATTATGAGGAGAAGCCATCGTGCGTGAAGGAAAATCACTCACCGGAAACCAAAATTTTCACGGACAAGAATCAGGGCCTTTTTTTTCACAGGAATATTATGGCCGGATGGTGGCCGGAAAGTGGTCAGAAAACAACCGGTTGGTTGGCCGGTGGTCAGTAGTCAATGGCCGATGGCCGGTGGTCGGAAGTCAATGGCCGGTGGCCGGTGGCCGGTGGTCGGAAGTCAATGGCCGGTGGCCGGTGGCCGAATTCAAAAGCGGACTTGTCTTCTCAAGGGCGGCCTCACATGGGCGGATTGGAGGGTCCGATTTGGACTTATTCGCACAAGGGCGGCTACACATGGCTGTCTCTCATAAGAGAGGGCAACCCTTTTGGCCTATAAAAGGAGGCCATTTCTACACACATTTCATAGTGTGAAGTTGATGCAACAAGGTGAGTGTGAGGTGGTGAGAGTGAAGCAAGGCGGGAGCTCCATTAAGGGTATAATCCCTTTGTAAACTACTTTTTGTTTTGAAGTACTAAAGCCATTGAGTGGCTGCTTTCCCGTGGACGTAGCCCACATTGGGTGAACCACGTATATCGTGTGTACTCTCTCTCTACTCTATAATCTCATGTATATAAATCTGTCTCTCTCCATTAAGTAATCTACTCAATTATCTATTTAGCTACGTCTTATTTCCTAACAACTGGTATCAGAGCAAGGTTTGCTCGTAGCTAAATTATCTCAAGGAAAGGATTCCTTGAATTGAGTGGGAGTTATGCCGGAGGAAGGGAAGCTCAAGATTGAGAAGTTCAACGGCAAAAACTACCAACATTGGAAGATGCAGATTGAAGACTATCTCTACCAGAAGGACCTCTATTTGCCACTAGGCGGTCTTGCGAAGAAGCCCACAACAATGGCAGATTAAGCATGGATTGTCCTTGATCGAAAGGCACTAGGAACAATCCGGTTAAGCTTGGCGTCAACGGTGGCCTTCAATGTTTCGGAGATGAAGACCACGGAGGACTTGATGAAGTCACTTGACGACTTCTACGAGAAACCATCGGCATCCAATAAGGTATTTCTTATGAAGCGCTTGTTCAATCTAAAGATGGCAGAGAATGGTTCAGTTGCAGAACACCTAAATGACTTTAACACAAACATAAGTTAACTTCGATCAGTGAAAATCAATTTCGATTACGAAGTGCGAGCTCTCCTTATACTATCATCTCTATCTGATAGTTGGGACAGCCTTGTGATGGCTGTAAGTAATTCTATCTCTGGCACAAATACTCTTAAGTTTGATGATGTTGTGGGTGTTCTCCTAAGCGAGGAAATGCGAAGGAGAAGCACAGGAGAATCATCAAGTGCTGCACTATCAGTGGAAACAAGAGGAAGGCTTAAGGAGAGGTTCAAAAACTAAAAGGGTCGTGATCGCTCAAGGCGGAGCAAGTCACACACAAAGTCAGTTCTTGAATGTTGGAACTAAGGCAAGAAGGGCCACGTCAAGAAGGATTTCTGGTCCAAGAAGAAGAAGGAGACAGAGTCTCAAGACAACAAGCCAACATCAGAGGCCAATGTGGCAGGTAAAGTAGAGCAAGATGCTCTAATTCTCTCATTAGACAATGTGTCTAATTCCTGGATAGTAGATTCCGGGGCTTCATTCCATGCGACACCACACAAGCAACATTTCCAAGACTACACCAAAGGTAATTTTGGGTATGTATACTTGGGAGATGATGAAGCTTGTGAGATTGTCGGCAAAGGTACAGCTTCTGTCAAAACTGCTAACGGAAATGAATGGAAGCTTAAAGATGTTAGGCATGTTCCTTCTCTTCGCAAAAAATTGATCTCTACAGGACAATTGGACGATGAAGGTCACAACATTGCATTCGGAAACAAGCGGTGGAAGATCTCAAAGGGATCTTTGGTGGTTGCCAAGGGTGAAAAAGTCGGTACACTTTACTTGTGTACTGTTAGCACGCAACCTTCAGCTTGTGCAGCAACTACAGAAGTTGACAGTGCGGTGTAGCACTACCGACTTGGGCATATGAGTGCCAAAGGAATGCAAATCCTTCAAACAAAGAAGCTTCTACCAAGTTTGAAAGAAGTGGACTTAGAGTTCTCTGAAGATTGTGTTTATGGTAAACAAAAGAGGGTAAAATTTCAAAAATCAGGAAATAAAAGAAAAAATAAAAAACTTGAGTTGGTTCATTCTGATGTTTGGGGTCCTGCAAGTACACCATCACTTGGTGGCTCATTGTACTATGTAATATTCATAGACGATGCGACTAGAAAAACATGGGTTTATGTCATGAAGAATAAATCCGATGTATTTTCCATATTTCAAAGGTGGAAAGCCTTTGCGGAGAATGAAACAGGTACCAAGGTTAAATGCCTCAGATCTGACAATGGAGGCAAATATTGCAGCCAAGCTTTTGAAAGCTTTTGTGCTACCAATGGCATTCGGAGGCAAAGGACAACCCCAAGGACACCTCAACAAAATGGGATTTCGGAAAGGATGAACAGGACAATCATGGAACGAGCACGAAGCATGCGGCTACATACAGGCCTACCGCTTGAGCTTTGGGCGGAAGATGTAAGTACGTCTGTGTACTTAATCAATCGGTCACCCTCAACGGCATTGGATGGGGGAGTTCCAGAAGAGGCATGGAAAGGTAAACCGGTGAATTATGCATTTCTCAAAGTGTTTGGGTGTGAGGCTTTCATGCACATAGATAGAAGCCTAAGATCAAAGTTAGATGCAAAGTCCAAAAAGTGTTTCTTCATTGGCTATGGAGAAGGAGACTTTGGGTATCGCCTATGGAATCCTGAAGATGGTAAAATCTTAAGGAGTAGGGATGTAATTTTTAACGAACAAAATATGTACAAAGATTACTTGGAAAGAAAACAAACAAAAGAAACAGGTGATGAGTACATGGAGCTTGAGGACGGTGAAGACTCAAGGACTGCAAACGGTGACAATGTGCAACAACGTCAACCAAATGAGGATCCTCAACCTATTCCCCGAAGATCTACAAGAGCAAGTAGACCTCCAGAAAGGTTTGTTCCTTCCTTCAACCATCTCTTGATCTCAGATTCTGGAGAGCCGGAATCATATGAAGAAGCTATGCAACATTAATCCAAAGAAGAATGGACGAAGAGCATGCAAGTGGAGATGGACTCACTACATCGCAACCAAACATGGGAGTTGGTTGAGTTGCCTAAAGGTAAACGGGCACTTCAAAACAAATCGGTGTACAAGCTAAAGGAAGAAGAAGGTGGGAAGAAAAGGTACAAGTCTAGGCTTGTGGTAAAAGGTTTTTCTCAAAAGAAAGGTATTGACTTCAATGAAATATTTTCTCCTGTTGTAAAAATGAACTCAATTAGGCTTGTCTTAAGCCTTGTGGCTGCTCATGATCTAAATCTCGAGAAAATGGATGTAAATACGGCATTCCCTCACGGTGACTTAGAGGAGGAAATCTACATGCTTCAACCAAAGGGGTATGAAGTTAAAGGTAAGGAGAAAATTGTTTGCAGATTAAAGAAGATCTTGTATGGTTTAAAGCAAGCATCAAGACAATGGTACTTGAAGTTTGATCGATGGATGTTGGATCATGGATTCACAAGATGCAACTCGGATCACTGCGTCTACACGGAGAATTTGGGAGATGGGAAATTCATCATCCTAATGTTGTATGTTGATGACATGTTGATTGCAAGTGCTAACATGCAGGACATCAAAGACCTAAAAGAGGAGCTGTCCAAATCTTTTTCAATGAAAGATTTAGGTGTTGCAAAGAGGATACTTGGTATGAAAATATCAAGGGACAGGACGAAGAAGACAATAAAGCTATCTCAAGAAGGTACTAGAAAGGTTTGCAATGCAAAATGCAAAACCAGTTTCTACACCTTTGGCTGGTCATTTTAAACTAACGAAGGATATGTGTCCAAAGACACAAGAGGAGATAGCCTATATGTCTAAAGTTCCATATGCTGTAGCGGTAGGTTCTCTAATGTATGCTATGGTCTGGACAAGGCCAGACATTGCACATGCAGTGGGAGTTGTGAGTAGGTTCATGGACAACCCAGGTAAAGAGCATTGGCAAGTTGTGAAGTGGATACTTAGGTATCTAAAAGGGACAACAACAAATGCTTTGTATTTTGGAGGAACTGATATTTTTCTAGAAGGGTATGCTGATGCAGATATGGCAGGTGACAAAGATACTCGAAGGAGCACTACTGGCTATGTGTTCCCGGTTGGAGGCACAGCAGTAAGCTGGGCTTCAAAGCTGCAGAAAGTGGTTTCACTTTCTACCACGGAAGCAGAGTATGTAGCAATGACGGAGGCAAGCAAACAAATTATGTGGCTTCACAGATTCTTAGAAGAGCTTGCATTCAAACAAGACAATTGTGTCTTGTACAGTGATAGCCAAAGCGCTATCCATCTTGCGAAGAACTCAGCCTTTCATTCAAGGACAAAGCACATTGAGGTGAGATATCACTTCATACGCACTCTTTTGGAAGAGGGACAACTAAAGCTAGGAAAGGTGCATACAAGTGAAAATCCTGCAGACATGTTTACAAAGGTGGTCAACAAGGAGAAGTTGAGATTTTGCTCATCTTCAGTCGGCATTCAAGGATAAGAAGCCAGAATGGAAAGCAGTCACAGGTTTGGTTTGGAGATCAGTCTCCAAGTGGGAGATTGTTAAGTATGGAGCTTGATTTACCCTTGTAATTTTTTGTGGTAAAAGCGCACATTTGTAAGGCCCCCATTATGAGGAGAAGCCATCGTGCGTGAAGGAAAATCACTCACCGAAAACCAAAATTTTCACGGACAAGAATCAGGGCTTTTTTTCGCCGGAATATTCCTTTTTGCTGGAATATTATGGCCGGACGGCGGCCGGAAAGTGGTCGGAAAACAACCGGTTGGTTGGCCGGTGGTCGGTAGTCAATGGCCGATGGTCGGTGGTCGGAAGTCAATGGCCGGTGGCTGGTGGTTGGAAGTCAATGGCCAGTGGCCGGTGGCTGAATTCAAAAGCGGACTTGTCTTCTCAAGGGCGGCCACACATGGGCGGATTGGAGGGTCCGATTTGGACTTATTCGCACAAGGGCGGCTACACATGCCTGTCTCTTATAAGAGAGGGCAGCCCTTTTGGCCTATAAAAGGAGGCCACTTCTACACACATTTCATAGTGTGAAGTTGATGCAACAAGGTGAGTGTGAGGTGGTGAGAGTGAAGCAAGGCGGGAGCTCCATTAAGGGTATAATCCCTTTGTAAACTACTTTTTGTTTTGAAGTACTAAAGCCATTGAGTGGCTGCTTTCCCGTGGACGTAGCCCACATTGGGTGAACCACGTATATCGTGTGTAGTCTCTCTCTCTCTCTCTCTCTCTCTCTCTCTCTCTCTCTCTCTCTCTCCATTAAGTAATCTACTCAATTATCTATTTAGCTACGTCTTATTTCCTAACAATGGAAGCTGTATGCCAACCATGTATGTAATAAGTTAAGAGCCATACTCAAACTAATAAGTCAAAGTGTAAAAATTTCTGCAATATTTTGTTTGTATTTACTTATTATGCTGAAAAAATCCAGTACCTACATATTGTATGAAAATCTCAAATGAATTTGTAGGCAAACACGGTGATCGTATCTGCCTATCCTCCACTGAGAGTTAACGTTAGAGAAACTGATGTATGTTCAACTTGAAAAACATATGAATTTCAATCATGATTCAATGAATTCCTACCTCATAGTACAATATCCAATCCAAAAACGCTTCCAAAAGATATACTATATATAATGTCATTTATATTTATATATACCTATAAATGAGATACCAAAGGATATGTACCATATGAGGTGGATGTTTAATTTGTTCTGTAAAGTCAACCTATAAAGCCTACATATTATTAAAACCGAAGAGAGGTAGAATCACACCAGCTTCTGGCATTAAAGATATCTAGAAAGAAAAATTTGGGCAGCAGCTCCTTTGTACAACGGGCAAATTTTTTAAAAATTATAGTCATTTCCATCTCTGTTGAGACCCTCGCATGAGGCTTTAAGGCTCAAGCAATCACTTGAAAGGGAAGACCCTTGTCCACAATCTATGTAAATCCATTACTTAAAGTATTGTATGTAGGTCACAGCATGCATAAAAACCAAGTAGTGACATCAATTCCTCATACAAAGGGGAGCAGAAGGTTTCAAATCCAAATGACAAACAAGTTATCAGCTTTTTATTTTACTTTAGAACTTAATCTCAAGCAGAAAACTTTGCCAGCCATGTTTTGCATACTGAGTAAGTGCAGGGGCACTTACCTGCTATGTTGATGATGATAGCATAATTGAGTGTAATGTGGATCTCGATCATCATTTGGTTTGTTGGTCACGATTATGCTAAGCACGATGCGGTCGAAGTATGGCCATTGGTTGTTGTTTACCAAATATGCTTTCATCATAGAAGATCGAATGGGGACTGATGATTGTTAATTGAGTCAATGTCAGTTAACAGGAGCTGCTAAAGAACGAAGATGTATGGATGGCCATCGAGGATGAATACAAAGAAGCAGTAAAGATTGGAGTTACACATTTTTCATGTTTTCCCAAAATGGTCATGTATTGTAAATTCTCGATTTATTTTAAGCCATTGTAATATTTTAATGTGTTACGGGCTCAATGGGAGCTCCAAGATGTAAAGAACAGGTCAGTTAGTGTGACTAGGTAGCAGATTCAGTAAGTGGTGGAGTCCTAAAGGCCTTGGGCGCGTGAACATTGCATATTTTTACCGTAGGTATATAAGGCAGTGTGTAAAAGAAATTAGGGTTCTGAAGCTCATCTGTTGAGAGCACTCTTTAGTGAGAGCTCTTGAGATGTGTGGCTATGGAGTCCTTGAGCTTCTCCTTGCTCATGAGACTTGATGAACACTAATCAATGATTCATTTTCTTTCACTATGTCTCTCTCATGCTTCTTATGATTGCCTATGATGCTTAGATTAGCGAGATCGTAACTAATTAGTGGTTAATCCCTCTCTAATCTTGTGTGATTGCCCTCTTTTGCTTGTGTGTGCATGTAGGTTTTATTGGAGTGTGGTGCTGGATAGATCTATGTGTGTGTGCTTGCGATTAGTGTGTTGCATGATAGGATTAGTGTTGTGTGCATCTTACAATCGTTAGTGTGTGTGATTGGGTTGATTAGAGGTGAAGAGAAGTGGATGTGGAGATTGTCCTTCATTGTGGCTTAGCTCCTCCATAGGCCAAGAAGCTCACCTCATAGAGTTAACCATTCGTGTTGCCATGATTAGCTCACTAACCGTGTGAGTGTTTCTATGCCCTAGCAGCCGGGTAGCTCATCCCTCTGGATTGATAATTTTGTTGGTCATTGGAGCTATGCAACGATGGGACCCCCAACCTTTGGCACCGTTGCCGGGGACGATGGCCTATGCTAGTGTAATTGTGGCATAATCCGATATGTTTCCTCACTAATTTCACTCGTGTGTTTATGTTTTTGTGGATTTTGGAGTGTGTGCATGAAGCAATGTGTTCATAATTTTCTGATTTGTCATCGTATCTTGCCAATTGTGTGTACACTAATCCCTTACTGATTTTACTAATTTTGCTAGATTACTAATTTGCTATGAAGGATTGGAGCTTTCAACCGTTTAATCCATCTTCAATGGAAAGGTAATCAAGGTGGTATTCTCAACCTCCCTAGAATCTAAGGATATGTAGAATTGTATAGAGATCCCACTATGATGCAATGTAGTGTTGATGCTATGTTATTGCAATGCAATGTTGATGCTATGTTGCTTTGAAAAATTTTGGATTGCTCGTTTTCATGCTGTTGTAATGCCGAAATTTTCAGATTTGGTGGCGCTTGAAATTGACAAGTTCAATTGTTAATGGGTGATTGTACATTGCTAATTGTGTGCCTGATTGGGTTAATTACATGCTTGGATGGTCAATTGCAAGTGTGTGTACACTAAAATCAAGTGTGTGCATTCTAATTGAGTGTGTATGACTAATTTTAGGTGTGTGCGCACTACTTTGCTCTTGTTTGTGCACCCAAAAATCAATGTGTGTTTAATGATTTTTCAATTGTGATGATTGATTTCTGTTGTGATCATGCCCAACTAATGATTTGTGAAATTTCGACAAGATTAACCTTTTTGTGTGCGCACCTAAAGATTGGTAAAAACTACAAATTTTATTAGTATGTGTGCCTAAAAAGCGCTTAATGTGCATGATTAATCTGATGTTTTGATTGCATATTTGATGTGTGTAATGGTTAATTGCTACGTTTTTGAGCTCAAAACATGAATTTACACACTCCAATTGCTTCGAATTTTGTTGCTAATTTTGCCGGTTTAATTGTGTAGTCTTGATTTTATTGGTCAAATTCTTTATCAATTGAATTGATGTGATTTTATTTGGCTTCACTAATTCCCTATGTGTGGAGAATTTTCAAAAAAAAAGGGTATTTTTCGGTTAATTTTTGTAAATTTTTGGTATTAATTTGCTAATTTTTGTATTAATTTTTGCTTAATTCCATAAAATTTTGATATTTTTTGCGATCCTTACGAGCTATTTTGAATGTGTATTTACGGCTTGATTTCAAAAGCATTTGGGCTTTCATTTGCCAAATTTTTAGCGTTTTAGTATTTTCGGTGACCGATTGACGATTTTGTAGAATTTGGCATTTTTGGTAAAATCTGCTAATTTTGGTGTGCTTTTGCATGTTGAAAGTGTTCATTGTGATTGTCAATGATTTTCTAAGATTTCTAGGATTTTTTTGGATTTTTTTTGGTGAATTTTTGGATTTTCAAGTGATTTTTAGCGTTTCGGCTATTTATCGGACTAAATTCAGATTTTCTCGGCTCTCGAGCAGGCCTTTCGGTGCATGAACTTTCTTCATCGGATTGATCCTTATGGTCTCTTGGGAATGTTTCGTACGATGTTAAAATAATCTTCTTTTACCTTCTTCTTACCCTGTCGACGCTCTCTTGCACTTCGTGACGCGTGAACACCCTCCGGCCTACGCACTCTCTCTAACTCTCCTTCTCTCTCTCTCTCTCTCTCTCTAACTACGTGGACGCACCATCTCTCTCTCTCTCTCTCTAACTTTCTCTTGCTCGTCTCCCTCCTCTATGCGCGTGAACGCTGTCAACCATCACACACACACACAGGCGTGAACGCACCCTTACACACACAACACACAATGCATTAAGTTATAAGAAGACAAAAAAAAGGGGGACCTCTCATGTCTTTTTTCTCTCTTTTTGCTTTTTTTTTGTGTCATTGACTTTTGTGTTTTATTTATTTCATTTTATTTATTTTCAATCTCATTTTAATTTCATTTCATTTCTTTTAAATTTCATTTCATTTCAATTCAATTTTATTTTTCCCTTTACATTTCATTTCAATTTCATTTCCTTCTTTTCTCACTTTCATTTCATTTATTTGTATACCAGTAAAAAAAACCAAAAAAAATCACAAAAAACAAAAAATCCCAATAAAAATTTAAAAAATCCATAAATCAAAATTAAAATCCAATTAAAAAAAGGGTTTTGAAATTTTATTTAAAATAAAATTCATAAAAAACCAAAAAAGGAATTAAAATTTTACAACAAACAGAAAACACATAGAAAATTCACCCAAAAAAAAAGAAAAACTAAAAAAAATTCATGGAAAAATAGAAAAAACTCATTAAAAATCATTAAAAAACTAAAAATACATAGGTAATTCATTAAAAATCATTGAAAATTCATAAAAAGTCACAAAAAATCATTAAAAATCAGAAACTGACCGGCACAATCCCAATAAATCACAAATAATTCATAAAACCATCAAAAATTTACAAATGTTTAAAAAAAATACCAAAAAATTCTTTAAAAATCAAAACTTTTACAAAAAAATTATAAAAAAATCATAAAAATACTAAAAATTTAAAAAAATTTAAAATCTCACAAAAAATTAATAAAATTAAAGAGAAAGTTGGAGAAAGTGTCAAAAAAGCCAGAAAGTGCAAAAAAAGCAAGAAAAAATTAGAAAGACCAAAAAAAGCACAAAAAAAAATCCCATCAAGAGTCGCACACCGAACAAACCGCAAAAAAAGCTAGAAGAGCCGCAAACCGAGCAAACCACGCAAAGTGAACCAAATGAGCAGAAGAACAATTGAAATCGACCAACTCAAAGCTGTGAGGAGTAGAAACAAATTTCGTGCTCGGGTTTGGAAAGTGCAGCCACAATTGAGTTAAGAAGCTAGAAGTGAACGTGCATGCTATAAATTGGCTAGTGCAAGCAATTGCATTGAGAATTAGCTTCTAATCGGACGAACAGGGACACAACTCACATGTGATTGCAAATTAGGCTAGTACGAGCAACAGAAATTCTGCTAATCAATACCAAAATATGATAGGAGAAAATTTTTACAGAACAAGGCAACATGGACTCAAAGCGAGCCTAAAATTCAAGTACAACAGAACAAGCTAGTAGCAGTTGCAACACAGGTACAATTGCAACAGAGAAGATTTTACAGCTATATGGCTACAATGGGGATAAATTTTTGTATACAAATTCAGAAGGTCATAGGTATCTTATGAGCAGCAAAAACAGCATAGGCGCCAAGATCGTATTGATCAGAGTAAAGCTAGATTCAGAGAACTCCCAGATCTTCACAGACTTCCGTGGAGCCAGATATTGCAAACTCAAAGATGAAGTGCAGATAGAAGTGCAAAAAGTCAATCCAAGTGTTTATCCAAAAATCTGCACAAACCAGCAAAACATCCATTTAGTGCATATGCAATCAGGATCATTGTACATGGATTATAGTGGTCAGATCTATAATTGAGAACCAGAATTGCAAGATCCAATAGATCAACCAATTGAAACCAATCTAATTGGAGAACCGAGTCAAAGACAGTACAAAGGTCAAGATGGAGCAATCTACAGCTTGATGCTCAGTGTTTTGAAAGAAAATGCCGACAACTTCGCAAGCATAGAAGGAGAAACTTCTTAACTAGAGATTGACATGATAGAACCAAATGAAATACCACCAGTCATGGCGTATTGCTTAGATTATGGACGAAAAGATGGACATTTTTTTGAAGATTGTCCAAGAAATCCTAACAACAGGGACACATCAATTGCCAAGCAAGGTACAGAGAAAACTGGAAATACGAATCTTGATGTAAGTGCATTTAACTCGTCACTTTTAATGCAATCGGATGATTTTGCATTACCGTTAGAAGCACCAGTAAAAGCTCTGCAAGTTCAAAATCAACGTAAAGATGTGCCTTCACCTGAAAAGCTTAAAATTGATTCTTTGAACAACAAATTCTTGCATGAATTTGGTCAAGGTATCCAGATATCATCAAATTTTGAAAAGACTGTTAGGTTTACAAATGATTCTGCATTCATTGCGATAAGTGTGCAATCATTCACGAGTCTAAGAGACACATCAAACAGAATGATGTTAGCTTTGTATGGCACCCATAATTCATATGCACACTATGTAGACCAAAAAGGAAAACTGTACAAAAAGAATCAACTAGTGTTTGAACGGCCCACATACCAACTCATAGAAGTGCGTCTAGTGATAGATCATAAAGGATGGTTCATTTCAGAGGAAAGAATCTATTATAGCCCATTCTCTCTAGAGCTGAAGGATATTACCCAAGTGAACCCAAAAATCTGTTCAAAGCCAAACTTTCCTCCATTGGAAATTAAGCTTTGATGTTGTGACCAAACAAGCACATACTTTGACCAAAACAGTCGTAGATATAGACGAGAGTCTAGCATCTATGATGCATGGGGTCTTGAAACCACAGAAGCTCATATCACTTGAGACCCATGGGCTAGACAATATCAGGGCAAAGGTAATGCTATCTACAGCTTGATTTGGGGAATAATTTGTCACGGTTCAAGGAGATACATAAAAAACTATGCAGAATATTTAGCTCTAGAGAGATGTGCAGAATATTTGTCACGGTCACCACCAAAATCTCCTCCAAAGAGACAAATTCTGCCAAAAAATACAATGGATCTTCTAAGATCAAGGGTTACTCAGATGCAGGTGGACAATGCTCATTAGTTGCAGACAAAAAGTACAATATTACAGCCAATGGAGCCAACATCAATTGAAGCAAGTGGTCAAAGCAAAGAAAATGCAGATAAAGCTCAACCAAGGACACAACCACTTTTGAGACTATCAAGTGCAACATTGTTGGTGAAAACGAAGAAAAGTTGTCAAGAGAAGTAAAGCTAGATTTTTAGCTAGACAAGAACCTCATGTCTTTTTGCACTTGGAAAAGATGTGGCCAACCACAACTGGAAGATGCTCCTGAATTTGTGAGCATATCAGGAGATAAACGAGCAGAATGTTGGGGTATCATCTCCACCACCATTGAAGTAATATATTATAATACATATCATTTTGATCAGAAGACCACCACCCCTTCTGATCCAAGTGTCTTAATACCCATATCGGCTCAAAAGTCAACCCTTCAATCACTTTGCAAAAATTGTCAAGCTCTTTCTTTAATCGGTCAAGCAACTCATCCAAATCTTTCAAGTGAGGTAAACCTTTTACTACTTTCATTCATTAATCCATTTAAAGTGACCTAATCTTCGCCATCAGATACTACCCATAAGAAATACCTTTGCTTGGTTTAGTCATCCGACTTAGCCTGAGTAAATCAAGAAAAAAATGAACTTCACAGCCCCAATTGGGTAAGAGGTATCCCATCATACCTTGGATTGTATCAATAAGTGTCATACCTAAAATGAAGAGATTTTACTTCATCCATTTTACTAGTAAAAGGCCAATCTGTAGTGAGCCATATTATACAAAAATGTGGCATCCTTATTTTGCAAGCAACCTAACGATTAACTCAATAACAGATCCCATCCAAAGTATGTAATCAATAGAATGACATATGCCACCAGCCCCATACCATAAACTAGAGATCAAATAGCTGACGCCCCTTGGGCGAGGAGCATCAACACTTCTCATACAATACTGCGTCATTGTCCCTGAAAATGCCAAGGGTATACTATGCCAACCCTCGACCTCACTCCCCTTTTCTTTTTATATATAATAACTATCATCACAGTAATAATAAAATATAGAATTCAAATCATTTTTGCAGTATTACGATAGAATTTTTCTTAATACAAAACAAAAAAAAAAAATCGATGCAAGCTTACAGGCACGTCTACTGTTCATGTAAAAACACCATTAATCCAAAACCTCCCATCAATATTTTCTATCACCAATCGGTATAATATACCAAGGAGTACTAAATAACAACTCATAGAAAACTTAGAAGGTGTTAAATAATGTAAAAAATTGCAATAGAAGAACCCAATCTATTATGGTTGAGTACCAACCTGTGTAGCCTCCTTATGTTCAACCATCTCCATAGCCACATAGTAAGCAGATGTTCAAGCCCTCAACAAAACTCTCTTTCTCATACACACACAAAACTCAAGAGCTAAGGCTAAGTGAGGGGCATAGAGCAACCCTCATCTGGTTTTAAATACCCAATTGGTAAATGTTATGAGGAGCCACAATCTTGGAAAATCTTAGGGGCACAATTCCACACAGTGTCCTTTTTCACATCCCCTATCTTAACCTCCCAAAAAACATGGGCACATTTTTTTTCTTTTGAAGAACATGCTACAATTGCACCCTTTGACAGGTTGGCCATGCAATAATAAGCAACCACATCTAATGCACACCTTAGAGTGACCCCATTAGGCTTTAGCTATTTTTGTGTCAATGTTCTTTTCACAATTGCACTTGCATCATGGTGAACAAATTCCAAGCACTGCATTTCTTTAGCCACAAGATCTTTTCTCTTTTTCTTCTAGCCCTGATTATCTATTTCTGTAACATATAAAAATTCATTTACAAGGTTATTTACATGGCTTTAATGTCTCTAAGTAGCAAGTTGCAACTTCTTGACACCGTAGTCTTTACAATTTCCCAACAAACATATCCTTTTATGGAAATTGGCATCACCTGGCCTTGGGCACAGAATGGACTCCCACAATTGTGTGACACCTTTGAACGTGTGACTTGAAGCCAAACATCGGGTACTACTCGCACATGTGCACACATACACACACACATATCATAATGGTTATCAATGACATCTTGCCGGTAATTGCCCCTTCTTTCACGCTTTTCCAAGAAAATATTTTCATTTAACGTTGAGGGACTCTCATTCAAGCATCTACACATAGGAAGATTCGCAAGTATACACATGCACACACACATTGATAATGGTCATTAATGACATGCAGGTATTAGCCCTTTCCTTCCATGCTTTCCAAAGAAAATTCTTTCTAGTTGCGGTAGGGTCGTTCAAGCATCTACACACATGAAGAATCGCAAGGACACATATGCACTATCATATCTATTACACACACACACACACACACACACACACACACTCATATCCAGCTCTTAACTTCAACTTTTGAGTACAAGATTGTTCAAACACATACACGTAGGGAAAATTGCAATACATATGCTTCCATGATCTCCTTTATGGTTTCACCTCAGCTCTTGCCTTTGGAATGTTGCAATTGGAAGAGCATGAAAAATCTGGCTAACTTTACTTGGCATAAAGCCCTTAGTTCACATCCTGATTTTGGGTAATCCCTCTACCTTGGTCCCTTTCTTCTCACCTTTCATGTTATTTGAACTTCGATGAATGCAAAATCATAATAGTTGAGTACTCATCACTGATGTATGACAAGGGGGTACACTGACAGTTGATGCGAATAAGCACCCTTCTGTGTTTTTTGCAAGAGATAGATTAGTGGGGATGCAAAAGCTAAATGTTTGGAGTTTTATTTTCACAAAATAATATTACAAATTGTCATTTGGACTGCTTTGTTTGAGTGCATCAATGAGGTTTGCAACAATGAATTTTTTTTTAATGCTTTTCGTATCATCAATGAATAATGGGAACATGCAATATTGATTGGAGCTACTTTGTTAAATACTCAAGCGGAATTTTTCATTACAAAATCCTCAAGTGAGGTCACATGTGTGCTTATGGTTGATTTAAAAAAAAGATATAGATGTACATAGGAAACACTACCCAATTTTTTAGACTAGATGTAAGTGTGTGCTTATGGTTGATTTTGGAAAAGATCTAGATGTACATAGGAAACACTACCCATTTTTTTAGACTAGATGTAAAATTAAATGGTTCCAAACTACTTGAACATAAAATCCTATGTACTCCCAATTCTCTTTTTACAAAAGTGCATCTCACATGATTACACATACTAATAATTTATGTGGTAATTTCCACCTTTTTATGATGTGTATTATATTCTGTATATTGCTAGGATGATCATAATTCTTGACATCGATAACAAAGGGAAGGGGTCATTGACACCTATCTTCCCAAGTAAATATTTACAAGAGTACTAACAGTGTTCTTGTTCTTGTTTCTTGGATGGTGGCAGGTAACAGGTTCCTTCCTTGGAAATGCAATCAAGCCTACAATTGCACAGATAGATGAAGACATAATGAAAATTGTGGGAAATTTAATGTATGCTTTGTGATATATATAACAGAAACAAAGGTTGCATAATTACAGCATTTGTTGTCAAGATCATCTACTATAGACATCATCTTGTTTTACTTCTAATGTTCTTGTTTACTACTCGAGTCCTACATGTTAAATTAAATGTATGAAATGTTATCTTAGTAAATGATGGTTTGATCAATTGTATAATTCTCATGAGATGGGATTTCAAACTTAATCACACACACACACACACACACACACACACACACTTGGTCACTTTAACTTAGCTTTGATTGCTACATTCGGCTACAATCTACTAGTTTTCTTTGCCCATTATGGCATTGTTGATAAGTAGTTGCTTTTGCTTGCTATCATATAGATTTTGTAGTTGGTTTTCAATATGATTGATAGAGCTGATAATTATATTGTCTTTTGGGTAATTACCATGGGTATTTATCTTGCTAGATGGGAGAATCTTTCTCTATGATGCATGACGAAGAAGGTGGGTATAATATTGTGTGTGATTACCATAACCTTATGGTGGTTTGCCTTGCAGTTTCTACTACCCTTGTTTATCATATACTTATTGAAGCTGATGGTTTTTGGTAACCTACCCTCCTAGAAAATTAACCACCAAGTTTTCCCCGAGGACGAGCTTACTTTCTCTTTTCCTGTAGTGCTTCTTGATCACTGATTTTTAAAAAAAATTCCTTTGACTAAACTATACCTAAGGAGTTCTCAAATTTTTCATAATATATATTTTTACCTTCTACTCTTTTCTCAATCCCCTCTTACCTTGCTTATTAGGCTTTAGGTAAAATGCTCAAAAGACTGTTATAGCCTTGCCAACGTGGAACAAGCCTCGAGTAGAGATTTGTACTAATTCAATGCCCAATTGGTGGGAACCCGCCTTGTGTAGATAAATTTTTCTATGAGCCCATCTTGTGGAAACACCTCTTACTACCTACCGCGTTATTATGTGGGTACTAACTGTGACTATTATTTTCGCTCATGTGTTGCACAAGTGCCAAGTCCCTTTGATTCCTTTGCTTGCATTAATCTCTGTTCCCAAGCATGGTGTGCTTTTCTCCTCTACCCTTGAGCTATGGCATTCCCTTCTCCTTCTCCCTCTGTGTTGAACTAATGATGGTCTACATGTGCTCCTCGTAGGCCGTTGGTAAACATTCAAGGCACTTGGTTAACATTCATGGCTTATTGTACCCTTATGTGGATTCCTACTATGTATATTTCCTGGTTCATGGATTTACTTGCAGACTCACAAGATATGGCAATAATAATTGATGGCCCTGCTTGTAGATTCCCTAGCATAGTTGCAGGATCTTTTGCTTATACCAAGGCTGCTTGGGATTTGGTATCTAGCTGGTATCTGCTTTCAACCTATTTTTGCTGACATCTATATAACTGGTGAGGGTATTTTTCCTTCACTTAGCCTTGCAATATTGGAGTATGATTGTGATTATGCATCTTTTGTTGTGATTCTCTGTGTCTTGTAATACTGAGAGAGTGAATGGGTATAAGGAATGTTATGTTGTAGAAAAAGGCTACTATAACCTGGAGCTTGCTAGATACAATACTTCTTTGCAAGTTCTTTCATGTTTCACTCATTTGTTGACCTTTTGTTTGGTATCACCGTTGTAGTTAATGAGTGTCACTTGGATATTAATGACGATCATAAGGGTTTTTTTATACAAAAAATTAGCACCTTTGATGCTAATAAGACTAGTGTGGTTGGGTTTTGTAACTTTTTTGGCCACTATTGGCTAGGGTGTGTAACTAGTTTCGGCACAAAACTAGTCTTTTTTGGAAAATCAATGTTTTTGATATACTACAAAACCTAAAATTTTAAAAAATTGATGGTAACATGTGGCATGCCTCTCATGTTACACACACACACACACACACACACACACACACACACGCACGCATGCACGCACGCACGCACATGTGCATGTACAATATGATCTTGGTTTCTTTCTCTCGAAGGCAATCTCTTTGACTATCACAAATAGACATAAGTACACATACACACACACACTCACACATTTGCCTTGACATAAAGGATTTTGCATTTATTTTTTGAAAATCAACTTGTTTTTCTATTGGGCTTGTATGTACAATTCCTCTTTTACACCCCCAAGCCTGATGAAAAGACCCTCACATGCATAGGTATATGCATCTACCCCCAACACACATTCTCTATGGCTCTTTGCATATTTACTCTATTTCCTATCTCAACTTGCATGCCTGCATCAATAAACCTTTATGGGCTCGATTTGGATGTTGTTACATTAGAGACTTGGACATCTACATGTTTTTTTTCAAGAATTGGGATGGTACTCCACAAAAAAGCATGATGTGGTTGGTGACCCAAATATGTAATTGATTGTCCCCAAGTGGGTATGTTTTAGCTACCTCTTAGTTGAGTAGTTTTCACTTAAAATTACTTACCTTGATTAATGCTTGACACATGTACATTTACAGTATGATCTCGGTCCTTTATCTCGAGGGCAATCTCTATGATGGTTGCAAACATACCTAAGTACATACACACACTCTCCCATTTGCCTTAACATAAAGGATTTTCTAGGAAATATTCAAACTGGTTGGCATGAACTTATATGTTTTACATTGGGCTTGTTTCTTTGACTCCAACAGCACACCCTCAAACCTCTTGAAAAAAAAAACCTCACATACATGAGGTCATGCAGCTACCCCCGGTGTACATTCTTTGGGGATCCTTGCATATGTTCTATATTGCCTCTTTCAACTTACAGACCAATATCAATAAGCCTTTACAGGTTCAAACTGGTTTTTGGTGCAACATGAGCATGGACATATGCATAATTTAAGGAATATTATCACTCTACATAAAAGGTCTATATGGTTGGTGACCCAAATGCTTGAGTGTCCCCATGCAGATATATCTTAATACTTCTCACTTGGCTGTCACTTAGAAGAAACTACCTCAATTAAGCGTGGAAATTTTATTCATGCTCTGTGATCCACATGCCTATTTCTTGCTCGCACACCAAAAATCCTCTGGCATCGCTCTGTTGTCACGCTCAATAGAAGAACACCCAAACTTGCATGTCCTCCTTGCTTCCTTGCAATGAGAGTCTACACACATGTGCGCACACACACACACACACACACACACAAATACATATGCATGGGCTTAGTAGCCTGTAGACTTCCTCTTCTTGCTCGCCATACCGTGGCTCCTTGCTCGCATATCAAGAATACACATGCGCATCATGCCCGCCTTCAATCCATGTGTAGTGAGTCGAAAAATACACACACACACACACACACACACACACACACACACATAAGTTGGTTACTGTTAGGACAACACACACAATTTAAAGGCCTCCATTTCACACACACACACACACATGATCACGTTGTCAAGAAGTACGTAGTGCGACTAGCACGCACACACACACACACACATGATCACACTGTCAAGAAGTACGTAGTGCAACTAGGAAAGCGTCGGACCCCTGATGACTGTGAGGATTCGTAGCAAAATCAAGCAAGGCGTAGATGATTTGAAGTTAAAAAGACACTCAAAAAGAAAAAAACTCCAGCCATGAAAGCTTCACTTTGGAAAAGAACAAAGATCAACTCAAAACTATTGTGTGTGTGAAGATTAGGTGTAGCCTCACTCCCAATTGCATAGATGGAGTGCTCTTTTGACGTATTAAAAACTCTAAATTAACGATTCTTTTTTGTGACCATTTTATGGAAGCTTTAGAACTTCATTGGAGAAGCCCAAGAGGTTATTTAAGGAGGGGAAACCCTAATTGGTGGCCTTATAGTCTTGATCATGTAAGGGAAGCAACACGAGACTGCACTAGCACCCTTGATTGGAATGGTCGTATCTCCTTGCTTATATGCCCAAATGAGCTCATTTTTGGCTCTATATGTTCATTCTTAACTTGAGAAACAATGGTACCATCATTGATGTGGCATTTTGAGAGAATTTGTGCTATTTTTAGGCTATTTTTTACTATTTTATGGCCATTTTTAGCCTTTTTTGTCCAAAAATGCCCCTTTTTGTTTGTAAAATGCCAAACGAGCTAGGAAAATTCCCTATTTTAATGGAAATTCTTTTTTTTCACTCAAACTTAATGTTGAACCTCATTTTCTCACTTCGTAAGCACTTTGGACACGTCTTTTATGCCCACACATGAAACCTGTTGTTTTTGGCCAAGATCGCCATATTGAACTTTCTAGGCAAAACGAGCGTGCCACTTCAAAACAATTGACATTTGCCACAACACACACATGGGAGAACAGAGAGCTCCAGTGAGCTCTTCCTTTGATAGAATGCAATGCCGACCAAAGAAGCCTTGCTTCATATCGTATATGGGTTTATACCCACTACCACATATCTTGTATGGATTTGTACCCACTACCACATAGCAATTTGAGATAGTCTCCCCCCTTCCTTGGGTTTCAAAGCTTCCACTAAACATAACACCATCTCACCTTTCTAGCCACTAGAAGACCATACAATGCCCAATTTTCATTCTAAAAAGCTTGCATGAATCCCAATTTTTTACTGACATTTGAACCTCCAAAATTTCCTACTAATCAGGAAAGTATCTTCCATTTGAGACCCAAATTCCACATTAAAGTTGTTCGCTATCTTCATAATTTAGTCATAGTTGACTCATTTAATGTCCAATCTAGGCACAGTAAAGCCTATCAAACTCTTGCTCTTGTTTCCCACATTCCAAACATCGTTTTTTTTTTGCTTGCAAATTTTCAAGTGACACACTCTCAATTGCATTTTCCCAGTTTAAGGAGACCCAAAAACCATAAAAGATGTAAACTTGAAATGAAAATAACTGGACCAAACAAGATCCAATCTGATTGTTGTAAAGCATACAATGGAGCTCAGTTTGAGATTATCAATCAATACCTTGTAAAATTGAAACCGATCACTTTAACACACGTCTCAAGGCCAGTCCAAAAACTACAGACTTGACCCTCAAAAATTCTTAAAGTGACCATAACTTTCTCGTCCAGACTCCAATCAACAAGCCGTAAGGACAAGCTTGGAGAGCACTTTGAGCACTAGATAATCAAACTAAAAACATGCATTTTGGAAACTTCCAAGCACCCCAAGGCACTGGTATCAAAAACACAATATTTAGCCCAAAAATCCACATATAGCATACATTCACATTTACATTTGCGTGCTACCATGCCCCGCCAATGCACAAATTAGGCATACCAAACAAGCATAATCTGCATCCCATAACCCTTTTTCCCATCGTGGAATAAGGGCGACATGACATACATCCCCTTTTAACATGCACATCCTTCGACATGTGTTGAGGTGTGGGGTTTGTTGCATCGCAAGAATCCTGTGCACGTAAATTTCCATATAGGATGCCATGTTGATGTGCAGGGTTTGTTGCATCGCAAGAACTCCCCCTATTTATGTAGACTACCATGTAGGATGCCATGTGTGTAGAACCATGTGACATACCATGTGTTGTCATGTGATACCTTGAGAGTCATGTGAAGAGTCAAGAAGAAGGGTCGAGGGCCAAGTAGAAGGTCAAGGGTCAAGTTGAAGGGTCAAGGGCCAAATAGTATCTGGCCCTTTCAAGTAGACTCAGGTGAACTTTGGAGAGGTGTAGGCACTACATGGTATGCCTATATAATAAGCCTTGTAATCACTCGTGTGTTGAATAATCTAGTTATGCTTGTCTACACTCTAGCCTATTATGCATTGAGTTAACCTTTAGTTAATATCTCTCTCTCTCTCTCTCTCTCTCTCTCTCTCTCTCTCTCTCTCTCTCTCTCTCTCTCTCTCTCTCTCTCTCTCTCTCTCTCTCTCTCTCTCTCTCTCTCTCTCTCTCTCTCTCTCTCTCTCTCTCTCTCATCACATTCATTATGATTACATAACTCAACGTATGGTATCAGTTTGTGGTTGTGATTCATCTTCCAATCACATTTGATCCGAATTTCCCTCTCCTATGCTAGATTGTTGAGCACCTCTTCTTGACCAACACAATTGTTATTCATCCTTCTACTAAACAATCTAAATTAGCCTCACATTGAGGGCACATCCATGGGCCACTACCTTCAAGCGATTATTATGGCTAATTAAGAGTTAGGTTAAATTTTCACTAATTAGTGTGTGTATTCATTTTCTTGCATAATAACTTGTCTAATTATCCTCTTGCATTAGCGCAATCATCATCTCACTTGACTTGTGTGTGTACGTAGCCATCGCTAGCTGTCAACAATTAAGCTCGTCTGCATAACTTTTGAGCTAAATAGCACCAAATAATACTTTGATTAAAATCAAGCTCTTGAGCTTGACTTTTTTATCTTCCTACAATGGCTCAAAAAATTTCTTTTTTGTATGTACTTTCAAGCATTCAATGCCCAATGCATTTTTGTATGTACTTGCAAGCATTCAATGCCCAATGCATTTTTTGGTAAAAAGGAAGCTCCAAAGTCTTCAAGTAGTCCTCAACAAAGGATCTTGAAGACATGGGAAATGCCTTATTTTAAGGGTCAAAGGAAGGTAAGTAACACGTAATTAAAGGAGGGAATCTACTTGACCCTGGTTGCCCAAAGCAAACATAAGCAAAGGTGCCAAACCTGTGTTCATAGCTCCTCTCACCTGCAAACAAATGCTTGTCAACCCATTGATGTATCTAGTGAAAGTCTTTTGACCCTACAATAGCTTATCCACTCACCTGCATTGTCAATCGGAGAACCCTGTGTGCATTGAACCTTCTTGGCCATTCAACCTGTCACCAATTGCTTGTTTTCTTGCACTGGCTCGTGCTTGCTTGCTGCCTACTCATTGCCTTGATCTCACTCACAATCTCCCCAAGCTTATATAAGGAGTTTTAAATCTCTTGAGAACTCTCACAACACCATCAAAATCTCTAAGGCCTCTTCCCACGTTCCTGCAACCTTGATGCCCCAAGGGACCATTCTCACAAAGGCCAATAGCTCTTGACTTTGAAGCTTGCCATACCGTCTTCCAAGGTACCACAAGAGTACACATTTTGGCATAAGGCCCAAAAGAAAAATAAAAGAAGCTCACTCTTTTCTTTGCTTGGCATATGCACGTAAAATATTCACACAACGCCTTAGCACAAAAGAAATGTATGCCAAATCTTGATGTAACCAGCACTGAAGAGGACTAGACAATATTGGGAGAGGAGAAGAGGGGAGAGAGAGAGAGAGAGAGAGAGAGAGAGAGAGAGAGAGAGAGAGAGAGAGAGAGAGAGAGAGAGAGAGAAGGGTGTAGACAAATTCAATGGCCAAGGCATCCACACATGGCAAGCCAAGGTTATTTAATTAAACAACCATTGTGGCTTGTTGTCAAACCACTCAAGAAAAATCAAAGAATAGAGATTAGCCAGAGTGTTTCTCACTTCCGTGCAAAAGATGAGCAAGTTATGGGAATACTCCTCATGTCACTTGATGACAAGTCTGTGCACTATTTAGATAGTTACAAAAATTCTTACAAAGCTTGGATCACCTTAGATAGGCATTTTGGAGTTGTTGCAAAGCACTCCAAAGTATCCCTAAAATTGTAAGCTTATGGTTGTTGCAAAAAGAAATCCAAAATATCCCTAAAGATGCAACTTTATGGCTTGGTTATGGAGCCAGGAGATGATGTTGTTTCACTTGTCAACCGGCTCAAAAGCATTTGCACCCAGCTTTCCTACATGAAAAGTCCTATACAAAATGAAGATCAAGTAGCTCTCTCACTAAAACTCGTACTTGAAGAAGATTATGGACAAATAGTCACCATGCTAGAGGAGAAAGAGCCAATATCCAACCTTGAAGATGTGATCGAGTGAGGGCCATGCCAGGGACCGTCGGCTGCACTATCTCCAAATGGATACACCACAATTTTGAACATCCCTCCCACTTGAGACCGGCACCAAGGACTCCTTTCGCTCTTTTATGTCAAATCAAGGGGGTGATAACATTCACTTTCTCTTGTTTGGATTCCTTAGCCTCGAAGCACCTTTTCTTACAGATCCAACTTTTAAATCAAAGTCATCAATCTGAATTCAAACTCAAACTTCCACGGTCAATTGGTTGGAGTTCTCTAGTTCACCCTTGGTTCAAGGTCACTAACGCTTTTTTCTCGGTTATGGCCGAGCACACCCGTCAGATCGTTCCCCTAAGATGAGTGTATTTAATAGCTACACCAAGCCCTCGTTCCCAAGTTTGATCCCCACTCCGTAAATCGGGATCTTGCTCCCTGTTCTTGACTTAATTTATTGGACGACATAAAATTGGGTTCAACTTTTTGCCCAACAAATTAACCCTCCGGAATCGACCCACCCATCGAACCCTTTGGTAAATGCACCTTCCCAAGGTAGTACTATGATACTAAAAAACAATATTTCAAAACAGGTCGAACCAAGAATACATTTCAAGCATTTGAAAGCGGCATGCAAACTGTTGCATACCCTTGCAAGTGTGCATTTATCAAGTCGTTCTCACCTTTTTCCTTTTTAGAATATATTTTACTTCCTTTTTCCTTTAGTATTAGTAAAATTACATAGTTATCTTTCAAGCAAACACATATACTCCTCTAGGCATATCCCTATCCTCATCCCTGCACTTGGGTATCTTGTCTCCTCTGCCCCGTGTGGCGGCAACCCCTTGACACAATTTTCATGTCTTATTTTTCTTTATCTTGTGTGGAAAACGCTTACAAAAATAATCTACTCTAAATTCTTTTTAGATCAATAACCCAAGAAGCAAAGAAAATGTCCAGCTGATGAGGACAATTACGGAATAGCCCATTTAGGTTTCTAGCCTTTCCAAGGTTCCTTTTTACCAAACAATTAGAAGAGTTCTTTAATTAAATCACATCCTCCTCCCTTATCCCGATCCCTTCATAGATCCATTTTTCTTCCTCCTTTTCACGTTGGCATCAGGCCTACCCGAAGTAGGTCAATTTCGAGACACAATCCACGGGTCCCTATCACTTGCCGGCCAGGACTCACTCCCATTCAATCCCATTTTTGGAACAGTGAATGAACCCGAGCTCAAAACATATACCAATGGTTATCAGCCCTAACCGAAAAGGACCATCCCCCGTTGCATCCCACAGATGAACACTTGCATCGGTCTTTTTCAAGTATGCAAGACAAAGTTCACACTTAAATATTCTATGTTATGCTAGGGCTATCCACATCAAATCTTCTCGGTAAAGTTTTAAATCCTAGTTGAAATTTAAATTGGGTTCATTTGAATTATAATCCCTTAGTTATTATTTCCTTTTAATTTCTATTCAAACAAGACCTTAAGAAAACAACGAATCTCTTGGAAGTTAATGTTTTGTCTCGATGTAAGTTTCAAGTTAACCCCGACTTTGACGAATCCCATTTTGGTTCCTTTGCATCATTTACCATCCATGGAGCATCTCCATGGAAGCGATGGGAGTTTTATGTTCAAGCAACACAGGCATCACTTCCGTGAAGCTATCCCCTTACTCCCCCCTTCAAATTTGCAAAACAAACTTGAAAGTAAACAAACTTGAAATGAACAATGCATATGATTTCTACAATGAGCTTTGCTTTGGTGTGATCTATGTGTGGTAAACACAAAACTTTGGAATGCACCAACTTGCAATCTTGAGACAAATAATCAAGAAACTTCCTTTGAGTGCTTATGCAAGAGTGAGACCCTTCCATGCATGGTAATGTAAGCATGAAAAAATTTGTAAAGTTCCTAAGAGTGGACATGCTAGTGTAGTGAAAAATGCTCCTGTAATAGTGTATGAATGATTAAAAAATTCATCCTTAAAAAGAAATTTAAGCATATCTTTGCTACTCTAGAGAGGATTAATTATGTAGCTCTAGGAGAGGCTTATGGTTTTTGGGACTTTCCAATTGATAAGAGAGGGGGATAATCTTAATTGGAAAGAAATTCCCACTTCCAAGGAAAAACTACTTTGATTAAGATAGAGCTATCCTTCAAAACTTACCTCTCCTTGAGAGAATTAGTATTAACTTATTTGTATCACTAAACAAATCTTATACACATGCTCTTTTTCTCTTTGAAAGAAGAAATATCCTATTTCTTAAATTTAAGGAAAAACTTGTGAACCTTTCATAAGAGCATTCTTTTTAGAGTAAATTATAATGCCACTTTGAATAGAATGGTTAAATCCAAAAATTTCCAATACTTAATTGTCCGTGAATATTATGTTGAAATTATCTTGTGCATCTTAAAAATAGAAAAAGATATTTATGGTGGGGTTTAACGGTACGCATAGATATTAATCATCATCCAACATGCATGCTATTTTAGTATGATCTCCAGTCACCTATGGTTAAAGAGAGTGCTTTCTACTCTCTCTGTTCCATACTAGTCTGGTAATCTAAAGAATGAAACCTGAAATATAAGTATGATCTCCAGTCACCTATGGTTAAAGAGAGTGCTTTCTACTCTCTCTATGTCATATTAGTCTGGTAATCTAGAGAACTTGAAACAACGGAACTTGAAATAACATCGTAGTTAGTGGTTAGCAATGTTGTTAGTTGACAAGAGAAAATTAGTAATTTTTTCCTCTAAGAAAGAGAAAAATTTTCTTATGTAAATGTGAGAGTTTAAGCATGAATTCATGTAGAACAAAGAGCAACCCAATGTTTAAGGTGTGAAATGGCATGAAGATGACAAGAAAACCTTACCTTGGTGTGTGTATGGGAAGAGTCTTCTCCTTTCTTTGGGTGATTAAAGAAGCTTGTTTATGTAGTTGACTCTCTCCCTCTTCAAGACCATCACTTGTGCTACTTGGAAGGAGAGAATGGAAAGAGGCAAGAGAGATTCAAGCTGTGCAAATCTTAGGGGTTATAAGAGAGTGTAATGGGAAGAAGGAGATCAAGTTATAGGAAGCATGGTTATGGTTTTTGGCCATGGATTCTCTTGGAGAGGAGGTGGGTGTAGGAGATGTATGTAGGAGGTGTGTGTGTGTGTGTGTGTATTGCAAGAGGCTTGGCTATGGCTCCTCGAGCTTCTCTACAACTTACTCTCTAGTTGCATCCTAAAAATGGAGGAGAGAAGTGAAAAAAGAGAAGAGAAGCCCTCTTTTTATGCACATTTTTTATAAGTGCTTTCACTTATCTTGATAGCTTATCTTTCTTATCGTGATAATTTTTCTTTCTTTGATAACATAACTTACTTATCAAAACTTTCTCAACAAGTTACTTACTCCTTTATGCTAATTTTTCTCAAAATGAAAAGCTAATTTCTTATGCATTGGTTATGTCCATGTTCCCATGGAATAAGCCCGAAGTGTCTCAGGAGTATACTTTGGTGCTTAAATTGAGCCCAAAATTTTTTGACTTTTTTTTATTTCTATTATTTTCTTTTTCTTTTTCATCTTCTAAGCCAGTAGCTTAGATGTGTTGGCCTTGCGTAAGGGCTAGGAGAAGGCCCTTACAAACTCCCCAACAAAAAGAAAGAGTTGTCCTCAGCTCGAAACAATAAAGAAAGGTGATAAATCTTCAACCGCAAGTTTCTCGTTTAACTTCCGGTAACACTAATTTGCTCTTCTCTAGGTGGTTCATCTATATAAGGCACAATCTATCCTCATCTCTTATGGTATTCTTACCTTCTCTTTCTCTTTTCTTCCCATTTCCTTGTAAAAAACTTCTTAGGATTGTCTCTTTTAACCCTTTTCATTGTCTCTTTGCTCGTTACCTTACTTTATGGATCAGTGGCAAGAGATGATCTTATCTGTGACCATTCCTCGTCTGCTGCAACAAGAAAGTGAATCTGTGAGGCGAGGTTTTGTGAAGCAGTATGAGCGTCTGTTTTTCCCTCACTTGGGAACTTCAGTAGCTCAAACCAAATGGTGGACGTTCTGAGATATACAACAGTGACATTTTGGGGTCGGGATCACTTTTGCAACAATGTCCGCTTGTCTATGGTAATTGAAGCAATGGGTTTGGGTCCTTGATACTACTACGTGATGAGATCAATGTATTGTGGGTTCTCCGACCGAATCTATTTGCTTGCACAATTTCTTCCTCATCAAAAGATATATCTTTACCCTCATTTTGGTTTACCTCTTAGAGGGCTCTTTAACTTCTCACCTCGTACTCAAGAGATCAGTGCAGCAATTTCATAGCGAACTCTTCCTATGGTTGAAAGACCTAATATGTGTCCCGCTTGTGATAGTTTCTTTTGTGATCATGTGATAGATAGCCTTATTGACTTGCTAAAAAATACATCTTCATTGTATCTCTCAACAAGTTCGTTGTTTATTAAGATTTTGGTTCTTGTCTTAAATCCTTCTTTCTTTGATTTTTCTTAATAAACACAATTAAATTTGTTCTTGGCTTCATATATCTGGTATTTTACACGTATGTTTATTAATAAACACAGTTAAATTTATTCTTGGCTTCTTATATCTGGTATTTTGCAGAATCCCTTGAGAGAAATACAAATGTAGCTAGCTTAGTTACAAAGGATAACACTAATCTTGTTATTATGTAGCAAAAAAAGTTTATTACAAAAGGTAGCATTTCTTTGAGTGACACAAAAGGTAACAAAACGGAGCTTGTACTCATCGATTACATCGGCTAGAGAAGATTAATATGGTCACAAAAGGAGAAAGCTCATTACAAAAAGATGAGGAAACTGAGAAATAAGATGTTCGTCGTCTTCCTAGGAAGTACCTTTAGTGGAATAGCCCTCCCATTGGACCAAGACCTCCTAAACTATTCTCTATGTAGCAGCTTTGTTTCCTTCATGTCTAAAATTTTCTCTAACTCCATCCTCATACTCTTCTTTAGTCTTGAGAATGGAAAATTGACCATTCCGGTTACTAGTATTCAAGGTAGCATAAACATTGGCTTGTTCATCTATCTCATCCTTTACTGGACAAAGTTTACTGTTGCTGATCTAGGTGGATTGACGGTTGGCCTTTGAGAACACAAATGAGTGGTAGGGGGAGTTCTTGCTTGGGTTGGATTTCTTCCTCTTGCTCCAAGGTTTTTGAATTGTCCCCCTTGATTGGGTGGATTTTGAAGGTTAACAGGGAGGCTTGCATTACTAGGGTCATTTCCTTTAGGGCACTGGGCCTTCTTATGACCAAACTCTAGCACTCATAGCATTGAATTTTCCTTCCACTCTAAGTGACTGGAAGAGCATTCACACGAACAAAGTGTAGTGATGATTGGGGTTGGACAGCTTGCTTTGGTATAAATGGTACTTTGGTTGCTCGACATGGGTAGGAAGGAAATTCTCACTTCCTATTGGTAGTAGTGCCTCTCTGAAAAAGGCTCTTATGCTTTAACTTGGCCCGGATTAGAGCATCTGCGAGTGAGGTAGGTCGAAGGGACTCTACTTCGAGAGCCAAATCTTCTCTAAGCCCAAGGATGAAGCAACTTAGCTTTTGTTCCTCTGTCATGAAAGGAGCATATCGTGAAAGTCCGACAAACTCCTCATAGTAAGCTTCAACAGACCTATTCCCTAGCTTGCAAGAAAGAAACATATTCATCTTAGTGGTGGAGTAGTCTAGGGGAAGATATCTCTTCCTGAGATGATGTTTTAACTCTTCCCAGCTTTGGGTCACCTCTGCTACTTGGTGAGATTGGCAGTTGAGCTTCCACCATGTTTTTGTTGGTCCTTCTAACTTAGCTCTCCCAATTATTCCCTGAGCAACTGCATTGTATCCGGCAAGAGCAAAGTAGTCATCCATTTTAATTATCCATTCTTCTAGTTGGGTAGGCACATCGTCACCCGTGCCTAAAAATGGACGTGGTTGCACAGATTTGAGCAAGGCCTTCAGATCCTTGTCACATCCAAAATCTTCTACAAGTGTTATAGAAAGTGACATCTCATTTGTTACAGGAAAAACTAGAGGTGCTGGTGGTGCTTGTGTATCAAGAAGAACCGAATCTAAAGTGTTAGCTACAGGCGGTCCCAAGCAGCTCTATCTCATGGGAGTTTATGT
The DNA here is from genome assembly GCF_014529385.1 of Adiantum capillus-veneris. Classification (NCBI taxonomy): domain Eukaryota; kingdom Viridiplantae; phylum Streptophyta; class Polypodiopsida; order Polypodiales; family Pteridaceae; genus Adiantum; species Adiantum capillus-veneris. The sequence goes on from NC_140945.1 coordinate 81,776,408, forward strand.
GGCATATTTTATGGCTGTGGCAAACAAAACTACTTTCTCTTAGCGATAGATTCACAAATATTCAAGGGTAGATTTATAAAAACTCAAACATTTCAAAAGGTGGATTCTCTTTATCTCATCCAAATTTTACATTTGGGAAATACTTAACGGTCAAGGGAAGCTCTTCTTTAACTTTTTTTTTTCTAAATTCTCCCATTTCATTTTTTTTAGAGGATTGTCCTTAAATCTCTAGGGTTCATAGTAATGCAAAATATAAGATTATAGACTTAGATTAAAAAAATGACTTGCGAGCCCAAATTACAATGCCAATTTGTTTTCAAAAAGGGTCCAACAAGAATACTTAGGACCTACTCCCAGATTTTTTTTTCTATCACCATTTCTAGGTAGAGATTATCCAAATCATAGTAATGGCCCCCAAGGCATTATTCTAGAACTATATTGTACTAGGTCTTCCATATTTGCAGATTTACTAATTCTTTTCTTTGCTAGGAAAGATGACAAAGACAAATTTCTTTATCATGTCCTCTTCCTTTTCGTCATTCTTTTCTACAGTGGCTATCTCTAGTTATTCTTGCACAAACTAGAGAACCTTCTCTTCTTAATATTCCCATGTCATTTTTGTCAATACCTCACTCTCTTCCTTCTAAAGTTCATACTAAAAATCTGTGTCTGGCCAAGGATAGAAACTGCGCTCTGATACCATTTGTGAGGGCCATGCTAGGGACCGTCGACTCACCATCTCCAAATGGATACACCACGATTCCGGACATTCCTCCCGCTTGAGACCGACAGCAAGACAGGACTCCTCCGACTCTTCGATGCCAATTCAAGGAGGTGATAACATTCACTTTCTCTTGTATGGATTCCTTAGCCCCAAAGCACCTTTGCTTACTGATCCAACTTTCCAATCAAACTCATCAAAATAAATTCAAACTCAACCTTCCATGGTCAACTGGTGGGAGTTCTCTAGTTCACCCTTGGTTCAAGGTTACTAACGTTTTTTTCTTGGTTATGGTCAAGCACGGCCGTCAGAGTGGACATGCTAGTGTAGTGAAAAATGTTCATGTAATAGTGTATGAATGATTAACCATTCTTTTTTAAAAAGGGATTTAGGCATACCTTTGCTATCGTGGAGAGGATTAATTATGTAGCTCTAGGAGAGGCTTATGGTTTTTGGGACTTTCCAATTTTTAAGAGAGGGGGATGACCTTAATTGGAAAGAAATTCCACTTCCAAGGAAAAATTCCTTTGATTAAGATAGAGCTACCCTTCAAAACTTAGCTCTCCTTGAGAAAATATGTATTAACTTATTTGTAACACTAAACAAATCTTACACACATGCTCTTTCTCTCTTTGAAGAATCCTATTTCTTAAATTTAAGGAAAACTTGTGAACCTTTCATAAGAGCATTCTTTTTAGAGTAAATTATAATGCCACTTTGAATAGAATGGTTAATTCCAAAAACAATTGATACTTAATTGCCTATGATTATGTGGCAATTAGCTTGTGCATCTTAAAGATAGAAAAAGATATTTATGGAAGGTTTTAAGGGTACGTATAGATATTAATCATCATCCAACATGCATGCTATTTTAGTATGATCTCCAGCCACCTATGGTTAAAGAGTGTGCTTTCTACTCTCTCTATGCCATATTAGTCTGGTAATCTAGAGAATGAAACTTGAAATATAAGTATGATCTCTAATCACCTATGGTTAAAGAGAGTGCTTTCTACTCTCTCTATGTCATATTAATATAGTAATCTAGAGAACTTGAAACAACGGAACTTGAAATAACATCGTAGTTAGTGGTTAGCAATGTTGTTAGTTGACAAGAGAAAATTAGTAATTTTTTCCTCTAAGAAAGAGAAAAATTTTCTTATGTAAATGTGAGAGTTTAAGCATGAATTCATGTAGAACAAAGAGCAACCCAATGTTTAAGGTGTGAAATGGCATGAAGATGACAAGAAAACCTTACCTTGGTGTGTGTATGGGAAGAGTCTTCTCCTTGCTTTGGGTGATTGAAGAAGCTTGTTGATGTAGTCGACTCTCCCCCTCTTCAAGACCACCAATTGTGCTACTTATAAGGAGAGAATGGAAAGAGGCAAGAGAGATTCAAGCTATGGAAATCTTAGGGGTTATAAGAGAGTGTAATGGGAAGAAGGAGATCAAGTTATAGGAAGCATGGTTATGGTTTTTTTCCATAGATTCTCTTGGAGATGATGTGTGTGTAGGAGATGTGTGTAGGAGGTGTGTGTGCGTGTTTAAGTATGAAAAATCCCCTCATAATTGAACCATACTTAGACAAGTGTATTAGATAATATATTAAATAACAATATTATAAAACAAGATGTCATAAATCATTTCATATACACCAATAGAAAATTTTGTATCTAATGGATAATACAATCATTTAGATCAAAAATTTGATCTTTGATCACTATAATATAATATTTTAGTGTTTTATCTTATGTGGCCATCCTTTGGGATGAGCTTCCACTACATCTACATGTAGAAGGATCCAGCTGGTACATTGGACGATCTTCCGTTACTGCTGCAGTTTTCATTGTAATCCCAAGGAAATAATCTCTTACCTGCCACCATCCAAGAAACACAAGCCTATCAGAACTAGCATTACTTGGGAAGACAAGTGTCAACGACTCCCTCCTCTTGTTCTTGGTGTCAAAAATTACAACACAAACTACCACCATAACAAAGATCTAATATCAAGTTTGAGCCATTTATTTATGCTAATGTTTACATCATTTAATTCTAGAAAAAATTGGATAGCATCTCCTTTGTAAATTGGATCAATTCTCAAAAATCCAGTCTACTATCATCTTTTTCGAGACCCCCACTTGAGGATTAAGGCTCTTTTAATTGAACTACTTTCAAAGTAAAACATTTGTGTTAAAAATTATGCATTTATCCAAGAGCATCAAAAAGTACTTTGTAATTGTGAAGTCACCACTATATACTTACCTTCATCAGAAGTGATTCCTGCATACAAAGATAGAAGTACATGTCTATAATACCATTTTGCTAGGTGGATGTTTAAGTTGGACAGAACATTATTTACATACAGATTGTATTTCAAAAGTTCCAGTCATTACCACTTCCTCCAAGATCTTTACCAGAGGCAAAAGCATATTTATATAATTTGATTGAGCTCGAAAGATCGATACTATCTTAAGCTATTAAGTAAAAATCCAAAAATAACCCAATCTGTGTAAACTAGATCTGAGTGTCGAGCTACAATCCGTGGAGGTAGCACAATGGAAGTTGTATGCACCATATAAGGCGGATGTTTAATTTCTTTTGTAAAGTCAGCCTATAAAGTCTACAATCATTATTAAAATAGAAGAGAGGTAGCATCACTCCAACTTCTGGTATTAAAGAACTCTAAAAGAAAAAATTCGGCAGCATCTCTTTTGTAAAACGGACAATATTTCAAGTTTCCAATCAATGCCATCTCTGCTGAGACCCTCACATGAGGTTTAAGGCTCTAGCAGCCAATACATATGTGTTATTTTCAAGTCAAAAAACAATCATGCCAAACTTGGTCATGCCAAATTCTGAAGTCTACAAACAATTCTATTTATGATGCAGTAAACTAGCTATGTATGTTCAATCATCAGTTAGACTAGTCTTGAACAGTCAACAAAGCTCAATGGTCATACCTATTATGCTAATGATAATCAATCCACATCCATACATTTATTATTACTTTTGCCAAGTTCCAAGAGCAAGCAAATATCTTTGTGATAAGAAATATACGTAAAAAATAGCCAATGCTTAAGATTGATTAACTCCAAGTCTAAAGGGTAATTTAGACCAATCAGATCACCCCATTTCTGTATTGCAATTCTGAGTGCCAAACCCCAAACATAATCCGATACATAAACTTTAGTGTCGACTTTGGACGTGAAGCATGTCACTATGAAGAACATTTGAAATAACCATTGAATACTCAATTACTAATCAACATAGAGATTATTTGTACCGGAGACAAGCATGTATAATACATGCAATCCAAAAAAAAACGCAATGAGCCAATGAACAAATCGACAATGTAATTGTACTGAGTAGGTGTAGATGCACCTACCTGTGTTGAGGCGCTGTCCTTTGTATATTTGTCCATGCACATGAATGGAAGGTAGCCTTTGCCAATGATCATATTCTGTCTGCTTTTGTGCAACAGGTTTTGTATTGTATATGAACAAAGGTCAGGTTCACTATTTTGTAGCCCGTATGTGCTCCTGCAATGACTATCCATGATTCTGTGAGGGTTGTCCATCATATGCAAGCATGGCACCAGGGTATGGCCAGTGTGCATGTGCAGTGCGCAAGTGTGTGTGATCAAGAAGTGCTCCGAGTGCAACTGCGTGTGTGATGGAGAAGTCCTTGAGTGCGCATGTGCATGATCAAGAAGTGATTAGAGTGTGTGTGGTTGCTTCTCATTATGCGCAGCAGGAGAAATCAACCAGGGTTTTGTTGCCGCGTGGGTTTGTGTTAAAAGCCTTGGATTACCAGTCGTAGCAGGTTTGGTGTAGTTGCTAATAAATGTGTTGCATGTGACACTAGAACATAGAGCTATAATTGGATAGATACACTTCAATTACAAGGAGCATGTGTAGCTACACCCATTGGATGGTGATTTGCAAAGGATAAGGTATTACCTCCGATTTTTAGATGTACCAGCTTGTTAGGTGTGGGTATTATTCACAGCTATTTGAAACAGAAAGCGAAAACGTGCAAGAATTACCATTCCAAGCACATACTCCAGACTCGTAATGTGAACTTTTTGAATGGGAATGGGGAATTAATGTTTGGGGTTTGGCTATAGTACGCCAAAATAGAGGTACAGTACGCCAAAATAGAGGGTCCATCATGAAGCACCCACCTTTGTTGACTTCATTATGAGCATCCACCCTATGTGAATTGACTCAGAGAGTTATAGTTCAAATCTACTGCTTGCCCAATCTCCAGTTAGGCTAAAACCTGATGGGCACATGGTCGATTAGAATCCCAATCAGGGATGAGCCAAACTAGTAACAAAATCGATGTGACCTCGTTGTTAGGATCAAGCCAAGCCAAGCCAAGGCCAGGGATCCCACAAGGACTTCCAGAAAACCGTCTTAGCATAGATATACGAATCGACACTGTCAGCTCATAAAGTGAAACAAAAGTCTTGACTGGAGAAGGGCCGAAATAGAGAATAGTATAGATATTTGGTATCATGAGCAATTACATGTGGTCTTCTCTAGAGACTCGATGAAACTTTTCTAGAGAGTAGCAGCTCTATGTTAGCACACCAAAAAGGGAGGTTGTCAGCCAAGGTTTAGCCAACGACTTGTCAGCTAGATAATGTTAGGAAATACGACGTAGCTAAATAGATAATTGAGTAGATTACTTAATGGAGAGAGACAAATTTTCATACACGAGATTATAGAGTAGAGAGAGAGAGAGAGAGTACACACGATATACGTGGTTCACCCAATGTGGGCTACATCCACGGGAAAGCAGCCACTCAATGGCTTTAGTACTTCAAAACAAGAAGTAGTTTACAAAGGGATTATACCCTTAATGGAGCTCCCGCCTTGCTTCACTCTCACCACCTCACACTCACCTTGTTGCATCAACTTCACACTCTATGAAATGTGTGTAGAAATGGCCTCCTTTTATAGGCCAAAAGGGTTGCCCTCTCTCATGAGAGGCAGCCATGTGTAGCCGCCCTTGTGTAGATAAGTCCAAATCGGACCCTCCAATCCGCCCATGTGTGGCCGCCCTTGAGAAGACAAGTCCGCTTTTGAATTCGGCCACCGGCCATTGAATTCGGCCGCTGACCACCAGCCATTTACTTCCGACCACCGGCCACTGGCCATTGACTACCGGCCACCGGTCAACCGACTATTGTTTTCCGATCACTTTTCGGTCGCCGTCCGGCCATAATATTCCGACGAAAAAGAATATTCCGGCGGCCGTGAAAATTTTGGTTTTCGGCGAGTGATTTTCCTTCACGCACGATGGCTTCTCCTCATAATGGGGGCCTTACAAATGTGCGCTTTACCATAGAAAATTACAAGGGTAAATCAGGCTCCATACTTAACAGATAAGTGAGTGTGTGTGTGTGTGTGTGTGTGTGTGTGTGTTGCAAGAGGCTTGGCTATGGCTCCTCAAGCTTCTCTACAACTTACTCTCTAGTTGCATCGTAAAAATGGAGGAGACAAGTCAAAAATGAGAATAGAAGCTCTTTTTTTATGCATATTTTTTATAAGTGCTTTCACTTATCTTGATAGCTTATCTTTCTTATCTTGATAACTTATCTTTTTTTTATAACTTATCTTGATAACTTATCCTACTTATCAAAACTTTCTCAACAAGTTATTTGCTCACCTTATCCTTATCTTCTCTTTTCCTTCTTTATCTTTTTCTTTTTCCTTTTTCCTTATCTTATCTTTTCCTTTATGCTAATTTTTCTCAGAATGAAAAGCTAATTTCTTATGCATTGGTTATGTCCATGCTCCCATGGCATAAGCTGGAAGTATCTCGTGAGTATACTTTGGTGCTTAAATTGAGCCCAAATTTCTCAACACGTTTTTTTTTTCTTTCTATTATTTTCTTTTCTTTTTCATCCTTGGTCAACTTTGATTCCCGATACCAAACATAGTCCCATCAGAAATCGATATAGACCTTGAACTTCAAATGTCAACCCGTGCACACAAAGCGGAACGACACCGTCTCTAGATACATTACAAGATCACACATATTTGCATGTTTTCCACCCACATAAACCTATAATTATCCTTCACTCTTTGTTTTTACCTGAAGTTACTTTTGACGTCAATTTTTTGCTTCTTTAGTGGGATGAGAGGATTTTGAGGCCATAGTAGGCTACTCAACCTCTAAGCCATGTTGGTTTTTGCTTGGCCTCTAAGCCATGCAATATTGGACATATTTTATTTGTGTTTTCCTCATTTACCCCTAGAGGAATTCTCTCTATATTAAAAAGGGAATGTCACTTACAAGTGAACAATCTGGGCAAAACCCTTATTTACAATTGTTTAAGGTAAATATGCCCCACTGGTTTCGAATTGAAAAAGTATTATACCCCTGATTTATTATATAAGATTTGGACTCGAGTAACTTTACCTAATAAGACAAATCGAAAAGAGAAACCTTTCGTAATAAAGAAATGTATATGCTTATGTAGCCTCTCAAGAAAAACCCCTCCCATGTAGTTTTGTGGTACGGTAAGTTCCCCATGGTTGATTTCCCAAGATTAAGTCGGCTCAAAATTCATGTCAAAGGTGGTCAAAGGGGAAAGATTTTTATGCTAAAATGGAATGGTTAGCCCTAAATTAAGCTATGCAAACTCTAATGGTCCACCGAATTAAGCCAATATTATCACCTATTGCTAGCCTTTGCATAAATATCCCCATCTCCCCTCACATCTTGAGCTTGTATCTCTCTAGAGTTCTTGTAACATAGTTGTACTTTTTATCATGATTGTCATCTTTTTTTTTGCTGCACATTTAGCTACATCTTATGTTAGTCTACGAATGTCAAATACATTGAAGTGCCAGCAAAGGGTGAAATAGAATGTGATGGATCTCATTCAAAGGGGGTGTAATGTGGGTGCTATTTTTATCCATGTGGAGATGCAAATGAAGATGCTTTCCATCATGTGACCACTATATAGGATCCTATAAATTTGGATCGTATGTAGGCCTACGGGAATTATTTGGGACATTAAGGGGATTGTCTGCAGGTATGCAATAATATCTGATGCATAAAGGGAATGGTGATAGTAAGGTGATGGCAAAGAGATGCACATGTACCGATTAGAAGGGTGCATATGGTGATGATTTAAATCAAGATGAGAATGGCATCTCTATGCAAAATTCAAGGTTATATGATGATGTTGGTGCTCTTGTATGTGGTTCATATGAATGATTGAACAAATTAGGCTTTTAGAAGGGGTGAAAGATGATTCGAAATAAGTGTTACAAATAAGTGGAAGGTATAATTTGGAAAGATAAAAAATGCTATCTTTGTGATGCCTACAAAGCTTATTCATTTGTTGGGTGAGGTTCTAGTAGATCTTCTATAAATAGAGATGCTTTTCGCAATGTTTCCAAGGTTCCAAATGGAGAGATACATGCCATGGAGTTGAATTGCCCTTGTGATGCATGTAAAGCTTATTCATTTGTTGGATGAGGTTCTAGTAGATTTTTTATAAATAGAGGTGCTTTTCACCATGTTTCCAAGGTACCAAACAAAAAGATACATGCCATGGAGTTGAATTACCTATGTATGCCAGGAAGTTGAATCACCTACGTATGCATAGTGAAGATTCTACATGGGGTGAAGTTACTCCACCAATGTTTGTACCAATGTTGGGGGACAAGAAAAAATGGATGCTAGATAGAGGGAAGGTATGCTTTTATGTTTGCAATGATGTAATAATGACGTGTAAATCTTGTGGGTCAAACAATTTGAGCAGGTTACAAGTGAGATGCCCTTATGATCCAGAAGGATTTTCATACCCTAGATTGGTTCTAAGAAGTTATGGGTTAACTTTATGGCTAGATATAGGGGCTTCTCTATGTAAGTGGGATATTCGTGTCAAGTTTATCAAAAGTTTTTAAATTACCTGTATGATCTTGGTAGAGCACGTGTTCACAATAAGAGCAAGAGTAGACATTTGTTAGAGATAAAATTAAGGAGGAAACACTAATGAAGCATTCATAATGAGGAGATGACAATGAAAGCATAACCTTGATTATTCAAATGAGTGTGTACAAGAAGGCTTCTTTTATCTATGTAGCATGGCACCTAGGCCAAGTGCCACATCAGGTCCAAGTAAGATAGAGAAGATACATATGGATACTCAACAAACGTGCACCAAGGCAAGGTTCTTCTACCAAAGATTGTAGGACATAGTTAATACCCAACAATGTTGGGAACTTTAAGAAATTGATAGGTGTTCGAATTTTTTTTAATAAATTTACAGGCATTTTGGCAATTCTCTTCGTTACTTATAAGTTTTCTAAGATTTGAGAAAATTGTATATTTGATTTTATTGAATCTATTTTATTTGCTTAAACAAAAAAAAAATGATAGATGAGACCAAAAAAGAACTATCGTTATGATAGCACTATAAGCAAGGAGTACGTTTTGTTTACCTCCTTGCATATTTCGTAATGTGCAAGATCAATGGATTTAATAAAAATGAATGGCATACTCCACAATATTGTATGGACTTGATGTGTATCTGTATCTCTAAGCATGGCATGCTTATGTGCGAACTATTTCAATCAATCTCACCACCTCTTTACATCTGTTGCACAATGTTTGTACACTTTGCTAATCTTTGACTCCAATTCTCAACCTCTCAAGAGAAGAGGAAGCTCCCTATCTAGTGGCAGCTTGCAGCTTTTATTACCCCAAAATCTCACGAGATGCTCTCTTGAGACTTCTCTCTCTTTGGTAAAGTAGCAAGGCCAAAAATGTAGACTGAAGCATCGAACCCAGACGGAAGGAGTCTCTCGGCTTCGAGGCATATATTGTAAGCCAACAATGCAATCCCATTTCGTTGTTATCGTTTTTGAAGCAAACATAGAAAAAAAGAAACATTGTTTCTACTCCTATGTCAACTCCTGGAACAAGTTTCATGTGTTGCGCACGCAAGATGTCAATTCCCCCATGTTCTACTCTTAACGCAAGATGCCCTTCTTTCCAATCACGCGGTTTTTTCTTGGCTTCTTCAGAGAAGTATCTTCAAGAAATTTTGCTTTTTTTACAATTTTTTGAAATCGGTACAGCAATTGTAAATCCCTTTGGTTGGGGGGTGGGGGGCGGGCATCTTGCGTCAAGAGCAGAACATGTTGAAGGCAGACAGACAACAACAAAAGTGCGCAACACAGGCAACTTGTCTCAAGCAATTGACACAAGAGTAGAAACAATGCTTCTTTCTTTCTCTGTTTGCTTCAACAACGATAACAACGAGTTGGGATTGCGTGGTTGGCTTACAATATATGCCTCAAAGCCGAGAGACTCCTTCCGTCTGGGTTCGATGCTAAGGTTTTTGGCCTCGCTACTCTACCTAAGAGAGAAGAGTCTCAAGAGAGCATATTGTGAGATTCCGGAGTAATAAAAGTTGCAAGGCGCCAGTAGGTAGTAGCACAAGTGTTAAGACTTGGTATTATGATTGAGGAGAAAAGAGGCTAGTATTTGTTATGAGAGGTCATTGCTAGCATAAACTATGTAAGAACAATCCAGACCATGGGATTTAGAAAGCTGTTTGGGGAAAGGAGGCTTGAGTTCAAAACCGAGGTATGGATGTCAATGATTTAACCTTTGAGAAATTGTAACCTTCCTGATTTCTCTCTACAAGCTTTCTAAAAGTTCACATGTATAGTTTGTATCTAAGATTTAACACCACCAATTTCCCCCTGTTGCAAAAAACCTCAAGACAAGTTGAAGTAGCTTTAAGATTCCCCTTGCTTTGCTCTATCTAGTTTGTTAAAAATACAAACTCTTCTCAACTCTCACCCCTTATTTTGCAAAAAGAAAGAGGGTACACTTGCAAGACAGTGGACTTCCCTGTCTCACTTTGCCTCTTCAAAATGTGGCATCGATTCCAAGGCTTGCTATTCAATGCGCATGTAAGGATTTTCACAACCAACCAAATAGGTTTCTTTCCTCAATGAAAATAAATTAATAAATTGACTTTGAATTTTAGTTGGCCCAAAAGGGTCAAGCAATGCTTTGCCATGGCCTTGCTCTTTGGGCATGCAGAAAAGCATAATTAAATCCCCTTTTATTCCAACTTAAGCTTTTCAGAAGTTTAAGCTCCATTAAAAATCTCATCATATGAATGTGGAAAGAGAAAGAAGAGGGGGGGGAGCTTGGTCATGTTTCAGTGTTTTATGACTGCATTAGGGTCACCATGACTCGTGCTCAGATGGGTTTTCTCTTTGTTAGGAGCTGCACATACATCAAAACACAGAGCTTGGCTCGCTTTCAAGCTTCATGCATTGCCGCGATCGTCTTTGCAGCCTCAACCAGTGCTTGATCAAGGCTTGTCAAACTTCTCCATCTTCAATCCAAAATTCGATGGCTTCATTACTTAAGAATCTCAAGCAGCTGGTCTGTAGGGTGGCCTCCTTCCAACTCCCAATAAGCTAGTTTAAAACTTATTTTCGTTATGCTAATCAGAAACTTCCAATATAATGTGGCCCGTCTTCAATCAAAGCTGCTGGAGCGGCCACGAAGATACCGTTCAATAAGCTTGTTTGAATGACCATGGCAAAATTTTTGGTCACTGCCAGCCTGAGATGACAAATCATCATCCACACCACAAAGAGCCAGGGTTAAATGATTGTAAATGTCATAATCTCCATGCGACGGGCCAACATAGCCATCGATGGACATTGAGTCTTGCCTTAATTCTAACTCAACAGTTTCTCCTCTCAAGACCTTCAGTATCTGTTCAAAGAATCTATCAGATGAAGCCAAGATATTTATCAGTTAAAGCCCATTGTTCAGATGTAAGGATTCAACCGAGGACTTACTTTACTCATAGATGGGCGTGCATGTGGTGCGTGCTGGAGACAGAGAGAAGCAGCAATTAACACGTTTTTCACTTGGTCTGCATCGTACTCTTTTCCTAATCTTCGATCAACAACTTGATTATGGCTTGATTCATCTTCTATGAGTGGTTTTGCCTGAATGTAAAACCAAAAAGTTCTCATTGACAACGTAGAAGAAGAGATGCAAGCGTACTTCCGGGGCCCCTGCCGAAAACAGGGTGGACCAAGCAGTTGGATCAACGAGAGGGAGCCACAAGGTAGGGTTCGGCTATCACCACTGTACAAAATTGGGCTCCACCTCCACAAAAAGACTTAACATCTTTGAAGGAATAAGATCCAATGAATTCCATCATGAAGAGGAAAAGAACAGAGACCTTACCCACAATATCAAATTCTCCTGGCTGTTGGCTCCCACACTCTCAATAGGATGCTTTCCAGAAACTAGCTCCAGCAGAACCACACCAAAAGAATAGACATCGGTCTTGTCACTGACCTTACCAAACATGAAATATTCTGGAGCAAGGTACCTGTGCAATAGCCATGCATTAATTCATGAATGTGCACATCTGCACATTGACATAATTACAAGTCTGACTGCATTTGAGCAACCACGAGCAGGGCCAAAAATTGAGCCCCACATTAATCATCAGGTTTCAGAAGGCCTTGTAAGCAGAACCTCCTTAAGAGATTATGTTAAAATGCTTTAACTTAAGAATGAACTACACACTTTCTTGATCAAGATTTAGGCACTCATGCATGCTGATTAAGTGAGATTTTGGAGCCCCTTGCGTCAAGTCTTTGCTTCCTGGGTTGTTATTTTTGTTTACAATGCTTTATCCTTTACGAGATGGCATCACACTCAGAGATTCTATTGCTTGAGGATCTTAATCTCTGATGTGCTCTTGCACAATAGAAAACTCAGCGGAGCCCTAGAAACATTCAACTTCCAAGATCTAATGAGGTTGCTGGATTGTGCCTTTCATCGCTCGGTATAGGTACATGTGACATAAAACTTCCGTCACCCACATACGATGCAGGATGCCATGGATGGATTGATGAACAATGGTAAGCAATGAATATTCTATCCACAGTAATACATACCCAAATGTGCCAACAACATCATTGCAAGTTAAAAATGTAGAACTCGTAGAAGCCCACCTTGAGAGACCAAAGTCTGTTAACTGTCAAGGAAATCATCACACTTATATTTATGTTTTTGTCTGCAATTTTACGGCAGTGGAGTGCATGACCCATTAAACAGTTGCAATAAAGCACAAAAGGGTCATTAACCTGTGGTGTAAAATCTGACTGGAGAAGAATGTTCGAAGACTTCACATCTCGATGTATAACAAGCTGTTGTGCAAATTTGTGTAAATATTCCAAAGCCTTCCCTATCCCAAGAGCAACTTTATAACGAACACTCCAAGGGAGTACAGCCTTATCACCTGCAGCTTTAGTTGAAGGCAATTAAGGTAATGCAGATTTATGAATGATGTGACATTTTGCAGCATGTGTCGAGCTTACCTTGATGCAATTTTTGTTCCAGGTTCCCTTCCATAGCAAAATTGTAAATTAAATATCGATGCTGCTGGCTATCAACACAGTAACCCAAAAGCTCAACTATATGGGGGTGATGCAAGCTGCTGACAATCTCAAGTTCGGTAAAAAATTCGTCATCAGACGTTGATGCAACAAGCATATCGAAACATTTTATTGCCACGACACGAGCATCAGAGAGCACACCACGGTATACTCGACTGCAACCACCCCTTCCTATCATGTTATCTAAAAAAAGCATCAAATAGGGCTCAATTATCAGCTAAGCTCAAGACTTTCATGCTGAACATTTCACCAAGCATTCTGTCAAACCTTGTAGTTACCTTCAGAGAAATTGTCTGTGGATTTTTCCAGATCTGCAATCCCAAATGCTAAACAGTTGCCATCCTTGCAAATTTGGAAGCACTTTTCCAGCAAGGTTCTGTCAGCTTCAGTTCCAGAGTGTCTCTTTGCTACTTGATTAGAGAAGTCCATACATTTTTGGTCCGTTTCTGTGGCGAACCGAATAGGCATTTCCTGGTTAGCGGCTTTTGGGCTTCGTTCCAAGACTCCTTTGGATCGTTCTGGTAATTGTAAAACCCATTCTACCACAGACATGCTGCGAGCCCTTGAATGAGCATTGTCTGAATTGATCGCTGTGACTGACTGATGCCGTAAGGGCCATCCTTGGGGGATGTCGATGGTGGTGTGTCGGTTTCGTCCTGTAACATTCTTGGCTTTGCAATCAGTTTTCCTTGAAAACTCATGTCTGTCCTTATATGCATGACTAGAAGACTCAAGTCCCAATGATATTTTGGATGGAAATGGTTCTGATGAATTCCAATCAGTCTTAACAAGGGGCCATCCGCGGTTGCAAGCTGACATATCTGTGAGACGTCGCTGGCAATGTTCCAAGTCTGATGAAATGCATTTTTGGACAAGTTTCTGTTGGCCACTACGGTCCTCATTAAGCTCTTCTGCAGAGCAGCAGTTTCTGAGATAGCACTCGTCACTAACGTGACTCCAGCCCCTGGAATTGGTGCAAGGGGTAGGGCACTTTGCCCTTGAACCACTTGTAGCAGCCATTGTGCTAAGGTCTAAAACACATGTCCGTAACCCTTGAACCTGAGGTGGAACATACTTGTAAGGATGAACAATAAGACTAGAAAGCTTCCAAACTCTGCTTGATGAGCAACGGATGCACTCAGCTTTTTGAAAATCATCGTGATTTTGAGCGTTGTACTTTCCCCTAGATTTAGATAACTGGTGTCCTGCTGTCTTGTCTCTCATAATCTGCACTCCTATACAATCACCTGCCTTGAAGTCCATCCAAACATAAGAAAAAGCAAGCAAAATCAGAGAGTTTGACTTGTGTGTTTCCTTGAGTGCTCATAAGCAACCCTGTATGCACCACATCCTATAGAACTATAGTCCAGACCGCTCATCCTTACCCCATGGACTGCGGAACTCCACTCTTTGAGGTCTCGCATGTCAAGAAGCAAATGTACCATGACTTGAACATGACTAATTAATTTTACCCGCTTCTGTGAGTCTTGAAATAAACATCCAGCTGTCAATATAATGGTTGAACAACCCTTCAGTGATTCTGTGCCCTCAAGATAAAACATCTATCACTCTCTACTGGATTGAACTAACATCAATCTTTGACCCTTCATTAAGTACCTAATCTACAAAAATCTGTGTTCTGTATGATTGGCACAAATCCTTTCCACTCTGCCTCCCTTGCTGGTTTCCCCTCTCTCTGGATTCAGCTGCAAAGACCAGAAAACAACCTAAGTATGAGGGAGGCCTGCCACCACATGACAATTTTGAGAGAGATCATTCGCCACCTACTGCTGCACTAAATCATCCACCCAGCTTCTTCCCCAAGATGCATACAGAGATGTTCTCAGAAGGGCAAACTTGCGTGTAGACCCTAAAGCATGCTAAGGATAGGATGCATGGGCAAGACCCAGATACTCACACATAACAAGCATAAAGAGCGGACATAAGGCTCACCTCCCAGCCATAGAGCCAATACGGGCTCACCCCCAAGCCTGGGAGCCTGCAACCAATGGGCTAGCCTCTACCACAAGGGCTGGTGTCCCAAACCACCAAGCCCACACCAATACGGGTGTGTGGGTAGAGCTGCCAAGGGCCTAGAGTCCAAGTGTGGTGTGTTTTGTAGATCTAATTGTCTCATATGCAGTTTGGCCTTCAGTACGTTGACATGAGAATTCTGTTATGACTTACCGGACATTAATTCACCAGCCTTTTCCATAACCACCTGTCCATGTTGAATGACCAGAACTGAGCAAGTCTTAGGCAAATGTATGGAGCAGTACTTGGCCAAAGCCAAAGAGGAGCTGCACATATCAGAAAAAATGGATTAGATTCTTTGTGATTCAGCTAGTCAAACAACATTCAACGGACAAACAAAAATAAGCCATGGCTCAATTGATAGTATATGTATACCCACTTCTCTGTAGACTTTTGTGTTCCTGGAGCACCCAATATCAACTTCACTGCTTTATAATGCTTTACTTCCTTGACCAATCTTCTTCGCACAGATGAGCCACCACAGACCACTTTTAGCTGCAGTTTAATCTGAGAGCAGGTAAGACAAGTTTTATCCACATACTTCAGAAGTTTTCTTTCTTTCTTTCCTTTCTTAAAGGTGTGCAAGAAAAGCCCTGTGCAAAAAATGCTCAGCATGCTTAAGAATATGAACAAACGTTTGACACTACAAGACAAGATAAATTTGCCTTCTTACACCAAGACCCCATCAAACATACTGCTATGCAAAAAGTTCTCTTGTACATCATACTCGTTACTCATAAAACACCAGTTTCGAAGAATTGCGAGGAAGACTCCTATTACTACAACATGACACAGGTAGCATGTTAAATGCATTCCAAACTTTACTATGATTACTTGAAATGTTGAGGGAATGGCATGCTTCTAAACCCTAGCCATAACAGCTAGAAGAACGACGTGTCATTAGTGTTAAACCAATCATACGATCCTCACTTGTTTGACACTGCAGAACCGATCATATACGCCAGCAACAGAGTCAAAGATTCCCTCCACTTCTCCTTGTGTAACATTCGGTCTGGGAGCCACTGTTTGCAGAGAAAAGAGCGATCAAAGCAGGAACCTTGGAAATGATAATATGCAGTTGCAGAAAATTCATACTTCCTGATAATGGAAATCCACTTCCGCAAGCATGAGGGTCACGACGGGGAAACAACAAGTTACTTGGTAGGAGATGTTTGTGAGCTTTACAGTAAGAAAACAGTTCATGTTTGAGCACTTTAGAGGAAGAAAATGATATATGTGAAAAGCATGGAGGTGCAATCAATACTACGGTCACATGCATACAACCAATATTTTCCAGAGCAATGTGTGCATTTCATTATGATGGATGTCTGCTTATTGGGTAGGTGTTTACAGTATCTCACTCACTCACACACACACACAGAACTAGAATAATCTACCAAGGCAGGAAGCATGACTCCCATTATGCTAAGAACAAACACCCACAGCCAGCGACAATAATGAACAAAGGCCACAGCCAGAGTTTTAAATGCTTCCGATAAGCACATTGTTCATGTGAAAGTCTGTGGTCGCATGCAGATGTATAAACTAAGAGACACACAGAGAATAATTTTGTATATGTATGCATGGGTATGCGCACACATGGTACGCACCTGCAGGCATGTTGGGTTGGGTGTCCACTCCAGTCGATGAAAGTGAAGAGAATTGCTGCTTCGAGACAATGTGAAGGACAACAACCTCATCGCCTGGTTTGGTGAACTTGGCAAGCGTCCACGTGAGAAGCTCGCGACTGCTGGGTCTCAATTTGATACCCACTACCACCACATTCCGTTTCTGCTTGAATGCATTCTGGCTATCCATCTCTCTGTCTCTGTTTTTCTATGGAATTATTGATAAGGAGAAGGACATGGCAGAATTGGGTAGTAATGCACCATGGCCTGGCGAGGCGATAAGATTTCGAATACACACAGAGAGAGGTATGAGGAAGCGGCGAAGAGGCGTGCATTCGAAGCTCGCGCATCTTGAGGCAAAAGCTTCTGAGGGGTCGTTGCTCGCTGCTTGCCGAAAGCATTGGGTATGTACAGCTGAGGGGACCGAAGGTTCAAAAACGATGTGAACGACGGCCTGTATGTGTGTGTGCGCGAGCGAGCTTGGGGGGGGGGGGGGGGGGGGGGGGGGGGGGGGGCGCGCGCAATGTGTTTTACGTAATGTCACACATTGTGTGTGTGCGCGCGCGCGTGTGTGTGTGTGTGTGTGGGGGGGGGGGGGGGGGGGGGGGGGTTGTTTGAACTGTGGGTGATGTGGCAAATGTGGGGACCTTAGTTAGAGTTGCTGTTTAATCAAAATTGAAGGGCACGTGCTCTTGCCTTTTAAGGGCATGTCCGCACGGGCGAGGGTGGAACTCCGTCGCTAGTCAGCTATTTTGTTAGTAATAAATGTTAATCGTGTGACATTTGAAAGCGAGCACAATTTCAAAGGGTGGGGGTAGAAGTGTAGAAATCCAACTCTGTCGATTTCAGCATAATTGAAACCACCCGACAATGTTCGCTTACGCAAGTGGTGGGGATTCAACCCTGCTCGTGCGAATTTGCTCTAACAAGCAACTCCTCAATGACAGTCAATGTGCTGATTTATAAGGTCAAATGAATAAACCCACCTAAAATTATAGCCATATCTATCTCTAAGGTTTCTTACCCTTTTTGGTTTACCTAAAATTCTTGTTTTATTTTCTTATTTTGAAAATTGTGTCATTTAACATTCACAAATAAATACAGATCCCATTGATAAATAAATATAGATATTATTGATATGACCAAACACGACTAATCAATCTTCTTTGTTTTCAAATTGTCGGTATGTTGGTTGGAAACGAGGTGAAGGTTCATGCTCGAATTTTAAAACAATAAAATGAGACGGCAGTCAAGGAATGTAAGACTATTTAATGGAGGATCTTTTTTACAAACTAAAAACAAACAAGTGAAAGGGTCACGGTGGTTTTCTAAAACAATACGAAAGTTATAAAATCATTAGGTTGAGTTTAACTAGAATCGGTGTTCAAAAAAGGATTGCCTCAGCTTAACCTTGAGCTGGTTGAAAATCGAGACTAGCCACTTGCAAACCATAGTAAAGGGAAGAAAAACCTGTTAAATATGTGAGAAAATAGTTCAAACATCCTACAAATTTCAAAAAAATTGCTAGTATTTCTGGTTTGCTTCTTTGCGAGGAGGAAACTCGACTGGTGGCCGCTTAATAAAAGAGACTTTCCTGAACATTGAGTGGAACTAGTACGGCCAGCCGCCTTCGGCGGCCTCTCTCTCTCTCCCCCTCTTCCTCTTTATCGCGTGTGAACGGGCTTTTTTTAGTTT